>NW_028317877.1:7255312-7558958 GCF_062004578.1 Staurois parvus
GACCTTTGACCTTTAGACCCTGACCTTGACCCAAACACTTACCCTGGCACTGAACTAGATCAAACCATGATCTTTATTTTTTATTTTATTTTTTAACTACATGCCGCCCAGCCACTGTACATATACGGCGGCAGGGCGGCACTCGCAGGCAAAACCACGTTTTAAAACGTGTGTTTTGTAAACAAATAGGGGGCGCGCGCGAGGCACGCCGCCGCCCTATCTGTCCCGCCGATCACCGCCACAAATGTCAGTCGCCGGGTCACAGACGCTCCTTAGTGGCTGTTTCCCGGCGATTGGCGGCAAACAGTGACAGAGAGCACAGCTGCAGTAGCTGTGCTCTCTGTCACTTTCCTGTCAGCTCGAGGATAAGCTGATCGAGAAAGAACAGTTTCTCTTTCTCGATCAGCCTTGTCCCGCCCAGTACACACCCCCGCCCCCTAGTAAAACACTCCCCTCACTCCTATAACCCTTCCCTGCAAAATAAAGTTAACCCCTTCCTCCCCATTGCCATTAGTACAGTGTCAGTGGTTTTTTTTTTTTGCACTGATCACTGTATTAGTGTTTTTGGGGATATCAGTGACCCTAAGTCAGTACCCCCCAATGTCAGAATATCCGCCGCAGTCCCGCAGTCCCGCCATAAGTCGCTGCCATAAGTCCCTGATCGCCGCCATAATTCGCTGATCGCCGCCATTATTAGTATAAAAAAAACCCTAAAAATCCCAGTATCTTTTCCGCCATTTGTAAACGCTATAACTTTCACGTAAACCAATTAATTTACACGTATTGGTTTTTTTTTTTTAGCAAAGACATGTCGCAGAATGCATTTTGGCAGAAATTTATGACTAAATTTGATTTTTGCATTTTTTTTTTTACTGGACATGTTTTATAGCAAGTCCAAAATATTGTTTTTTTTCCCTCAAAATTGTCAGCCTTTTTTTTTTATACCACAAAAAATAAAAACCGCGATCAAATACCACCGAAAAAAAGCTCAATTTGTGGGGAAAAAAAGGATGTAAATTTCATTTATGTACCATATTGCATGACCGCGCAATTGTCCGTTAATCTAGCGCAGCGCTGTATAGCAGAAAAATGGCGTAAATTGCAGTATCTATACCATAGTTTGTAGACGCTATAACTTCCACACAAAGCAATCAATATACACTTATTGGGATTTTTTTTACCAAAAACATGTAGCAGAATACATTTTGGCCTAAATTTATAACCAACTTTGAGTTTACTATATATTTTTTATAGCTGAAAGTAAAAAATATTGTTTTTCTTCAAAATTTTTGGCCTTTTTTTGTTTATAGCGTGAAAAATAAAAAGCGCACAGGTGATCAAATTACACCAAAAGAAAGCTCTATTTGTGTGAAAAAAAGGACATAAATTTCGTTTGGGTGCAGCATTGCATGACTGCGCAATTATCAGTTGAATTAGTGCAGCGCCGAGTAGCAAAAAGAGGCCTGGTCATTAAGGGGGGTAAATCCTCTGGAGCTCAAGTGGTTAATATTTCTGTATTTATCTTTTTCTTTTTTTTACAAACATTTTTCCCCACCTCTATGCCAGGAGTTAGAGAGATACAATGTATCTCTCTCCTCCATTAATGGAGAGAAGAAAAAAAAACAAGGGGGCCGGGCTGTACAGTGACTGATCACTGTGATAGCCAATCAGAGGCTATCACAGCAATCATGTGACCCAGAATCGGGAGTCCCAGGTCCCGATCGTTAGAATGTAAACTCTGCATCTATGTTGCTGATGCTTTACATCCACCTAAAACTGAATACTGACTGACTGTTCTCAATATCTTTATGGTAAACTCTACATCTGTGTTGCTGCTTTCACCATCTGTAGCCTTCTACACATTATTGTGATGCTTATTTGGTTCTTTACTTTCTTACTTAAATTATGGGCTGATCTTAATCTTCACAACTTGTTGCTCTTGCATTTTGATTGTGGTGTGAAAAGTTTGCTCTGCTAGCCTTATGTCTATTAATAACGCCTGACTGACTAATTGTCAAATTCCACCCCACCCAACACAGTATAAAGCTAGACCATGGGTATAGGAGAAGCACATAGCTAGGGTTCTTTAAAAAAAAATGGGTTGTTTAATTAAGTGGCACTTCCGCTCTGCACTTCAGTAATTGCACAAAGCGAAAATCTACAGCAAACTACTTTGAAAAACACCTAAGAGACTGCAGGTGAACTTGTTTCCCCATGCAGCTTTCCTTCACTCTGTGACATGCACTCTCTACCTCTCACAGTTTTGTTCTCTCTCCTTTCCTTCACCCCTCTTTTCCACCCCACAGGCTGTATATATCACCCTCGCTTGTATCCTCTCCCTATTACTGCACTCATCACCTCCTCCTAATTCTAAACCCACAAGTTAATAAAACACCCAGGATGCTGAGGCATATCCCTTCATATAAATCACACTCCCATATTACTTCCCCCACCCTTCTGCTTCTCCTAACTTCTGGAGATATATCCACAAACCTTGGGCATCCATCATTTAATTGTACCCAATGCACCCATCACCCCACACCCTCTGGCAGCAGTTGCAATCCACATAATTTAGTTTCCATTCCTCTTCTTCCCAAAACCAGCCTCCCCTTCTCCTGCACCCTTTGGATTGTTCACTGTGTCTGCAACAAACCACCTCTGTCCATGACCTGTTTAGCACTAAGTCCTTTAATTCACTTACTGTTACTGAAACTTTGCTTCATGAATCTGACACTGCTTCTCCTGCTTCACTCTCCCATGGTGGACCAATCACAGTGGTCACATGATACAGAAGCCATGCCATCTGTCAGTAGCACCTTAATTGGGCTTTAATGCTCAGAAAATTATGAAATTCTGTTGCTGCTGTGATTGGTATTAAGGGGGTTTAAATGCAAAACTATAAAAGATGAAGATTAGCTTAAAGGAGATGAATGGCTAAAGCTCATTATTGTCAGGATCTCTGCAGAGCCAGACCGGCTCAGTGACATCAGCTGACAGCGGAATTTAGCCCGCTGTCAGCTGAATCTGGGACACAGGAGTGTAGAACTAAGTGCACGCCTATGACCCAGATTCAGCCAACAGGGGGCTAAAGTCCACCACTGGCTGATATAACAGAGCCAGTCTAGACTCTGCAGAGATCCTGACAAAATAATGTCAGGATCTGCCCAGAGCAGAATATGGTGACTGACAGGTCTTTGATCACTCAGTTCTTGGTGTAGAGCCAGCGGGGGACAGCTGCAGCATCGGATTGGTGCTGTAGCCATCTAGGTTAGTAAGTATGTTTTATTTTTTCCAATTCCCACACTTCCTTTTAATGATATTTAGTAAGCATACATTTTAAATCATCGTTACTCAATCATAACAGAAAAAAGTCTGTGTCAATAAATACAGATTATATGCCTTTCTGTATAGCACTTTATGTTCCCAGAATTCATCTATCATGCATAATCATTCATATAAAAGAATGTCCACATGTACTAGGATGAGTCATTATGCAAAAAAGGAAAATGAATATGTGAACAAATGGTGATGGAAGAGATAGATATTGGATGCTATGTGATAAAACAGTGCATAACACAATTTGCTGAGAGCAACTGGAGAATTGTACAGCACATTTATAATCTGTATGTGGGAGGAAAGGATAAGTACAACGCAATAATGTACTGAGGTACTGGATCAGAGTATGGAGAAAAAGGCTTTACAAGAGTCAAATGTTAAATGTGTGGGAGACAACCATTTTTTTTTAAAAAGAAACATTACATTCATGGCAAACAGTGTAAATGATAAAGGAAAACCAGGGGAGCTGCAGTTCATTTATAAAGTTATCAACCTAACAGTTTAGCAGTGATACTTTTTATTAGATACTTATTTGTAAAGATGTTACAATTTTTGACACTTAGTGCTCTTTATCTTAGTCATGGTCATGATAATGATTTTATCATTTTTATACATTGGGTCTGAGAAGTAACTTTAATTTTATTTACAATATTTGCATAAAATAATAACTTATTCATAAAAATATTAACAGATCTTCATACACACCCACACAATCCCACTGCTTAGGAAAGAAAAACATATTTTTCTGTAAAAGCAAGTGATACATACTTACGTATATACATATATACATGCTGATGACACACTCAGCTACTTTTTTTTTCTAGCTCATGTATGTATGTGAATGATGCAGATAACCTCTGTCTTGCAGCTTTTACATTCAGATATCGTGTAATGTTGTAAGAGGCATAGGTGGCTAGATTTAGCCTGGGTTCACACTGATGCGGTGCGGAATTCACAGCGGTTTCTGTGCAAATTCCGCACCGCATCACAATCGCACCCCATTCATGCGAACTGCTGCGGGTGTGTATGTTAAGTTAACAACCCCCCCGAAATCGGTTCACAAACCATGGTGCGATGTGTAGAATCAGATTGCGTGGATGTGAATACCCATGCAATCCAATTCTGATGCGGACAAAAAAAAGAGTCCTGCACCTTTTTGGTGCGGATGCAGTGAGATTTCAGCCATACAAAATGTATGGCTCAAATCGCACCGCACAGAATTCCCATGTGATTTGCACAGGAATGCAGTGCGGTTCCTGTGTAAATCACATGCGATATTGTGCACCGCATCAGTGTGAACCCAGGTTTAGAGAGACTATAGTTCATTTATCCAAATAAATCAAAAATAGAAAAGCGCCCCACCTTCAAACATAAGTGAATGAAAAAATATTATAGCAGCAACTCCAAAACCAAAAAAATGGCATATAAATAAATTAAATAAATATCGGAATGCGCTAATACTTTAAATAAAACAACCAAATAAAGTGTCCATAAATTAATATGTGAAAGTCCAAACACCATATGTATATCAAAAAGTCATCATGTGAAAATCATGACACCGTGATCAATCCACCACCAGATAAATTGGATAGACTCACCAGAGCTCCATGCTGATCAAGTTATAGACCAGCATAAGTGCTATTGCTCTGGGAGCGATGAATGTAGACTCTAGGTGCAATGCTCTGCAGTGGTAGGCAATTTCCAGATACTAAGAAGCAAAACTCTGCAGTGATAGGCAATATCCAGACTTCAAGGAGCAATACTCTGCAGTCAATCTTTCATAGATGAGCCTTTTCATACATCACCATATCTCCAAACCCATTAGGGCCACACTCAGGGATAAAGAAAAGACATGATGGTGCAGCATGTTTTAAAACAATTTCTGTTTAATAAACAGTCAATAGCACTCACAAGTAAGGTGTCTAGACTGACACTAGTGTACACAGCATGGATAATGGACGAGCCCCCGCTCACCACGGATCACAGCCAGCAGTCACAGGGAACGTCCTGACGTCAACATCCAATAAACCCCAGCGCATTTGTGAGGTTAGGCACTGAAGTTGGATGAGAAGGCTTAACTTGCAGTCTTCCCTCTAATTCATCCCAAAGGTGTTCTATTGGGTTGAGGCAGGCCAGTCAAGTTCCTACACCCCAAACTCATTCATCCATGTCTTTATGGACCATGCTTTGTGCACTGGTGTGCAGTCATGTTGGAACAAGCAGGGGCCATCCCCAAACTGTTCCCACAAAGTTGGAAGGATGAAATTGTCCAATATGTCTTGGTATGCTGATGCCGTAAGACTTCTCTTCACTGGAACTAATGGGCCAAGCCCAACCCCTGAAAAACAACCCCACACCATAATCCCCCACTCCATCAAACTTTACACTTGACACAATGCAGTCAGGCAAGTATTGTTCTCCTGACCACTGCCAAACCCAGACATGTCCATCGGATTGCCAGACAGAGAAGTGTGATTCCTCACTTCAGTGAACACGTCTCCACTGCCAGTGGCAGCGTGCTTTACACCACTGTCTTGCATTGCAAGCTTTGCTTTGCACTTGGTGATGTAAGGTTTGGATGCGGCTGCTCGGCCATAGAAACCCATTCCATGAAACTTTCTATGCACTGTTGTTGTGCTAATCTGAAGGCCACACAAAGTTTGGAGTTCTTTAGCTATTGGCTCTGCAGACAGTTGGCAACTTCTGCGCACTGTGTGCTTCAGCATGCGCTGACTCCGCTCTGTCATTTTACGTGGCCTACCACTTCATGGCTGAATTCCTGTTGTTCCCAGTTGCTTCCACTTTGTTATAATACCACTAACAGTTGACCGTGGAATATTTAGTAGCAAAGAAATTTCATGGATGAACTTATTGCACAGGTGGCAACCTATCACGGTACCACGCTTCAATTCACTGAGCTCCTGAGAGTGACCCATTCTTTCACAAATTTTGTAGAAGCAGTCTGCATGCCTAGGTCCTTGATTTTATACACCTGTGGCCATGGAGGTGATTGGAACACCTAAATACAATGATTCGGAGGGGTGTCCCAATACTTTTTGGCAATATAGTGTACACGTAGAGCAAGAAAGCCAGCCTATGGAGGTGTCTGTGTATTCACAAATTGTCAATAGCTTCTATGCCATATACCCCAGTGTCACATAACTTCAGGCTGATCTTTACCTTCCCTGGAACTCTTTAGAAACACATGCTCCCAATTTTGTAATTGCTGTATAGCTCCTATCACCCATCCCAAATCTACAGTGATTTGCTGGCTTGCTAAACAACAACTGCATACCAGTAGCTCTGATACAAGGTGCAGGACCAATTAACTGTAGCTAGCAGATGCACGTGTATAAAATTTGACACTTCCAGCAGGTTTAAACTGTAACTAGATGAAATGTGTTTGTTGAAGCACTCTGTATCATAAACTGTTTAAAAACAAATACTGTTTTCACTTTTTTCAATCTTGTCTGCATCTAAGTGCTACTGAT
This sequence comes from Staurois parvus, assembly GCF_062004578.1. Classification (NCBI taxonomy): domain Eukaryota; kingdom Metazoa; phylum Chordata; class Amphibia; order Anura; family Ranidae; genus Staurois; species Staurois parvus. Next base: position 7,262,140 of record NW_028317877.1, read on the forward strand.
CTCCTTCAGCCTCTTGAATGGACTCAAAATAGAGCTTTCCTGTGTGAATCTGTGTAGGGAGGCTAATTGCTGGATCAGGAGAGTTACTGGCCAATTGAGGTTCTCATCTTAACTGAAGCCCTAAGGAAGAAGGAGGTTTTTACTGTCCCCTGAAATGCATTGAATGCTTTTAGTATAACTAATAGATGAATTTGGACTGTTTTATTCTTTGGTCTTGTGCCCCTTTGATTAGTACCTTCTAATGAATATGCTCCCTTAACGCAATGCATGTTAAATTGTGTGTTTCCTGACACACAGTAGTTTAGAAGTGTGAATCCAGCCTATCTTCAGTAAAGCTCCCCTTCTGTCCAGACTAATGCAGGCCAAAGACGGGGAGAAAACCGTCCGTTTTTTTTTTTTTAAATCGGTCGTTCAATCAGCCGACATTACCACTATTGGTAAAAAAAGGTTGGCTGATTTTCGTCCCGTCTATGGCCGGCAATTATATAGAATATATGCAGAAGAAGAAGAAATAGAATACGAATAAAAAGATGAAATAGAATATGCAGAAGAAGAAAAAGTTGCAACATTGTATCTATTTGTATCCATTTCAGATACAGATTTTTCTATTCGGATACAAATAGATACAATGTTGCTATACTTTTAAATGTCAAATATAATATCGGACTGAAATTCTTTTTTTTTCTTCTTCTTCATATTCTATTTCTTCTTTTACTTCTTCTTCTTCATATTCTATTTCTTCTTCTCATTCATATTCTATTTTTTTCCTTTTCTTCTTTTACTTCTTCTTTCATGTCACTGCTCATGCGCATTTTTAAACATCGGAAAAAGATCGGTAAGTTTGTCCATCATTGCCGCGAAAATCGGCAGAACGACAAATTTGGCCGATTATTTTCCAGCAGGACCGATAATCTAAAAGGTCAAAAATCACGAAAAACAGCCGACCGATTACCGCACTAACGATCCGAAAATCGGCCGATTTTTTTTCGTCCAATTTTTGGTCGTTTTTCATCTCATCTATGGCCTGCATTACGGTTAGATTCTCTGAAATGTCTATACCAGCCTGTCCCATCATTAGGATCCTCAGCCTAAGGAAAACATACAACCCAATTCTGTGTACTCTCAAGTGGCCTCTCTTGAAGGTATATGTAAAGGATGTATAAAAATAGATACACCTCAAAAACAAAGTTCATATTATATAGTTTCTATGATATGTGCAACAGCAGTAAGGAAACAAAATCTTGCTCTGAAAAGGGGACACATTTCCTAGAACACTGTTTTAACAGTAGGGGGATAGGAAAAAAAACAGTGACACGTTTCAGGTGGGAACTTTCATTTTGTTGCACCCTGTTCCAGGGGCAAGCAACCTGCGGCTCTCTAGCTGTTGTGAAACTACATTTCCCATGAGGCACTGCAACATTACAAAACTGACAGTTACAGCTATGACTTCCAGAGGCATGATGGAACTTGTAGTCCTGCAACAGCTAGAGAGCCACAGGTTGCCTACACCTGCTCCAGACTAATGTATGTCCCATGTGTCTTGCAGTTACCACCTATTAAACACCTCAATTGCACCTGCCCCTTTCGCACTGTGGAATTTATTCATCATAAGTGCAACATATACAGCAAAGCCCAGCATTGTGGCTAAGTTTGTCAAACTATGGCTACCCAGAGTAAAAAACTGAGTGAATGGTTTCTGTACATGTGGACTATTTCTTAGTGTCATAACCTAGTTCCCATAGGCTGCCCATTTCTACTCTGCCAGTGAGACTCCTATGTGAGGAATGAGGGTTCCAGCCAAGTGTGGCTCCTCAGTGCCTGGCGAGTTCCTGTAGGTAGCCTGGGTCACGCACATCAGCACAACACAGGTCACCCACTACTAAAAACATACCATCAGGTGGGCAGCATTACACATAGATAATCACCTCATGCTGGCAAAGACATAACTTCCAGTCCCTCCTCTATATGAATACTGGTCTGTACAACTACTCTCCCAATCCTCCATGTAACTGCCCTTTCCCTTATTCACTCTCCACATGCTAATGTGCAGGAGGAAGTGAGAAAGGCTGAAATGGGACAGGTTGAAACGTGCCATTCCTCCCCCTTCTACAGGCAGCATAGAAAAGTCCAAATGAGCAAGCAGGACCTTGATAGGCCTGCCCAATGGCCATTCCCACCTGCTTACCAAGCCAGCTTGATGGACAGGCTCTTCCCCTCTTGTGCCAGGGCAGCCCCTGCCTGCTGACGCAATGGGGTCCAGGTGCAGTACGGAAGGGCAGCCTGTACCCCCCTAATGGCAGCCCTACCTGTACAAGTATTAGGTTTAAGTTTAGAGAAGGAAAATCTCCCCCTGGATGGAGCATAATTACTGGGATACGGATTGTGTAGAGCATTTACAACCATTTCCTTGCGATCTATACAAGTTTGTTGAAGTGCAGTCCAGCCTCCTCAACTGAATTTACTCAATATAGATTGACTCTTACTTTAATGAACCAAGATATTACCAAGCATTGATTATAGTTGAGGTCCATTGCTCTCAAATATAATTCTATGTGAGATATACTGCAGTACCTTTGCCGTTTTTTTTCTACCTTTTTTATGCTACAAACCTAAGATAACTGCCATTTTAAGTGGAACTTACGCCAAAAAATATTGGACTCTGTATGTCTCTTCTGCAATGAAAACTCTTCTGCTTCCCAGCAAAGTTCCTTTAATTGTGTACTGAATTGCACATGCTACGCTTTCAAGGCCAAACCCAGAAGACATAGTTATATAGTTGGTAATGTTGAATAAAGACACCAGTCCATCCAGTTCAACCTGAGAGAGTGTGTGTGTGTGTACCTGTGTGTGTGGCTGCTATTTTCCATACCCCTGTACATTGAGCTTGCTAAGAAACACATTTAAAAGTTTTCCTAATTTATCTACACTCCCTGCTGATACCACCAACTGTGGAAGGGAGTTCAACATCCTTACCACTCTATCAGAAGTTTAAGATTGAACAACTCCTCATCCAACTTCACTGTGTGGCCGCCGCTTGTCTTCTTTAGATACCTTAGGTTAAATAGTTTTTCAGTCATCATTCAAAGATTTGTATATCTTATATATTTTCATATCCTACCTTAACTGTCTCTTCTCCAGGGAGAATACATTTAATGTTTGTAGTCCTTCCTCATAACTGAGGTCCTCCAGCCCCCTTATTAGCTTTGTTTCCCTTCTCTAGTCCCTCTTCATTCAAGCACAACATTCGTGAGGATTGGTGACCAGAACCGGATGGCATGCTCATGATATGACCAAATCAGAGTTTTGTAAAGTAGTAGAATTATAGCTCTATCTCTTCATTAAAAAATCCATTTAAATTCATACTAAGAGTCTGCTAGTTTTGCTGCTGCAGCTTGGCATTGTTTGCTATTGCTGAGTCTGTCATCTAATGACCTCCAGATCCCAACCATTCCTCGATTCCCCCAGAGGTTCTCCCCCTAGTGTGTAACTTTCATTCATATTGCTATCTCCCAAGTGCATTACTTTACATTTTTCAATAATAAACCTCATGTGCCATATAGCTGCTCAGCCTTCTGTTCTAACCTGATCTTCCTGTAAAGTTGCTATATCCTGTTGTGAAGTTATTGCCCTGCTTAGCATTGTATCATCCACAAACTTATTGTTTTTGAACAAGTTAAACAGAATTGGTCCTAGGACAGAGCTGTGGCACACCCCACTGACAACTCTAGGTCATTCAGAAAATATGCCAATAATCACTACCCTCTGGACGTGCTCCTGAAGCCAGTTTTCAATCCAGGTACATATATCATCAATGCCAAAAAACTTAATTTGTAAATGAAGCCTTTATGGGGTACTGTACCAAATGCCTTAGTGAAATCCAGCTACACAACTCCCAAAGGCTTTCTTTCTAAATTACAGCTCACCACCTCGTAGAATTATAAAAGGTTGGTCTAACAAGAATAGTTCTTCATAAATCCATGTTGGATACTAGTGGTGGGCTGAATGTTCGAGTTCGAGTTGAACCTAAGCTGAACACATGAACGATACGGGCGTTCGACAGGCAGTGCATTGTGATTGGTCAAAGAATGCACCTGATTCCTGGTTGCATGCTTAGATAAGGGTCTGGTATGGATTTTGGGGGGGACCATTTTTTTTTAAATGGTTGTGGGGAAGAAGTCCTTGTCCCCATTAACATGGGGACAAGGTATTTTGGGGGAGAGCCCCCCTGACCCAAAGTAACCCCCCATGTTGAGGACATGCGGCCTGGTATGGTTCAGGAGGGGTTACGCTTGCTCACCTCCTCCTTTTCCTGAGCTTCTGGGTCTGGTATGGATTTTGTTTTTAAATTTAGGCATAGGGGTTCCCCTCAAAATCCATACCAGACCCAAAGGGCTTGGAATGGATGGGGGGCACTTGGTTTTTTTTTTTTAACTGTCAGGCAATGCCGACAGTTCTTTTTACATTCAGCTGTTAGCGGGGAACCCCACTGACAGCTGAAACAATAGTAAATGTTTCAATACTAAAATACGCATGACTTAATAATATAACTCATGCGGTATTTTAGTAACTGATCACTATCATACTACATACTCAGATGCGTTAAGATATCGCTCAGTAAATTGTTTGTGTTCGTAGTTCACGGTCGAACATTCTGTAGGTGCGAATGTTCGACTGCAAACTGATCAGGAGGGTGTTTCGGCCCATCACTATTGGTTACTACTAATGATACTATTTTTATCACTAAATTCTTGGATATGTTCCCTTATCTTTCCTTCCAATAGTTTACATACTATTGATGATAGGCTGACTGGTTTGTAGTTCCAGCTATATATCTCAGCCCTTTTGTGAATATTGGTACCACATTTTCTTTTCACCAATCTCCTGCTACCATTCCAGTCAGTAACCTCCCCTTAAAAATTAAAAACAATGGTCTGCCTATAACATGGCTAAGTTCTTTGAGAATTCTCCGGTGTAAGCCACCCAGTCCTGGTGATTTGTTTACATTACGTTTTCCTAATCTTTTCTGAACACTGGTTTCTGTCAACCACAAGCGTGCATTCAATATACTGTTATTCACCTCTTCCCACTGCTGCCTCCCGGTCCTTTAACTGTATTGAACTGACAGAAGACGGAGGCAGGCATTCCGTTCATATGACCATTGTGATTGGCTGTCACAGCAGTCACATGGCCAGAAAGCTCCCGATCGCAAGTATGCATCGGGGGTTTTCCGTTAGATGTTAGTTGCTCTGCTGGGAGCATGCTCTCAGCACAGTGAATTGTTTACAAGTGAACACATATATGCAGCCACTCTGCATTAAAGCCCACCATATGTGCCACATTGGTGGAAACAGAGTAATCACTGTTTTTGTTTATTACTGAGAAGAATGTATTTCATATAGTTGCCTACTCCCCGTCATTCCTGACTAACTTTCTCTTATCATCCTTTATGGGTCCAGTGTGTTCTCATCTTTATTTACTAATAATAAATTTGAAAAAAAATTGGGGGATTTTTTTTTTTTTTACTCTGCTCAGTAATCTCTTGTAATCTATTATAGTTGCCCTGATCATGCACTTGTATTTCTTAATGCATTCTTTGCAGTTTCAGAATGACAATGTTGACCCTTCCACCAACCAAGCAGGATCAGGCAAACATGTCAACAGTGGAACATGAAAGATCGCTGTCTTTGTATCACTAGAGGAGGAGCATTTTGGCCATAATGTGCAAACATGATTTATATACTTGCACATTATGGCATAAGCCCTGGCAACCCACAGTTCCCCCTCCATTCTTCATCTCTATAACATGGGGATAGGGTGTTCTGTAGTCTACAAAATGAATTCCAGAAGGACTGATAGCAATATTTTACTGTAGCATTTGTCAGCTCATTACAGGATTATGAAAACACTAGATATCTGGCAGCATCAAGATTTGTTTTGTAATCAGTGAATGGGTATAACAAAATGCTTTTAATGGATATAAAGGAGCAAATAAGAGAATTTCATTGTTAGGGCATACATACACTTATTATCCTTCTGAGTAACAATGGATATCGTTCATGATATCAGCTATCAGGAGTATACTGCTCTCTAAATCAGTCAGCTGTTGCTAGGTTGCAACCTCACATATGAACACACAGGTCTTTGCAGAAATCTACAACCTGCAAATTGAGTTTTATATGTTAGGAATTCAATGGCTGTTGATGGGTTTTCATTTATTTATTGCTCTTTGTGTTCCCGTCTTTTTTTTTGTCTGTCCTCTATTGCTGGGGGTCACTGTTGGACTGCTTTGAGAGCCAATGCCCTGTCATAGAGGTATCCCTACGCCTCTCACCCTTTCCACTCTTACGTTTCCTCTCTTTCTCTCCTTGTTTTGCTATTCTGAGAGATATAGGGGTCCAGAGCCAAAATTTCTACCTCCACTCTCCTTTGTTTTCAACTCTTAGTGTTGCAGTTGCACCTATTAGTTGCTCTTGCTCCTATTATATGCTAATGTTACTATAATTACTACAGTTCTGTATCTGCTTGTATTAACTTAAAGTGCACACTGTCAAACACCTCATACTGTGCACAACTTTTTTGGCACGTAGATACTCTGTTCATCTTTTCTAGAACTGAAAAATACCCCCAAATGAATAAAAAAATATATTGATTGAAAAAGCTGAATTTGTGAATGTATACAATCATTGGTTTACAAACATTTAATATGTTAGTAGATTTCCAGGGCACTGTTGGTAATATAAAAAGACAGAATGGCAGTGGATGCCTGAAATTAGGTACACCTTGATTGAAACCTTGCAAAAAGCTGCCTAATTTGGAAAAGTCACTGCAATGAGTTACTAACTTACGCGTGTAGATTACAGCTGCAGCTATTTAGCTCTATAAACAATAGGCTTTTACAGCAGGTAGTAAAGAGAAAGAGGGAAATGTGAAAAGGGGCTTAAAGGTCTACCTCACAGACAATAGAAGCCTACATATATACCCGGCTACAAAAAAATATATTTTACAATTTTTTTTAAGGACTTATAATAAAAAATAAAGAAAATATGAACAAAACCACAGTAAATTTGCTGACGTTAACATGCTCCATCACAGTATCAGCAAATGACAACCCAAAAGGACCTTAATTTGTATAAAAAATAACAACCTTTTTTTTTCAGCATAACACTTATTATAGATAAATTCACTTCTTTACTCTAGATATCATTTTACTTCTGAAAAATTTTCACTTTTCTACCAAAAAAAAGTCTATTGTGCTTATCATTTTCTGTTTCAATATTTTTATTAAGAAAATGTTGTTTCTAAGAATATAACAAGCTCAAAATACGCCCTCGCAGGGGCAGAGCAGAACAATAACACATAAACAGAGACATCCTGCTGACTTGTATTAGTCAAATAACGAAATGTCCAATGACATCAAGAAGGGACAGCAAAAAGCCGAATCAAATAGCAGCAGTAATCCAACATAATATCGGAAAAAGAAGAGAAAAGAAAAAAGGTTAGAAGAAAAGAAAAAGAAAACAAAAGGGAATCAGAAAGAAACAAGAAAGAAGGGGAACTAGAAGGATCACGGATTCGGGGCTAGCATAGGCAGCGACTATAGGAGGCCATAACTAGTAGGAGGCAGGGATGGCAAGGAATAACGTATCCAAGGTTCCTAAACCTTAAGGAATCTCGGATAAGAATCATGAAGAATGCTAGACATCTGTTCATTGACCAACATAGCATTCATCCGGGTCTTCACCCCCTGGAAGACAACCGAAGGGGTTCTCCGAGCTTGAGCTATAGCACGTTTGCCCGAAATAAAAAGGTAGGATGCCAATTTCTGCTGAGAACTAGACAGACCCAAAATTGGGCAATGCAAGAGGGCCACCTTTGCATCCCTATGGACGTAATATGAAATAGCGTTTGTAGCAAACCAAAAACCCTAGACCAGAAGCCTATCAATCGCGGGCACGACCACCAAATGTGCAGGACGTCCCCGCGTAGACCACAGTTTCAGAAACTTCTATCTCTGCCAGTCGGATTAAAGTGAGCAGTCTGAGCCGGGACCCAGTACCACCGCAGGAGAACTTTATAGGCTGCCTCAAGAGTGACTGTATTGAATGAACATTTCGCCACCATCCCCTAGGTCCTACACCACTCCGCCGCAATCAAGACACCCAGATCTCGCTCCCAATGAGAGATATAAGTAGGGGTGATGAGGAGGACCTACTGTTAAGTAAGGCATAAATTACAGAAATGAGACCAGGGGACCCTGGGGAATGCTGACAGACGTGTTGAAAGGGCGTTTTGCGGTAAGGATATGTAGAGGTACGACGGAGGGATAAAACCCAGTGGCGCAACTGCAAATACCGATAATATTCCCGTGGCGGGACCCCCCTTGCCTCTTGAAGAGATTCCCATGATGGAAACATATGAGCACTCATGAAATCATGTACAATGACAAAGCCATGGGAGGGCCACCAAGAGAAAGAAGGGGGATATTCTAGGCCTGGTAGAAATATAGGATTATGTGTAATCGGCAAAAGAGGTAGAAACGATTATATCAAATTACCCGAATATTTAACAGAATCCCAGGTTCATAAACTGTGAAGCATGATAGGGTGATTGTGCTTATCATTTTGTGGTAGGATACATGTCATGGGTAATAACGTGAGAGAAGAGAAATAGTTATGGATTTCTAACCTCTCCTAGATTGTAAGCTCCGAGGAGCAGAGCCCTCCTATCCCTCTTGTATTGAACTGTATTGTTGCTGTATTGTCTCCCGTTATATTGTAAAGCGCTGAGCAAACTGTTGGCGCTATATAAATCCTGTATAATAATAATAAAGTGAACCTGAGCTGGATGTACTTACAACCCCCCCCCCCCTTTCCACTTTAGTTCAGAACATTGTTCCTGACAGTCGAATGACAAGTACAGGGTTTATTACATGAGGCAGCTGAGCTTAATCCTGGAGAGGCTCTATGTACAGCTGTGCCAAGTATCCAAGGTAGCTCCTGAGGGACAAAAGAAGGAATTTTAAGAATAGAACAGGTACTTGACACCTGCACTTCAGCACTCTTGTTACTGTAGTCACTAATATAACCCCTAAAATAACACTTAGTCCAAACTCTGGAACTTAACCTAATACTTACACCTCTAAGTCCTTACCCTAGCCTTAAAACTTCAAGTGGTAATGTTAGTTCACCAGTACCGAAAAAACTAAAAGGCAAATTAACACCACCATATAGCTCCCTCTTCCCCCCGGTTCCGCTGTACTTATCTCCAGGGATGCTGAGCTCTCAGTCACCACACAGCAAAACAGCAAAATCCCTGCTCTTCTTCCTCTTCTCTAGGGGAATGGGAAACAGGAGTGGAGAGGGTGTTGGTGTTACTTCATCTTTTAATTTTTTTCCATAAAGGTGAACTAAGACTTTAACCCTGGACTTTTTACCTTATTCTAACCCTGAAGATTTCTACTTACCCAGCTGGGCACTGAAAGTATTAACATCAAAATTCCCCATTTTAGGCCAAGATCTACCTTTCTAACCTTAATTGTATTCCCCCTTTCAAACAGCAATAAAAACTAGACAAAGGAAATATTGTTTCTTGGCTAGAGTTAGTTTTCATATTAAGAGTGTATGTATGCATACATCAACAGATGACATATGGTCAAAGGAAAATACATCTACAGCGTATTCAGTGTCAAAATCATCTCGTGTGTTGCAAATACCTCTGTAGTGAGAGATACAGGTGTCAGATATTTTATTTTAATTGGTAACTTGCTTGAATTAAAGTGGAAATTCCCCCCCTCCTCTAACATTATTGGAGGTTTATATTTTGGGATGTGAGAGGGTGTCAGGTTTTGGTAGGTACCTGTTCCCAATTCCGTTGGTATCCCTGAGGCGATTCCACTGGAGGTTCAACCGCCCGCCCACAACCTCTTGGGACACATCACAGGTCCCAAGAGGCTGTAGGCCCATTCACCAAACACAGCACAACTCATACATGCGCAGTGGGAAGACGGCCGTGAAGCTGCAAGGAGTCACAGCCAGCTTTCCACTCTGAACATGCAGGCACTGGGGACCCGAAGACTGGCAATGAACTGGCTCAGGTGAGGATAGTGCTGGATCCCTGGACAGGTAAGTGTCCTTTTATTAAAAGTCAGCAGCAACAGTATTTGTAGCTGATAAATTTTATTTTTTTTCTAGAGACTGAAGTTCCTCATTAAATTCCTAGTAGATTGTAGTCGCAAGACATTTATGATGGAGGTGTTTAAAGTACAAGTTCAGCTGTCTACAAAATTTCCCTCCTCCCTAATCTCCTCTGTACATTTTGCTGTGTCCTCTCCCCCCTAAGTCCCTGCTTACTTCATCCAATGGCTATAGCTTCCCACACTGTCTGCAGCCTAGCCAGTAGTAATCAAGTTACACACCTTTATTGCATAAGCAACTTCTAATTCAATTCCATGGGATGCTGATGTTCATGTAAGGGGATTTTGGAGATCAGTATGGACCTGCAAAGGTGGGCACAGATAAATGTACTGGGGGCTAGGGAGGGGGCTGGGGTAATTTTGTAAAAACAATATAAACTTACTGTATACTTTAAGTCTGTAGCAGGGTGCCTTTTTACTTAGTAACTCAGATGCAGACACCTTTAAATGTATTTCCTATAACTCCCTGGGTTCCTGGTTATGCCCAGGGAGTACAATTTCCTCCCTTTCCGGACCAAGGCTTCATAATGGGGGAAGAACGTGACCTTCCTTATGTAGCAACCCTCTAGATAGCTAGGAGGAACGAGTTCTTTATTTTTTTTTATACAGAGAGGCTGAGTAGCAGCCTGACCAATAGTCAGCTTGTTCAAATGTAGGTCAGGTCTGAAAGACTCTGCAGATACTTCTCCCTGCTCTAGAATTTTGGAGAAGATTCTAGAAACAGTGGGTGGGAGTGAGGAGGGGATGGCCTGCATACTCATGGGGTTCTGGCCAATCTCCAAGCAGGAGGCTTGGCATGGGACCAGAGCAGCCCTTAAGTATGAATGAGCCTGCTCAACAGCAGGAGAGTGTGGGTGGAAGATGTGAGGAAGGCTGAGATGAAGGAACTTGGGAGGGGGCCCAGTGGGAAGTAGTCTACCTACAGGCAGGAATCTGGAAAGGAGGATCACTATGCCTCACCGACCCCCCGAGTGAGGACCACTTGTAGAGCCAGGAAAGAAGCCAGCCCAGCAGAAGGCCTGAAGGCAGTCACCTACCTACACCTGCTCACAGGAGAGAGACTGAGTGAGTAACTCTGCACCCAGGTGTGAAACCTGATCAGCTCCTTACCCGGGACTGTTCAACATTCTGTGGTAGGCACTGGATCCCCTTGCCTAGGGATTCCCTCAGGCAGCTGGATAGGAGGAGTATTTATCTGGGGTCTGGGGTGGCTGGAGAGTTCTCCAAGAAGAGAAATCCTTCTGTGGACATGTACATAGTTGCTAAGGAGTTTGTCCTTAGTTCACTGTTCCTTGGGCATCCCATACACCCCTTACCCCATCCAAGTTCAATACCGCTAATAAAACTAAAAAATAAAACAAGTTCAAAGACTGTTTACTATCTCCGGAATGCAAGTCTGCTAAAATGCATGTTGCCTGGCTGTGCAGGACTATAGGGAGACCCAAATCTTCAGAAACTCCTATGGGGGTAGTGCTACACTTACTGTATGTGACACTCTGGCATGAGTGGCTGATCACTTTGTGATAATCATAAATAGCGCCCATGCAATTATATTTGTAACAAAATCTTATGTTAAAAAGATTGTAATTTTCTGAAAGAAAAAAAAGTATGTTTCTATGTTTTTTTTGATAATTTTGTCTCCATTTTTTTCCAGTTAAAGTGTTACTAAACCCACAACAGGAAAATCAGTCTCTAAATGCAGTAAAGCATGCTTGTTATACACACTGTAGAACCTAAGGGGTTTAATCCTCTGCATTGTGTAAAAATGCTCTTTGATCTCTGATCCTCCCCTTCTTTCAGTGCTCCCCTCTTATCCTGATAAGACATAATTTGGTGTGTATTTCTAGAGATTATTTTTTTTTTTCTTGGGAGAGTGCATGTGATCAGCACAGGGCAAATCAGCACTGCTTAGACAGAGGTCAGGGGTTCTGCATGCTCCTAGAGAAAACTCCTACTACAAGCTTTAACATGTGCTCTGCTGCACACTGATAGAAGTCACAAGACTGCTCTAACTGCTAATGAAAAAAAGGTATTTATCAGTTTATATTTACTAAAATAATTGCACTTCAATGTTCTGTGTACTGTGGGAGACCAGATACAGTGAATGCAGGGTCCTGGGTCTAGTAACACTTTAAACAAACATGTTTTGCTTTTACTGTTTTTCTACTTGTAACACCCTGCTGTAATATCAGCTGCAGGATGTTAAACCCAACACAGAAGTGTCCTGCAATTCAGTGGCACTCACACTCTGTAGAGCAGCACCATGGATCTTGTATGCTGAACTGCAGGACTTTGCTGGGGTGCAGTGTATCAGAGGACTACTTTTCCCAGAAAAGCTGGCGTGTGGGCAGGGGCAGATACATATATAGCAGCCCGGGAGACTGGACAGGAAGTGAGAGGGGAGAGACCTGGAGAGTGGAAGCAGAAAGAGAGTTGTGCTGACTGCCGGGGAACTGGACCAGGCTGCAAAAATAGAAAGAGGCAAGGAGAAGTCGCTGATCACTAGCCTTGCTGCCTTGTTCAGCGACACAGTCTGCCAGCAGGTGACCCAGAGCATGGTGACCGGATGGAACACTGCCACTGAGGCCGGAGAACCTGTGCGAGTCCCCATCCGCAGAGAAAGAGACAGTCTGGACTTGTTGGAAGCCACTGACTGGGTGAGAGAGTACCATACATCTGCCAAAAAAGTGAACTTTGACATTCTCCCTATATCTGCTACTTTACCTGCACACAGTTGCGGACATTGCATCAAGTTAACATGTGTTGCAGCCTAGTTCCCGCAGCCTCTACTGTTGAACACATTTTCAGCACAATCCAATCATCAGAGTTGACCACAGTGTACACTTTCTGCAGGCCATATCACATCAGTGCTCCCTTGACCATTGGCCTACCCTCTTAAAGGAACATCTACCACTGTTGCCATTTGGTACTGCAGCCCAGAGTGGAGTTGCCCTTTGCCAAAAAGCCTTACTGCCAGTTTTGACACTCTGTTTGCCTAAAGCTGCCCTGTCTCCTGAGTGCATAAGAGGGGACAACACCCAAATCAGGTGCCATTTAACGGAAGAGTACTTGTCCTTTCTTCTTCCTCTCATTGTGTTAAACCTGTATGGAATTGTCACCGCTTCCTACTTGTGCACCAACTGGAACCCAACGAATGCACAGAAGAATCCTCACTGCATTTAAAGGGACATTGACTACCCTGGTCAAAGAGCTCTTTTTATTTCAGATTTAGGCCTTGTCATCAGATTCTGAGGGCCCAAAGTGAGCTAGTTCTACTGCTTATAATTTTTATTGCTCACTGGGTTGACAATGCCTGAGGTTGAAGGTATTGTTTTAACTTCTGAAAAGCAGGCCTGTTAACACTGATTGAGATTCTGCTGTGTGTGTTGTTTTTTTGCTTAGAGGTGCTAAGATTAATAATTGCGATTACCTGTACTAATATTATTTTGTACTGTTTAAGCAAGCATTCATTGAAGTTTAATACAAACGTCATATCAGTTTAATTTGTGTGTGAGTCTGCTTTCTGGTGGTAATCTACTCTGGTCAAAAGAGTCCTGTGGTGTCAGCAGGGGTTGGGCTTTCAGAAAGGGGTCCAGAACGACAGGGAGCCTGAAAATAACTCAGCAACTCCTAAGGGGATAGTGCTACATACTGGTTGAGTAAGGTACTGGTGATGAAGCCCTGACCTCACAGCTGCATCCTAGGAAGGCTACTTCAGCATTGATTCCAGGGAAATCTTGTCTTGGCTGTTATAAACACTACACTAACATTTGCTCACATGTGCAGTGAACTAATAAGACATTAAAGTATGAAATCACTAAAATGGATGAATTATTACAACGCTGCAACTTATTTTTGGTAATGACAATTTTCTTCTAAAAATGTTTAATTCACAAACAAAAATAAATGTCACCAAAATATTTAATTTTTTATTTCTCCACATCAAATGAACGTTTAACTGTTGAAAGCTCAATTTTCTCATTAAATATTTACCTGTGAAATGCTTTTATCACCATCTCAAACATCTCTTTTTCCTGCTCTTCTTCATAGATAGCTATCAAAAACCCCAATAATTACCATCCAAAGGCTGGTTTTTATTTAGGAGTTATAACTTGTGTGGTAATCTTTGTGAACTGACTTTGATTATTCCCTAATAAGGGATTATGAAATAACATAGACAGTGTTGTAATAATATTTGAAGATTAGAAGGTGAAAGATACCACTACTTAAAGAGCTTCCAAAAAAGCGTGTGTTATGCTTCTTTCTAAACTGTGATTTAATAGATATAGGGCACAATTCACTAAAGATTATCGCATGAGTTAAGTCAGTCACATGACCACATATCGCAGGAGATACTGAAATTATCAATTCTCTATTGTTAGTATGCACTATTTACTGAAAATAGCAAAAGCACTCGTTAAATACCACATAAAAAGACCTTAAAGTCAATTCACAAAAGGAAAAAAAATAATGAAATGCTAGCGGTACGTAAATAGTGGTCCAGGCATGTGGTATGTACTGGTAACTGTCATGGGTTGTTAAGGAGTGGGTGACCGCCCCCTTCCTTAACAACCTATAAGTCATCAGCTGTCAGCGGGGTTCCCCACTGGCAGCTGAATGTAAAAAAAAAATTGCCGGCAATTAAATAATAATTTGTAAAAATGGCGTGGGGTCCCCCCCTCCATCCATACCAAGTCCTGTGGGTCTGGTATGGGTTTTGAGAGGAACCCCCAAGCCAAAACCTAAAACAAAAAATGGCGTGGGCTCCCCCCCCAAAATCCATACCAGACTCCTATCCGAGCATGCAGCCTAGCAGGTCAGGAAAGGGGAGGGACGAGCAAGCACCCCCCTGAACCATACCAGGCCACATGCCCTCATCATGGGAGGGTGCTTTTGGCAGGGGGGCTCCCCTTCCAAAGCCAAGGACCTCTTCCCAACAACCCTGGCCGGTGGTTGTGGGGGTCTGTGTGCGGGAGGCTTATTGAAATTTGGAAGTCTACTTTAACAAGGGGGTCCCCAGATCCCAGCCCCCCCCAAGTGAATGAGTATGTGGTACCACTACCGCTACTGCACATGGGGTGCGTACTACAATGGTAATAATTGGAGTTTGTTATATGCCTCCCAGTGTTAATGAGGAGGTGGAGACTCAGCTCCTTGCACAGATCGAAAGGGCTGCATGGGCTGGGACAGTGATAATAATGGGGGATTTTAACTACCCAGAAATTGACTGGAGTAATGGTACTGCAGGAACAGTTAAAGGCCAAAAATGTATAAAACTACTACAGGACAATTTTATGCTACTAGCAATGATGCTTTGCTGGACCTGGAAATCTCAAACCATGCAGAACTTATTAAGACTGTCCATATAAAAGAACATCTGGGTAGCAGTGACCATAACATGATTTAATTTATTGTTGGCTGTAAACAGCAAGCATATACGGGAAAAATAAAAACGCTAAATTATAAGAGAGCTATTATTCAAAGGCTGAGAGCAGCTGTCCAAGACTTAGACTGGGAGGGAATATTGGCATCGATGAACACAACACAGAAATGGGAGTTCTTCAAAAAGACCACAAACTTAAAAGGCTAAAAAGCAAACCTTACGGCAAAAGTTAAAAAGCTATAGATAATAAGAAAAGAGCTTTTATTAAATATAAAAATGAAGGAACGCTATCATTATTTAAACATTACAAAGAATAAGGAAATAAAGGCCGCAAAAATTTAAAATGAACAACAGATTGCAAAAGATAGCAGGACAAACACCCAAAAATTCTTCATAGCAAAAAATAGCAACGAAGGAGTGGCTTCGTAAGAAGCATTTCAAGATCCTGGAGTGGCCTAGCCAGTCTCCAGATCACAACATCATAGAAAACCTTTGGAGGGAGTTGAAAGTCCGTGTTGCCCAGCGATAGCCCCAAAACATCACTGCTCTAGAGGAGATCTGCATGGAGGAATGGGCCAACATACCAGCAACAGTGTGTGCCAACCTTGTGAAGACTTACAGGAAATGTTTGACCTCTGTCATTGCCAACAAAGGATATATAACAAAGTATTGAGATGAACTTTTGATATTGACCAAATACTTATTTTCCACCATAATTTGCAAATAAATTCTTTCCAAATCAGCCAATGTGATTGTCTGGATTTTTTTTCTCATTTTGTCTCTCATAGTTGAGGTCTACCTATGATGCCAATTACAGGCCTCTCTCATCTTTTTGAGTGGGAGAACTTGCACAATTGGTGGCTGACTAAATACTTTTTTGCCCCACTGTATATTAATAGTAAAGAGGTCAGGTCTGAGCATGTAGGCCCTTTACAAAATAATCTAGAGTGGGTGACTGGGGACAAAGAGAAGGCAAATATATTTAATACCTTCTTCAGCTCTGTGTATCTGTGTATACAAAGGAGCATAGGGGAGCTCTTGTCCATAATGGGCATGGTATTGACCTAGCTCCAGATGATCCACATTGGCTCACAATTGCTATGATCCATAAATATTTAGACAGAATAAAGGTGAATACAGCACCTGGACCAGATGGCATACACCCACGGGTCCTTCAAGAATTGAGCTCTGTCATTTCAAAGCCATTGTTTCTAAGTTTTAGGGACTCCTTAATGACTGGCATAGTACCATTAAATTGGCGTAAGGCCAATGCGGTGCCTATATTTAAAAAGGGGTCACAATCTTTACCAAGTAATTATAGACCTGTTAGTTTAACTTCTATAGTTGGGAAGATACTGCAGAGTTTAATAAAAGACCACATAGATGAGTTCTTGCTGGAAAAAATATTTTAAGCAACAGACAGCATAGATTCATGAAAGACAGAAGTTGTCAAACAAATCTGATTTCTTTTTAGGAGGAGGTGAGCAAAACCTTGGATAGGGGTGGCGGTGGACGTGGTATACTTGGATAGAGGAGTGGCGTTGGACGTGGTATACTTGGATTTTGCAAAAGCGTTTGACACAGTTCCCCACACACGGCTAATGTGTAAGGTAAAGTCTACAGGCTTGGAAAAATCCGTATGTAAATAGATAAAAAACTGGTTAAAAGATCGTATTCAGAGAGTAGTGGTTAATGATTCATACTCTGCATGGTGTAGGGTTGTCAGTGGTGTACCTGTCAGGGCAGGAGCGGTGGAATGTCCAGGTACTCCCCATATTCAGTGGGCAACACAGAATTTGAGGAGGCGCACAACATCTTAACAGTTCCACGGATACAACCAGCCCCACACTGTGGCAACCATGAGAGAATCTAGGCCGACCGCCAATCAAAGGTCGGATTGTGCTTCTGAAGCCAGGGATAGCCCAAAACCACGGAGTAGTGCAGGGAAGAAATTACCTGGAAACAGGCCATCTCCCTGTGAACAGCCCCAACAGCTACTTCAACTGGTAGGGTCTCGTGGGTAACCTGCGACGGTTGCAGGGGCCTGCCATCTATCACCTCGAGGACCAATGGAGTAACTCGAGCCTGCAGAGGAATGGAGTACTGGGCAGCAAAGGCACTGTCCATAAACAACCCGCTAGCACCAGAGTCTACCAACGCCTGGGCCGTCACCGAGCCTCCCGCCCAGGAGAGGACAACGGTGATTAGCGGTTTATCTTTGCGGGAAATCGGGGACGAGGAAACTCCACACAAGATCTGCCCCTGACAGGATCTCAGATGCGAGCGTTTCCCGGACGGACCGGACAGGACTGCCGAAAATGCCCACCGAGACCACAGTACAGGCAGCGACCCTCCCGACGCCAAGAGGCCCGCTCCCCCTTAGAAAGGCGAGCAAACCCCAGCTGCATGGGCTCACTACCAGACAAGCCATCCCCAGGAGGCGTGGGAGGAGAGGGAGGCACGGGTGGGACAGAAAACGTAGGCGCCAATCGGTTAGGAGGCCTCCGCAGATGCTCCTTAAATGAAGGCCTCTCTCTGAGCCTGGTGTCAATCAAAATTAGGATGGAAATGAGTGCCTCTAGCTCCACAGGCAGTTCTTTGGCTGCGATCTTGTCCTTCAACGCATCTGAGAGACCATGAGAGAAAGCAGCCACCAGAGCCTCATTGTTCCAACCCGCCTCTGCCACCAGGGTACGAAATTCTATGGCGTACTCGGCAACAGTTCGTGAACCCTGATGCATGGACATGAGCAGCTTGGCAGCAGAGGCGGAGCGAGCAGGCACATCGAATACCGTGCAGAAGGAGGCAACGAAACGGGCAAACTCGTGGATCACCGGGTCATTCCTCTCCCATAAGGGATTAGCCCAGGCCAAGGCCTTATCTGAGAGTAGCGAGATTAGGAAACCCACCTTTGACCTCTCAGTAGGGAAAGCGTGGGGTATTAACTCAAAGTAAATGCCCACTTGGTTAAGGAAACCACGACACTAACTCGGCTCACCCCCAAAGCGCTGGGGAAGAGGGGCAGAACCAGTTATACCTCTGGGCACTGTGGGTTCAGCAACAGATGCAGAGGTAGGCACAACCACCGGAACAGCAGTCGGTACGTCCACCGGAGTAACCACCGACCTAATAGCCCCAGGAGTAAGGTGCGCTGTGCGTGCCAGCAGAGCCTGCAACGCCTGAGCGAACTGATCCAACAAGAGATCAAGTCTGGCGAGTAACATAGGGAGCGAAGGCGTACCTGCATCGTCAGGATTCATGGCATTCGTGTAATGTCAGGGTAGGAGCGGCGGAATGGTCAGGCAGGCCTAATGGTAAGGTCACACAGCGACTGACGGTAGACAAGAATACTCAGGTCACAGGCCGGGTTCAGCAACGGGAGGTCAGGTAATGGGATAAAGCAGAGAATAGTCTTGTCCAAGCCGAGTCGGTTACCAGGAGAGCAACGAGAACAGAACAAGAGCTTGCTCCAAAGGAACATACAGGACACGAATGCAAAGAGCAACTGCGGACAGCAGGCTTAAATGTGATCAGCCACACCCTTCTGGAGGAGGAGCCGCAGAGGCCTGAAAGCATAAAGGCTCCCACCATGCTTTGCAGGAACTTAAGATGGATGCCAGCACATGGAGCAACTCTCTGAGGAAAGGTAGGACCTTGACAGTACCCCAAGGTTCAGTGTTGGGACCCTTACTTTTTAAAATATTTATAAACTATATAGGGTCTGGGATTAAAAATCACATTTCAGTCTTTGCAGATGACACCAAGCTGTGCAGCTGGAATAATGTCCTTACAGGATGTCTCCAATTTACAAGCCGACCTCAATGCACTGTTTAATTGGACAACTATGTAGCAAATGAGGTTTATTGTTGATAAATGTAAAGTTATGCACTTGGGGGCTAAGAATATGTATGCATTATACGTACTAGGGGGGGTACAACTGGGGGAATCAGTGGTGGAGAGTTGTGGTAGATCACAAGCTTAATAATGGCATGCAATGCCAAGCTGCGGTTTCTAAAGCGAGCAAAATCCTCTCTTGTATTAAAAGAGGTATAGACTCCAGACAGAGAGATATCATATTACCCTGTGCAAATCATTAGTTATACCTCATCTGGAATATGCAGTTCAGTTTTGGGCACCAATTCACAAAAAGAACATTGGGGAACTGGAGAAAGTACAGAGAAGGGCAATCAAACTGATAAGAGCCATGGAGGAGCTCAGCTATGAGGAAAGATTAGAGGAACTGAATGTATTCTCTCTTGAGAAGAGGAGATTAGGGGGGATATGATCAACATGTATAAATACATCAGTGGTTCATATAGTGAACTCGGTGTAGAGCTATTCACCCTGAGGTCATCACAGAGGACGAGGGGGCACTCTTTACGTCTGGAGGAAAAGAAATTTAATCTCCAAACACGGACAAGGTTTCTTCACAGTAAGAGCTGTGAAAATGTGGAATAGATTCCCTCAAGAGTTGGTTCTGGCCAGCTCAGTGGATTGCTTTAAAAAAGTCCTGGATTCTTTCTTAGATACACAGAATATAACTGGATACTAACATTTATAAGTAAAGTTGATCCAGGGAATATCCGATTGCCTCTTGGGGGATCAGAAAGGATTTTTTCCCCCTGCAAGAGCAAATTGGATCATGCTTTTCTTTTATTATGGTTGAACTGGATGGACTTTTGTCTTCTTTCAGCAAGACTAACTATGTAACTATGTACCCATTCACAAAAATAAACTGTAGTGTAAAAAAAGACAGGAGACAGTCTTTGACAAGTCCTTTATTAGAAGAAGAAAAATGTCCCCTGAAGTAGATCCAATGTCAATCACGATGCACGCCACCACCGTAATAATCTACCCAGCATGCCCTGGTTAATGACGTCACAGGGGGAAGGATTTCATGGGTGATGTCAGAGGGTGGCCCCACCCCTTAGTTAAGAACTGTCAGGCCGGTGGAGCAGTCTTTTTTTTTCTTTTTCTCGTGGCAGAGGGCATCGTGATTGACGTTGGATCTATTTCAGGGGACGTTTTCTAATTTTCTTCTTTTAATAAAGGACTTGTCAAAGACTGTCTCCTGTCTTTTTTTACACTACAGTATTTTTTTTGTGAATGGATAGCAGTACCATGTACCCCATCCTCATTCACTTAGGGGGAGGTGGGATCTGGGGGTCCCCTTGTTAAAGGGAGCTTCCAGATTCTGTTAAGCCCCCGCCTGCAGACCCTCAAAACTATCGACCAGGGTTGTGGGGAAGAGGTCTTTCTCCCCATCAACATAGGGACTAGGTGCTTTGGAGGGGAGCCCTCCTGCCCCAAAGCACCCCCCCATGTTGAGGGCATGTGGCCTGGTATGGCTCAGGAGGGGGGTACTCGCTTGTCCCCCCCCCCTTTCCTGACCTGCTGCATGCTTGGATAGGGGTCTGGTATGGATTTTGGGGGGGACTCCATGCCATTTTCTTTGTGAAGCTTTATGAATCAAGCCCTGAATGTGTTTTTTCTCTTTGCTTACATAAATTATCATGGGGTTTGATATATTTCTTTACAGTTATTTAAAACACAGAAGAGTGACAGCAGGAAAAGACTAAGTGAACCATCGAGTCTGATCCTTTTTTATTATAATTTTTTTGTTTTGTTTTTACTACATTTGTGTATCGATCTGTATGTCTTCTGCTGGAAGTCTATTTCAAGCATCAACTACTCTTTCAGTAAAATAATACTTTCTATGGTTATATAAGAGGAGTATACGAGCGCTAGGAAATGTGTAAATGATGAGCAGCTAGCATAAAGGTATAACCTCTGAACCTTTGATATAAACTCTGTCAAACAATTTGCTCGTAGCACGAAACGCGTTAGGATGGAGCCTAGCCAGTGACGTCATGCCACTCGGGCCACATGGAGGCCGGCGGCCATCTTTACTACTGTATATGCTGTGAGTGTATTACACTTTGTGGATTCATTAATAAATTGGAAATTACTGCACTATCAAGATCTTTGTTTGGGCTCGTTTTATTACGAACCCCCCCACTTTCAAGGTAGATCCCTTTATTTGGTGTCCCATTCCTGTCATTGTGATGGTTTCCTTGCTGGATGGCTGAACATCTATGTAAACTGGTTTATGATTCCCTGCTGGATGGATGAGGAATGTCACCTGGACAGAGATGACACGCTAATCACCTGTCCTGCTGCTGGTTTGCCAGATGATCTTTGCCTTTCCAGATCCAGATGACCAGGAGTGGTCTGACATGTCAAAGGTGCATACATTTGCACTATCTGGTTAGTGCAATACTTACTCATTCAGAGTCACGGGAGGCACGGATTTCACCTATGCTTGATTATTGGACGTTATATTACCATTGTATGTGATTTGACAGCAATTTATTACATGTCACTTATTGCACTTTAAACGTCATTATTCTAGACATTTTTCACTTGCTATTACCCAAGCGCTCCACAGCGCATTTATATGAATTTATGTCATATTATTGCTTATTTTAATTTCTGAATACTTTCTATGATTCGTTTTGAACTTTCCTTCTGTTAGTTTGAGGTCATGTCTCCATGTTTTTGATCTCAACTTCAAAGTGGAGATATTGTCCTCCTGAACCTTATTCGCTGCATTGCTTTATTCTACATTTTACAGTTTGGCAGCCATTCACACTATTTTACTTTAAAGTGGTTGTAAAGCCTTAAGGAGATGTACAGTCAAATCTCTTTTGGCTGTACTTCTCCTGTGGATCACAGGAGTGCAGTTCATTCATTCATTTTCAGGCTGACGTCATTCAGCCCGGTCCAGGCTGGGGAAAGATCCCGTCTTCAAGGTTGGGATCCACCCCAGAGTCTGGAGCTGCACCTGGCTCAGCCTCTCAGTGAGCCGCTGAGAGCATGAGCCAGCCGTTCCTTCCCCGTCCAAAGCCCAGCACTCCAGTGAGCACTGGGGGAGCAGAGCAGACAGCAGTGACTGACAGTCACCCCTCTATGCTCAGAGCGGCGGTGAGAACTCGGCAATCATGTGATCGCTGAGTTCTCACACCTAGAGCCGGTGGGGGACAGATACAGCATTGGACCAATGCTACATCCACCTAGGTCAGAATATATGGTGGGGGAGGGGGGGGAGAAACCCTACTTCCCTTTTAAATAAAGTGTTAATCGTGTCAAAAAGAAAACTAAAATAGATTTTGGTTTATTTTATCTTTTATTACAAATCAATAAACATTTTTTTTTAATATCTGCATAAAGAGTTCACTTTTTAATTAATCGTTTATTATAGAGTGCAGCCAGTTTGTCATACTTACTGGGCTTTCTAATAAGAAAGCTGCATATTTATTTATTTCAGGTACTTATATAGCGCTGTTAGTTTACGCAGCGCTTTACATGTATATTGCATTCATCAGTCCCTAACCCTCAAGGGGTGTACAATCTAAGGTCCCTAACTCATGTTCATGCATTCACATACTTAGGCCAATTTAGACAGGATCTAATTAACCTACCAGCAGGGGCGGCCTGACAACTCATGGGACCCCCGGGCAATAGGGGATCATGGGGCCCCCGTGTCCTCGCCCGCACCCAAAAAAGCCTATGAAAAAGCCAATGAAAGGTACCAGGGGCATCTCTTGGGGCCCCCTACTGACCCCGGCCCCTCGGGCAGTGACTGAGTGCTTGAATGGTCAGTCCGCCCTTGCCTACCAGCATGTCTTTGGAGGTGGGAGGAAACCAGAGTACCTGGAGGAAACCCACGCAGGCACAGGGAGAAAATGCAAACTCCAGGCAGGTGGTGCCATGGTTGGGATTTGAACCAATGACCCAAGTATTGCCAGGCAGAAGTGCTATATATTTAACCATTTGCCTACCGGGCACTTATACCCCCTTCTTTACCAGGCCAATTTTCAGCTTTCAGCACTGTTGCACTTTGATTGACAATTGTGCGGTCATGCAAGATTGTACCCATATGAAATTTTTATCATTTTTTTCTCACAAATAGAGCTTTCTTTTGGTGGTATTTAATTGCCACTGGGCGCTTTACTTTTTGTGCTATAAACAAAAAGTGTGCAAAAAATTAAAAAAAAAAAAAAGGTTTCTTTGTTTCTATTACAAAATTTTTCAAACAGGTAATTTTTCTCCTTCATTGATGTGCGTTGATGAGGCAGCACTGATGGGCACTGATAGGCGGCACTGATGGGCACTGATAGGCAGCACTGAAGGGCACTGATAGGCAGCACTAATGAGGTGGCACGGATAGGCGGCACTGATGATGGGTACTGATAGACAGCACTGATAGGTGGCACTGACTGGCAACACTGCTAGGCATTGACTGGTGCAACTGCTGGGCACTGACTGGTGGCACTGACTGGCAGCACTGCTGGGCTGCATTGATGGGCACAGGTGGGTGGCACTGGTGGGTGGGTACAGGTGGGTGGCACTTCTGGACACAGGTAGGTGGCACTTCTGGACACAGGTAGGTGACACTGCTGGGTGGCATTGGTGGGCACTGCTGGGCACAGGTGGGTGCACTGCTGGGCACAGGTGGGCGGAGCTGGTGGGCGGCACTGCTGGGCACAGGTGGGCGAAGCTGGTGGGTGGCACTGCTGGGCACCAATCATCAGGGCACTGATCATCAGTGCCCTGATGATCGGTGCCGATCCCTGCTCTGACAACTGCCTGTTCTCAGCAGTACTTTACTCACGATCTGACAGCGCGAGGAAAGTGCAGCCGAGAACTGGCAATTTAATTTCCCGGTGATCAGCGTGTCATTGGACATTGTCATTGCTGTGATTGGCCTTTTACCACATCACGTGATCAGCTGTGTCCATAGGGCACAGCGATCACTGAGATCGCCAGGTGCGCGCCCCCGTGGGCGTGCAGGAGAGCGCGTTCTGGGAGGACGTTATATGACGCCCTCCCAGAACTGGCCGGCTGCAGTGTAGCCGTCATTCGGCTATCTGCGGTTGGCAAGTAGTTAAAGTGTTACCAAACCAGTCCCCACTTATACTTACATGGGCCGACTCTCCTGAACTCTGTCCTTCCTCACTGGGTAGATTGATAGCAGTGGGCTGTGACGAGGGAGCGAGAGGTGGGGCGCTGCCCCACTGTCTGTGTCTTTGGACGCAGGCAGCGGGGCTTGGGAATGAGCATGCATGAGTGCCCCCATACAAAGTGGCTTCCTATGGGGGCACTGGATGAAGAGGAGGAACCAGGATCGGTGGCAAAAAATCCAAAAAGAGGAGGATCAGGGCTGCTCTGTGCAAAAACATTGCACAACCATTGCACAAAGCAGGTAAGTATGAGATGTTTATTATTTTAATTTACAGAAGGGAAGCTATACAGTCACTTTAGCCATGTAGTAATGTATTGACAACTTATTTCCAGAAAAAAGAGACAATTGGGGTCATTTGTTAGGATGCTTGTTCAACCCCAATTCTGGGCTCTAGCCCTTCCATTTTTGCTGTTTTTTATATTTTATATTTATCTATGTTAGGAGTCTCCAGACTGATCCCATGATGTGTGGGGTCATCTTCGCCTCTTCGCTGGTACTAGGTGGTCCTTCATGATAACATCAGCACTATTCCCTGTGTCACTATATGTCACTACAGGCAGTAGGCAATGATTGTATCATTCATTCTGGAGGACTGAGAACATCTTGTGGTAGTGAAGAATTACCCCTAGAGTCAATGCTAGAGAGGAGATGAGTATTGCAGCTGGAGCTGTATTTCTTGTTGTTACACAGGCTGGGGGCCAAATTCAATAAAACATGTATCCCTGAGCTGGAGTTTAAAGCAGAACTACACGCTATCTGAGCACTACAAACCAAAAACACTGTTTTATTAATTTTTAATATTCAAAGCACACTCACCCATCTATTCTAGTCTCCATGTTTTATTGTATTGAGAATTTGCTATGAAAAACACCCCTAGCATTTCTGGCCATGGCCATCTTGAGTAAGGGCAGATGATTCATGTAGCATTTACTTCCTGGAATCCATTTGCCCTTAGCTCAGGCATGCAGGCAGGAGGGTGTGCTTAGCTAAGAAACCCCCTCGTCCCATCATGAAGACTCCAGAGATGTATGACATCATTTGGCTAGTCCTGGAACCCAGAAAGTAACTGAAGAAAAGTAGAAAAAAAGGTTTAAAACAAGTAAAACGGATATACTTTCCTATCTATTTACTAATGCTAGCAGCATAAAGATTGAAAATAGTCAGTAATGTTGAGACTGAAGTTCTACTTTAAATAACAATGGATTTGACCAAAATGCTTGATTATTGCACTTGGATTAGTATAGCGTGAACAAAGGACTCATAATCAAAATTTTGTGTGTTTGCTTTTCTTTTTCCAGTATGCCTCAAAATCTGGGCCAGGTAAAATATAAAGTCAGTTTATCAAGAAAGAGCTTTAAACAAAGAGCTTTAAATATGTGGGTTTAGTATATACACATTTTTGGAGAATACATTTATTTTTTTTGGTAGTCAAAGATGCAATAGGTAAGTTTTTACACAGGGCCGGCGCCAGAATAGGCAGCCGCCTTTGGGCACCATGCTGGGGGGAAATCCTTATCCCCAGGGACTTGCTGGAGATTCAGATTTTTATGTCTCCTGTTCCCCCCAGCAGGCAAACTAAAACTTCCATGCTCCTCAAGAGAGAGTGTGCAGTGTGAAAGTTTTTGTTTGCCTGCTGTTTACTAGGCTACTAGGCTGGGGGATCGAGAAGAGAGGCAGGTGGGACAGGCCAGCAAGGGCGGAGTGGTGGACGGATCCAGGTGTGCTGGGAACTGTCGGGACCCGCTGTCATGCAGCATGAGGAATGAAGAATGGCTGGGTGCACCCAGACGGCTGTGCAGGTGGATGAGCCAGTGGAGGGCCTGTGGAGGAGAAGGAAGAAGAGGACGAGGTCAGGGAGGTGCAGGTGCCGCCAGAGATCTGTATCCAGCTACCCATCCTGGCACCAGATACTCTACACTGACACCATCTTGAAGAGCCACTGCAGGACAGGTGAGATCTGGGAGGATTAGTACTTCCCAAAGTGTGTGTGAGTGACACTGCCCCCCACCTGTCCCACTGCCCCCCTCCTGTCACCCTGCCCCCCTCCTATCCCGATGCCCCCACCTGTGTCTTTGCCCCCCACCTGTCCCACTGCCCCCTCCTGTCTCACTACCCTCCACCTGTCCCACTGCCCCCTTCTGTCCCACTGCCCTCCACCTGTCCTACTGCCCCCTCTTGTCCCACTGCTCTCCTCTTCTGTGCTGCAGCTACTGTCAGAGATCTGCCTCCAGCTATCCCTCCTGGCACCAGATACTCTACACTGACAGCACTTGGAGGAGCTGCTGCAGGACATGTGAGATCTGGGAGGACTGGAGCTTCCCGAAGTGTGTGTGAGTGACACTGCTCCCCTCCTGTGACACTGCCCCCATCCTGTCCCACTGCCTCCCTCCTGTCACTCTGCCCCCCTTCTTGTCACCCTGCCCCGCCTGTCCTGCTTCCCCCCACCTGTTCTACTGCCCCCTCCTGTCACCTTGCCCCCTCTTGTCCCACTGTCCCCCACCTGCCCCATTGCCCCCTCCTGTCCCACTACCCCCTCCTGTCGCATTGCCCTCCACCTGTCCCACTGCTCCTCTCTCTTGTCACCCTGTCCCATTGCCCCCCTCTTGTCCCACTTCCCCCTCTTTTCCCACTACCTCCTCCTGTCCCACTGCTCCCCTCTTGCCCCGCTGCTCCCTCCTGTCCCACTGCCCCCTCTTACCCCATTGCCCCGCACCTGTCCCACTGCCCCCCCTCTTGTCCCACTGCCCACACAATGCTCACAATGGTGGGTGTGGTGGGAGCATGATGTGGGCAGGGGGTGCTGGATAGACGGGATGGGGTGCCAAAATGCGGTTTCACATAAGTAGACAAAAATCCTTGCACCGGCCTTGCTTTTACATCCTTTTATGGCTTTTGTTTGAGGAATATCTGTCAGATCAGACAGTGCATATAACTGATCAGATGTGTTATTTTGTACTACAAGTACTTGCTTGATTGAATACCAATTGATGGAAAGTTTAGGCTATAATGTGTTTAATGACCTTAGGGTATTAAGAAACAATTTGTTCTTCAAGCAATTTTCAGCTTTGCTATTGACTGATTACTTCTAATTTCTATTAACTGGGTTCTAAATTGAAAATTCTAACTTTTGCGTGATTTTACTAAACCAGTAATATTAAATATGCTTATATAAGGAGTGGTGATATCTGTTACAGCCATTATGAACTTTCTCTTAAGGTTTTAAAAGAACTCGGCACTAGCTCAAGCTGCTAACAGATGGTAAGGCATTTTAATTAATTATTTTAGATACAAATCTAATGAATTTAATGTAAAAAATACAGAATATTCATCACATCTGAGCAACTCAGAGAATAACACTCAAAATGTATCATGCTGAACCTTTATGTAGGGTTGTGAGTATTTCATATCTTACCCTTTTAATAATATGAACACCTTAAGAGCTTGATGGCATTCGAATGTTAGGATGTTTGAATGCCATCAAGCCCCATTTACATTTTGTACAGGGGCCACTAGCCATTAGTTAGTTCTAGGAATTTTATCTAGAATAACACAAGGAAGAAAGGTATTATATTGAACCTTCCTGTAGTGGAATATCCTCTAGCTGCAACTAGGAAATAAATACTTTTATTGCGATAAAATGATGTTAAAGTGCTCCTGTGGTCCCATTGCCATTTTAAGGCCTCAGATGATAGATTTAGTAATACAAAAACCAAATACAACTTTGGTACAATATAATAGATTCCCTTGGCTTATTTGTGCACTGGGTGTGAGTCAACTCACCCACAATTACAATATGGGGGAGATTTACTAAAACTGGTGCATACACAATTTGGGTAGCTGTGCATAGTAGCCAATCAGCTTCTAGGTTTTATTGTCATAACTTAATTAAACAAACTAAAGTTAGAAGCTGATTTGTTACTATGCACAGATGCACAAGATCCTGTGTCCACCAGCTTTAGTAAATCTACCCCTATGTGTGCTGCCACTGATCTTTCTAAATAAAGAAGAATGTGATACAATTTTCAGCCTCATGATGTGTTTAGTTTTTTCCTTGTCTTTTTCTTCTCTTGTGCTTCCTTGTTTCTCATTTTATTTTGAGGCTTCAGATTCCTTTTGATGCACAATCTATTTTCCACAATTAGCTGTTTAGAATCTTATGGGTTGGAGGGTGTTCAGGGCTTGGCTAAACATATGCAGGGGTTGCCCTCTTATAGCAGTTGTGATCTTGATCTCCACTGATTACATGAGTGCAATGCAGCATAATATGTATGGCTCCTGGCATTGAAGACATGTGGCCAGGCTACAGGCATTTGAATATTTACATATTTTTAACAAATAGTAGATGCGCTATAAAACAAGCCCTCTTTGACCCATGTGGCTGTAGGCACACCTTAAAGTTCACAGCAAACACATTGAAATTACAGCACTTCTCCCCTTGCTTTCAATGGCAACAGGGATTTGGCAGCCTAACAGCTGCCAAAGTCTCTATGGTGATCTGTGATAATTGCTCCAGAGTGCCTGCAGCTATATAGAATAATAAAGGTCTTATTTTAAAGCTCATTTATTGTTTGGTAAAAATGTGTATATGGTATAAAGGCAAATAAAACAAAATGGTGCTGTGCTCCCACACTTATATGAAATGTTAAATCAAAGTGAGGTTAATAATGATCCCCTTATAAAGCCTCCTGTGTATAATGACAAAAATCAATACTTAACAATACTATGCAATCATATACAATGATAAATCTAATATATTATATGAACAAAACCACAGAAAAAAAAAGAAGTGGAAAACACACAAAAAACACAATACATAAACCCACTTGTGTCCCTAAACAGGGTGAAATAACAAATATCACTATACTACACGTGATGAAACACTTGGCATGAAATGAATGCCCAAAAGGTGTAGTGAAGAAATAACTGACAAATGACACTATTGTGCCTATATGAACAAACAATGGGATGGTCAGGATAAATTAACCTGACTAAAAGACAACGCTCAAGGACAAATAAAATCGTTCCACATAAATGTGCAACTAACACGTAACAAGTGTCCACATAAAAAGGTGTACAGTATATATAAGTTTATATACCGTGCTCAAGTCCGCAAACTTGGGACTATACTGCTATATGAATAGCAGACAAATAAGTGAAAGCACAAATAAAAATCAAGTGACACTCTGAAGTAAACACATAACTTGAATTAATATGCAAGAAAGTCCACAAAAAAATCGTGCCACCAATTGTAAATAAAACAAAAACAATCGTCCACGTGTGTGATCTTCAATATAGCTGGATATATTGAAAACGCCAGCAATAAACATAAATATTGCAGGTGAAAAAAGGTGGGATCCTTCACCGGTAAGACTGCCCCCCTCACCTTCATGAAGCGACCCCACAGGGTCAAAAAGTTTTCATGCTATTAAGAGCAGCCAACTGCTTAGTCCTCCAAGTCAGATTCGGTAACACAAATAATGGTGGTATCCCCCTTCAGAACTTACAGGTATCACCGATCCTGATATCCGGGTGTTTTTCATATGGTCTAATTAAAACTCAGCTTCCTCATCGGTGTGATAAAAACAAGAAGAAGAATCCTTCCATCGCGTGATATTGTTTCATTTATTTATATATTAACATACAATAAATGCTCACTCACATGTATTGAACAAAAACCATGCTCACAAATCCTCATAGGACCTCCTGGGTGTATTCCTATGGATGTATCAAAATGGCGCTTGCGCCGGAAGTGACGTCACCCCGTCTCCGTCTCTCGTCAGACTCATTGCGTCACGTACCACGTCCGGATACTTTCACCCCCTTCCAGTCCAGGCCAATTTTCAGCTTTCAGAACTATCACACTTTGAGTGACAATTACACGTCATGCAACACTGTACCCATATGAATTTGTATCCTTTTTGTTTTAGACAGATAGAGCTTTCTTTTTGTGATATTTGATCACTACTGGGTTTTTTATTTAAAAAAATAATTTTTTGCTTAATTTTTGTTATAGAATTTTGCAAATAAAAACATTTTCTTCATAAATTTAGGCCAAAATGTATTCTGCTACATTTGTGGGGTAAAAATAACCCAAAACAGTCCAAAACAGTGTATATTATTTAGGCTGTGTGAGAGCTATAGAGTCTACAAACTATTGGATATATATTTGAAAATTGATCAGTTGAGACCCTAAAATGCCGGATGCTGGTATGACATATGGCAGTGATCAGGACATTAGCATGAGGTAAGGCCGTGAGCAGGATGCTGGTATAGCAGTAGTCAGGATGCTGGTATGGGGTATGAGGGTGATCAGGCTGCTGGTATGGGGTATGGCGGTGATCAGAACTCTGGTATGTCCATGATCAGAACCAGGGGTGGACTGACAACTCATGGGGCCCCCGGGCAATAGGGGATCATGGGGCCCCTTTGTCCTTGCCCAAACTCAAAAAAGCCTATGAAAAAGGTACCAGGGGCACCTCATGGGGCCCCCTACTGACCCCAGGCCCTCGGGCAGTGCCCGAGTTTCCAAATGGTCAGTCCGCCCCTGATCAGAACACTGGTATGGAGTATGCCAGTGATCAGGACGCTGGTAAGGTATATGGGGTGATCAGGATGCTGGTATGGCAAATGGTAGTGATAAGAATGCTGGTATGGCAGTTGGCAGGGATCAGGGTGTTGGTATGGGGCATGGTAGTGATCAGGGCAATGGTATGATGTACGGCAGTGATCAGGGGGTTGGTTTAGGGTATGGTGGTGGTCAGCACATTGGTATGTTGTATGGGCATGTTTTTGTATGCACTGGGACACACGACAGGTTTGCTGCATTATTGATTATGGATATACTTGGGCAGTTATAAGGGACACAGGGGCACTAAACTGGGACACTGAGGTGGTTGGCACTGCAGTTTGTGAATGTACATGACACCTGCAATGCAGTGTTTACAATGTTAGTGCTGTGATTGGTCACAGTAGTCACATGGTAAAACACCATGTGAACGCCCAGACACAGCAGTAATGTGATGCGCTGTATCCTGGTGATATAGTGATCGCTGGGCTCCCAGGTGCGCACTCTGTGAGCCACGCAGGAGCTGCTGATTTGGGCTGACGTACAGATACATTAGCCTGTATCGGCAAAGCTTCCCATCCGCCATCTATATGCAATGGGCGGGAAGAGGTTAACAAAAAGCAACAGGCAGTTAATTCAGTTACATGTACAGTACATTCATAAAGTATTCAGACCCCCTTCATTTTTTTCAATTTTGTTATGTTGCAGCCTGATACTACAGTTGTTTAAATTCATTTTCTTCTGATGGTCACTGACTAAGCTCCAGAGATCCTGTGTGGAGACGGGACACAGTTCCAGAAGGACAACCATCACTGCAGCCCTCCATTGATCTGGGCTTTAGGGCAGAGTGACAAGACGGAAGCCTCTCCTCAATGCAAAATACACGAAAGCCTGCTTTGAGTTTGCAAAAAAGCATCTGAAGGACTCTGAGACTGTGAGAAACAAGATTCTGTGGTGTGATGAAACCAAGATTGAACTCTTTGGCCTCAATTCTAAACATTATGTCTGGAGGAAACCAGGCACCGCTCATCACCTGCCCAATACCATCCCAATAGTGAAGCATGGTGGTGGTAACATCATGCTGTGGGGTGGGTTTTTAGCAGCAGGGACTGGGAGACTGGTCAGGGTTTAGGGAAAGCTGAATGGGGCAAAGTACAGAGATATATCAAGGAAAACCTGTTTCACAGCACTCAGGATCTCAGACTGGACCGAAGGGTCACCTTCCAACATGACAACGATCCTAAGCATACAGCCAAGACAATGCAGGAGTGACATAGGGACAACTCTGTGAATGTCCAAGAGTGGCCATTCCTGACTTGAACCCTATTGAACATCTCTGAAGAGACCTGGAGGCTCTCCACCAAAAGATCCCCATCCAACCTGACTGAGTTTAAGAGGATTTGCAAAGAAAAATGGCAGAAAATCCCCCAGTCCAGGTGTGCAAAGCTTAGTGCATAATAGTCAAAAAGACCCAGGGCTGTAATTGCTGCCAAAAGGTGCTTTAACAGTACAGAGTAAAGGGTCTGAATACTTAAGTACATGTGATATTTCAGGCTTTTTTTAATTCACAGACATTTCAAAAATTCTGTTTTCACTTTATCATTATGGGGTACTGAGTGTAGATTAATGAGAAAAACTTTAATTTAAACAACTGTAGTGTCAGGTTGCAAAAAAACAACATTGGAAAAAGTGAAGGGGATCTGAATACTTTATGAATGCCCTGTATGTCTGTTACCCTCAGCATGTACTGTAATAAGAGTCATGTTTAAAGCTGAAGTCCAGGCAAGCGACTACATACACAGTTGAAATTTATATACAGTGGTTTTACCTTGCAAAAGATTTGTAATTTTGTCTTGCCAGTCCTTAAATAACATAGCCCTACAAGGAAGCAGAGCCAAGTTGGTGATCTGACGTTCCTGCAGTAGAGCAATACAGCTTAGTTAACCTCCCTGCACAAAGTTTGTGATTGGACAGTGAAGAAGCATCAGAATACTAAGAAGTCTACCTTCTGCTTTCTCTCCTTGTTAGTGCATGTGCACATGCAGCACATCAAATCAGCTGGTAGTGGTGCCACTTACTTTCCCCAGCTGAGTGCTGATGTACAATATTATTAATACAGATTTGGTACTTATACTACCTGCATTTAAAATTTTCATATTATCTTTTAATTAATTTATAACTAAATTAAATGGTGTATTTTATATCTCTAGGTGTGGCAGTACCCATCAGAAGATCTGAAAATGTAGAATGGGGTTTTTTGATACATGTAACCTTACAGCATGTGCACTATATTGCCCAAAGTATTGGGATGCCTGCCTTTACACGCACATGAACTTTAATAGCATCCCAATCTTAGTCCATAGGGTTAAATATTGAGTTGGCCCGCCCTTTGCAGCTATAACAGCTTCAACTCTTCTGGGAAGGCTGTCCACAAAGTTTAGAAGTGTGTCTATGGGAATGTTTGACCATTCTTCCAGAAACGCATTTGTGAGGTCAGGCACTGATGTAATACGAGAAGACCTGGCTCGCAGTCTCCGCTCTAATTCATCCCAAAGGTGTTCTATTGGCTTGAGGTCAGCACTCTGTGCAGGCCAGTCAAATTCCTGCATCCTAAACTCACGTATCCATGTCTTTATGAACCTTGCTTTTGACACTGGTGCGCAGTCATATTGGAACAGGAAGGTGCCATCCCTAAACTTTTCCCACAAAGTTGGGAGCATGAAATTGTCCAAAATGTCTTGGTATGCTGACGCCTTAAGAGTTCCCTTCCCTGAAACTAAGGGGCCAAGTCCAACCCCTGAAAAGCAACCCAAGACCATAATCCCTCCTCCACCAAACTTTACACTTGGCACAATGCAGTCAGACCAGTACCATTCTCCTTGCAACAGCCAAACCCAGACATGTCCATCGGATTGCCAGACAGAAAAAAACATGATTTGTCACTCCAGAGAACACATCTCCACTGCTCTAGAGTCCAGTGCCGGCATGCTTTACGCCACTGCATCTGACGCTTTGCATTGCACTTGGTGATGTAATGCTTGGATATAGCTGCTCGGCCATGGAAACCCATTTCATGAAGCTCTCTACTCACTGTTGTTGTGCTAATCTGAAGTCCACACAAAGTTTGGAGGTCTT
This sequence comes from Staurois parvus, assembly GCF_062004578.1. Taxonomy (NCBI): domain Eukaryota; kingdom Metazoa; phylum Chordata; class Amphibia; order Anura; family Ranidae; genus Staurois; species Staurois parvus. Next base: position 7,296,440 of record NW_028317877.1, read on the forward strand.
TAGCTATTGACTCTGCAGACAGTTGGCGACTTCTGTGCACTGTGCCCTTCAGTATGCGTTGACTCCGCTCTGTCATTTTCCGTGGCTGAGTTGCTGTTGTTCCCAGTTGCTTCCACTTTGTTATAATACCACTAACAGTTGACCGTGGAATCTTTAGTAACAAGAAAATTTCACGGATGGACTTATTGCACAGGTTGCAACCTATCATGGTACCATGCTTGAATTCACTGAGCTCCTAAGAGTAACCCATTCTTTCACAAAAGTTTGTAGAAGCCTTCTGCATGCCTAGGTGTTTGATTTTATACACCTGTGGCTATGGAGGTGATTGGAACACCTAAATACAATGATTTGGAGGGGTGTCCCAATACTTTTGGCAATTTAGTATATGTTTCTGAGTATCTGTGGTATTCTAAAGTTTGAATAAAATATTACACCTTACAATTATATTATATAAACCTAATTTACCTTGATTTTGATTACATAAAGAAGCTTGTACAAATACCAAATACAACAGTCCATATTATATGGTTTACTTAATTTCTTTAGTATTTGTCTAATGCATGTGTCAAATATGTAAGGATAATAATGACATCACAAAGATAGAAATAACTTTTGTTCACTTACGTTTATTCATTTATATACAATCAATCCAGTGTACTGTTTATACAGTACACAAATATTTATAGAAAATTAACTCCAGTGACCACATATTAAGCATAGACCTTAACATCATTTATTGTGTTCCAAACTACATAGGAACCAATTGCAATATGTTTTGTCACACATAATTATGTATTCTACAGAACTACTTGTTTTATATTGTCTTAGAATTTTATAACTTGAAGTAAAGGATTATTTTAAAGTAAAAGAAAGGGCAAAATGGGCAAAATACATATGTATAAACTGCCTAGAGTGCAAAAAATTCAAATTCTGTTCAGAAAGTGTTTTAGTCCAAACACCCCTGCCAGACACTATACAAGGTCATGTTTTTCTGTTATTCCCACTGAGATCTAAGCACACAGTTTGATCAAGTCATCAGCTCACTATACTTTCTCCTCAAATGAAGTAAAGACTAATTGGCAAAAAATTCCGCCCCTTGCTTTCCATAGTCTGTACGCTGATATGCCCAGGAATACAAGAGTACCAAGCACCAAGCCAGCTTGTGATACTGTCTAAAAATACATTTAAGTATTTTTTTAAGAATACATAATTGAATATATTAAGGCCATTTAAATTCTTTATATTTACTTACATTTACACTTTGAAAGTTTAGCAAATGAAGGAACTATTTATTGCAAAACAAGAACAGTTGGCAGAGATATCCCAAAAGACTTGGGGGTAGAACATTACAGAGGCCTCATGCACACAGGACTTAAAAACGCAGCTTTTATAGGTGTTTAATGTGTTTCTTTCAGCCTTTAAACACCCATCTATGTTAGCCTATGTGGCCATGCACATTCCTCAAACTCAATCTATCCAAAACCGAGCTCTTAATATTTCTTCCCCCTTCCCCTGACTTCTCTGTCAAGATCAATGGCACAATCATCAACCCGTCTCCGCATGTCAGGGTGCTAAGTGTACTCCTGGACTTTGAACTCTCCTTTCGGCCCCACGTCCAATCACTTTCCAAAGCTTGTTGTCTCTGTAGCAATCGTGCACACCGAGATGGACACGGTCATCCATCTTGTTAAGAATCTTCCATTTTGTATCATCTCTCTCCCAAATCAGGCTTCCTCCTCCAATTTCCCCCCTCCCTCAGGAATGTGGTCTGTGTGTGTTTGCTGAGTTCAAAAGGCAACAGGCCCCAGTGGGAGAGCTCCAGGGCTGTAAATCCCACACTAGCTAATTGTCACTCTGTCTGCAAGACCCTTGCTGGAGAAGGGGTCATCAAGCCATAAACCAGCCCGCACTGAGCTTCAAAAGACATTCCAGGGAGTTGTAAAAACAGACTTACTGTTATGATCCGCCAGGTGGTGCCTCTGGCTGCCCACTTGACAGACCTACGCAAAGCGTGGAGTCTATGTCCTGGTCTGTGCTTTCACCAGGGCCCCTGATGGTGGGGATGGACTTGTAACAGACCAGGACCAGGTCACGACCTCTGAGCAGGCCCACCAGTGGCAGAGGGAACCTCCGGGGATGTATAGGTACCGGGAGAGCCAGATGTGAGGAGGCCGGCAGGACCTAGCAGGATGGATCACGAGCAGTGGTCCCGTGGGGTAGGCGAGGTACAGAATCGGCAGGCGGAGAGTCGTCAGGTCACACGCAGGGTCAGCAGGATAAGTCAGTCCGCAGATAGGTCAAACAGGCCGGGAGTCAGGAGGGGAGAAGGCAGAGTAGTCAGGACAATCCGGGTCAAACACAGGAGAAGGCAGCGTAGTCAGGACAATCCGGGTCAAACACAGGAGAAGGCAGTGTAGTCAGGGCAATCAGGGTCAATAACTCAGGTACAGGAACTCAGGAACACAGATAGACCTTGCGGCGATTAGTGACAGTGCAGGGCATCTTTAAATATTGTGCCCTGCACTGTCATTGGCCGTCCAGGACGCGCCCCCGGGCTGTCATTGGCCGCCCGAGGCGCGCCCGCGGCTCCTACTGCGCATGCGCGGCGTCCTGTCATCTGCGGCTCGCCGGGACCTGGTGCTTGTGTCCCGGCGTGAGCCGTCGCCAGTGCGCGTGCGCCGGCCGACAGGACGCCGCGATCCCTGACATTGCCCCCCCCCCCTATGGGCACCCTCCGGGAGCCCCACCGATCTCTCCATCTCGGGTGGCCACGAAAAAATTTCCGGATGAGCCTGGGGGCGTGAACATTCTGGATGGGCTTCCATGAGTTCTCCTCAGGGCCATAACCCTTCCATTTTATCAGGAACTGCATCTGGCCCCCCTCTTTCGGCAACTGAGAATAGTTTCTACTTCATATTCTTCTTGTTCACCTATGGTGACTGCCTCGGGAGGTCTGGATTCGCGATCCGGGAAGGAATCCGGTCTGGATGGTTTCAGGAGAGACACATGGAACACAGGGTGTATTTTGAAAGATTCCAGGAGCTCGAGTTCGTAGGCCACTTCGTTGATTACCCGTTTAATTGGAAACGGCCAAGGTACTTCGGTCCTAGCTTCCTTGAAGGACACAGCATCTTCAAGTTGGTCGTAGCCAACCAAACCTGATCCCCTGGCTGGAGCAACAGCTCTCCTCTTCTCTTCCTGTCGTACGCCTTTTTACTGTCTTCTTGGGCTGTAGTGATGGCCTCCTGAATCGTCTTGTTATTGACAGAAAAGAAATGCAAGACATCTTGAGATGCTGGTACCGGATTTTCGGGCATCAGGTCGGGGAGAAATGTAGGATGATATCCGAAATTGGTAAAGAACGGGGATTGTCCCGTAGCTGAGTGGTTCGAGTTATTATAGGCAAACTCTGCAGAAGGCAACAGTATTAGCCAGTCGTCCTGAAGGTAGGAGGTGTAGCATCTTAGGTACTGTTCCAACGTTTGATTGGTCCTTTCCGTTTGCCCGTTGGTCTGTGGGTGGTAAGCGGATGACAGTGACAGCTTGATTCCCAATGCTTCACATAAGGCTTTCCAGAATCTTGATGTGAACTGGACTCCCCGATCCGATACTATGTCTTCGGGAACCCCATGTAGCCTCACTACTTCCTTAATGAATATCCGTGCAGTCCTTTCCAGGGGCACGAAATGAGCCATCTTTGAAAAGCGATCCACGATCACCATTATTGCAGTGTAGCCTTGAGATGGTGGGAGTTCGACTACAAAATCCATGGCAATCATTTGCCAGGTCTGTTTGGGTATCGGCAACGGATGCAACAATCCTCAGGCCTTGCTTCTGGAGGGCTTGTGCCTTTGGCAGGTGGGACAGGTCTGGACGTAGCGCTTGCAGTCCTTGACCATGTTTGGCCACCAGAACGAGCGCTGCAGTAGCTCCTGAGTTTACGTCACCCCAAAGTGCCCTGCCATTGGATGGTCGTGGCAGTGCCCCAGGACCAAAGTTTGAACTCCTTCTGGCACCACGATCCGATTTTCCTTCCAAAGCAGACCATCGCGGTTCTGGAGGGGCGACCCAGGCGGGACTGGCAGTCCAACGGAAGCGTCAATCAGTCTGGAGCGAAGTTCCGTTTGAAGGGCGAGGAAGCTTCCGGACGGTAAAATTGTGTCAGGTAACACTGTATCGTCGGGGTCCTCAAACATGCGGGACAGAGCGTCTGGTTTCGTATTTTTAGACCCAGGTCGGTACGTTATATGAAAGACAAACCGAGAGAAGAAAAGAGCCCATCTCGCCTGGCGTGGTCTCAGTCGTTTTGCCGTTCTTAAATACTCGAGGTTTTTATGATCCGTGAATATTAGGATTGGGTGTGTGGCTCCTTCCAGGAGATACCTCCATTCTTCTAGAGCGGACTTAATGGCCAGGAGTTCCCGATCTCCAATATCATAATTTCGCTCCGCCGGTGTCAACTTCCTGGAGAAGAACGCCACAGAATGCAGTAGCTCCTTGGTAACATTCCTTTGGGAAAGAATCGCTCCTACCGCGTTTTTGGAGGCGTCCACTTCCAAAACATATTGGAGAGAAGAATCCGGATGGCAGAGAATGGGAGCAGAGGTAAACAATTTCTTGAGCGTGTCGAACGCGGTCTGAGCTTCGGAAGTCCATTTAAAACGGATCCCTTGTTTAGTCAGTTGCGTGATTGGGGAGACCAGCCCTGAGAAGTTCCTGACAAACTTTCTATAAAAGTTTGAGAATCCGATGAAACACTGTACCCCCCTCTTATCAGTGGGTGTTGGCCAATCTAAGATCGCCATGACTTTCTGGGGATCCATCGCGACCCCCGCGGGAGAGAGGACCAGTCCCAAGAACGTGATTTTACACTGTTCGAAACAGCATTTTTCTGCCTTGGCGTAGAGCCCGTGTTGGCGTAAACGTGCTAAGACCCTTGCCACATGATCCCTATGAGCCTCCAGTGAGGGTGAAAATATCAGGATGTCGTCTAGGTAGACAACCACGAAGACATCGAGGAAATCACGAAAAATGTCATTGATAAAGTGTTGGAAGGTGACCGGTGCGTTACAGAGCCCGAACGGCATCACCAGATATTCAAAATGACCGAATCTCGTACGAAAGGCTGTCTTCCATTCATCCCCCTCCCTGATACGAACAAGGCTATATGCCCCCCGCAGGTCTAATTTAGTAAAAATCGTTGCTGACCCTAATCTCTGGAGGAGCTCGGGAACCAGAGGTAACGGATAGCGATTTTTTACTGTGATCTTATTCAGATCACGGTAGTCTATACAGGGCCGTAACGATTTGTCTTTTTTTTCTACAAAGAACAACCCGGCCCCGGCTGGGGACGTGGACGGGCGAATAAATCCCTTCCGAAGATTGTCATCAATATACTCCCTCAAAACTCCTGATTCTAGTTCAGATAAAGGGAAAATGCGACCAAACGAAATCTCAGACCCGGGTAGGAGGTCTATGGGGCAATCGTATGAACGGTGCGGGGGAAGAATGTCTGCTCCTCGCTTACTGAACACGTCTAGGAAATCGTGGTAGGCCGGAGGGATAACCTGAGAAAGACATGTATCACCATCCATGCACAGAAGAAACCGGGGGGCCACGGACCCTGGGACGTGGCAGTGACCCCGGCAGTATGGTGACCGAAATTGAACCGTTCCCTTCTCCCAATCAATCTGGGGGTTATGGGCCCGCAGCCAAGGAAGCCCCAGAATGATTGGGAAAAGGGGGGAGGCATCCAGACGGAGGAACTCCTGATGATGGTCAGCCATTGTGGTAAAAATAGGGGGCGTCTCCTGATCCACCACCCCCGATTTTATGCTAGACCCGTCTGCCAGGAAGATGTTAAACCCCCTTTCTTTGGTCTGGAGGGGGATTTTTTGCCGGTGAGCAAAAGTAAGATCGATGAAACAACTACATGCTCCGGAATCAATGATTGCGGTCACCGACAAGTTCCCCCGGGGAGCTGTAAAGACACAGGTATTGCCAGGTAACTAGATTGATCACCCCTTTCCGTAGGTAAAGGAAAACAACAGGAAGCGGACTTACTCATTTTTGCAGGACAGGAGAGCACCTGGTGACCAGCTTCCCCACAGTACAGACATAGGTTCTGCGATTGTCTCCTCTGACGTTCCTAGGCCGATAAAGTGGAACGGGCTAGTCCCAGTTGCATGGGTTCCGAGGTGTCCCCTGCTTCCGTGCTCCGGGTATGGTTCCCTGGGGTTGGAGCTGCTTCTCTCAGTGGAATCCATGCCACCCTTTGACCCTGGCTGCTCCTTTCCAGGCGACGCTCTCTCAGTCTGCGGTCAATTTGGATGGCCAACTCTATCAGTTTCTCAAGAGAGTCAGGTAGGCCTACTTGTGCTAATTCATCTTTTAGCGACTCAGACAGCCCGATGCGGAACTGGTGACATAATGCCGCATCGTTCCATCTGGTATCTCCCATCCAACGCCTAAAATTGGACGCATATTCTTCGGCTGCCCGGCGGCCTTGCCGCAGAAAGTATAGGGTAGCCTCTGCGGAAGCAGCCCGCTGGGGGTCGTCATATAGGACAGCCATGGCCTGAAAGAACTCAGTCACAGAATCAAGATGGGGGTCGCGCTTCTCCATCAGACAGTGAGCCCAATCCTGGGGCTCATCCTGAAGGAGAGAGATTATAAACCCCACCTTGACGGTCTCAGCGGTGAACGTGCGGGGCTGCAAGTCAAAAAATAAAGTGCATGCGTTCCGGAAGGCCCAGAAGCTGCTTCGGTCTCCACGGAATCGTTCCGGCAGGGGAACGTGGGCTTCGGGAGCTAGGGGTGCGGCAACTGCTCCGGATGCTGGGGTAGCGGGTGACTCCGCAGTTGCGGGACTTGGAGCAGGAGGAGTCAGGGTGGCTAACGTCTCCATGCGGTCCTCAAGACGGGTGCAGCGGCTGTGAAAGTTCTGGATGGCCTGGGTCAGAGTCGCCAGGTGCTGGCATATATCCTCTAGGGACGCCGGTCCTCTTCCTGGCTCTGTCATGGCCGCAAGGTACTGTTATGATCCGCCAGGTGGTGCCTCTGGCTGCTCACTTGACAGACCTACCCAAAGCGTGGAGTCTAAGTCCCGGTCTGTGCTTTCACCAGGGCCCCTGATGGTGGGGATGGACTTGTAACAGACCAGGACCAGGTCACGACCTCTGAGCAGGCCCACCAGTAGCAGAGGGAACCTCCGGGGATGTATAGGTACCGGGAGAGCCAGATGTGAGGAGGCCGGCAGGACCTAGTAGGATGGATCACGAGCAGTGGTCCCGTGGGGTAGGCGAGGTACAGAATCGGCAGGCGGAGAGTCGTCAGGTTACACACAGGGTCAGCAGGATAAGTCAGTCCGCAGATAGGTCAAACAAGCCGGGAGTCAGGAGGGGAGAAGGCAGAGTAGTCAGGACAATCCGGGTCAAACACAGGAGAAGGCAGCGTAGTCAGGACAATCCGGGTCAAACACAGGAGAAGGCAGCGTAGTCAGGGCAATCAGGGTCAATAACTCAGGTACAGGAACTCAGGAACACAGATAGACCTTGCGGCGATTAGTGACAGTGCAGGGCATCTTTAAATATTGCACCCTGCACTGTCATTGGCCATCCAGGACGCGCCCCCGGGCTGTCATTGGCCGCCCGAGGCGCGCCCGCGGCTCCTATTGCGCATGCGTGGCATCCTGTCATCTGCGGCTTGCCGGGACCTGGTGCTTGTGTCCCGGCGTGAGCAGTCGCCAGTGCGCGTGCGCCGGCCGACAGGACGCCGCGATCCCTGACACTTACATTTAAAAACTCACTTTTCCATATAATTTTATAACTCCAAATAGGAAATAATTACACAAACATGGAACACATATTCAGATGGCTCACGGTAAGACAAGTCGCCTGGTATATTACACCCCCTATCTGACATACACAGGAGAGCAGAAAATGATATCTCCTTAACCATTCAAGCAGATATTTCATATTTCATATCTAACAGATGATTCTGGGTATTAATCTACTCGTAGATAGAATGTTATATGTACTTAGGAAAAGTTATTGGCCATAGTATAATTTGTGAAGGCTTTGGTCAAAGCCTGAGCTCCCCGCCTACACAACCCCCTCCCCAAATGAGGCGATTGGTGCTCTGTTTCAGGGAGACACCCTATGGAGATCCTAGAAAAGCTAAGAAAAGCTGAGTTGAGCTAAGTTGAAGAATCTCCCTTTTTAACATCGGAACTAACTTTGGGAGATAAAGCATCCTTTTGGCTCATGAAACCTAATCTGCTTAAACCAGGACGTTTGGCAAGTACTTTACCTCCCTAAATTCCTTTCTGTTATCTCTTTGCTGTGCTATTGCTCTTTGTATATTTTTATATATATTGGCTACATATTTTTCTGTAAATATGTTTATTGCACCCTTTTGACCTTTTTAGTAATAAATCTTACTTTCTGAAAGTGTTGAACTGTTTCTAAAGCTCTTTAATGCAAAGTAAAGAACCCCTGCCTCTGAAAAGCACTACTGTGTTTGTGTTTTAAACTTCGGCATATCTCTGCCTGCAGTGACAGTGGTATACCGACGATTATTTAAACATCATAGTGTTATTGCTGATATTGCCGAGTTTCCTCTTTCTCTGTACAAAAAGGAGGTGGCAGTGTGAAGGGTTAATTGCGTAATTAACCTGATCCAGTAACAATCGCGCTCAGGCTGCAGGTACATCGATTGTGGTCCATTAGCTGGAAAATTGTTGTGCAGGGTGCAGCTGGGCATGGCATTGTTACGCACGTGACAACGTGGTTTTAGATTGGCTAGTCCTTCGGTCACGAGTTTGGTGAGAAGGGCTGGGGTCTGGCCGCGATCGTCACAGTCTCAGCCTCTGCAACATCTCCAAAATACACCCCTTTCTAACCATTTACACCACAGGTTATCTCTCACCTCTACTACTGCAAGTCCCTCCTCATTGGCTTAACTTTACATAGGCTATCCCCCCTCTAGTCCATCATGAATACTGCTACCAGGCTCATTCACCTTACCAACTGTTCAGTGTCTGTCACCCCTCTCTGCCAATCCCTGCATTGACTGCCACTCACCCAATGAATTAAATTTGTTTAAATTCAAAATACTAACAACTCACAACAACTCTTCGTTCCTCCCAAGACCTCCTGCTTTCTAGTTCCCTTATCACGTCCTCCCTGCTCGCCTCCAGAAGTTCTCCTAAGCCTCTCCCATCCTATGGAATTCCCTACCCCAATCTGTCTGACTATCTCCTACTTTGTCCACTTTTAGGTGATCCCTGAAAACTTTTCTCTTTAGTGAAGCCTATCCTGCCTCCACCTAACAACTGTACTTTTATTTTCTCCATCAGCTCATCCCCTACAGTTATTACCTTTGTATCACTTGACCTCCTCCTGTGTTGAATTGTATTGTAACTGTACTGTTTGCCTTCACATAGTAAAGCGCTGTGCAAACTGCTGGCACTATATAAATCCTGAATAATAATAATACACATGTAGAGGAGTGTTTAAGAGGATGAAAAAAGAACCCATGACTTGCACATTCAGGAGAGGAATGTTTGAGGATAAAAACTGCTTGACACACCTAAATGCGTAGACGTGTAGACACACTTACATGCTAGCACTTAACTGTTCATTCATTTCAATGGCCAAAATGAATTAATATTCTGGCCAATAAAATTAATGATCTTCCAAACAGTTGACGTGCCTAAATGCGTTGGCTAAAATGTTGGCTTTAGGCGGGGTTTTTAAGCTGCTTTTCTCCAGCTAGAAGAATCCTGATGTAGGCTTTTTTCCTTTATTTTCACCTGGTGTTCTATCCAGGAACACACTTCCTGTTTTCGGGTGTTTCCACTCTCAATGAAGGTCGCAATGGAAAGACCATTAGAAAACAGCATTATCAACATGGGGAAAAAGTAGTGTTAGATGTACTAGCAGATTTAGATGGACTTGATTAACCAATTAAAGCTAAATCCTAGCTAACATTTTTTAGGTAGTTTACAGCAACAGTTTTATTTCCAACTCTAAAAAGATGATCCGAGGATTCAATGTGTTACAGAGGGGATCTACATTTTTTAATGTAACTACATTCTTCCTCTTAAAAACTTCACATGACTAATTTGCACTAGCAGCAAATGAAGGTGGTCTGCATTTTGAAGTATGTGTTGAATAGCCTCTGCTTTGTCCAGCAAATCAATTAGTGTGTATTATTCTGCTCATTTGGTTCATCTTATGTACAGAAGACTGTCCAGCGTTCCATATTTCCACTTCACTATCATTTCCTGTCCAGAAATATAATGTCCACTCTCAAACTCTCAAAGGTAACTCAACAATACAAGTATTACGTTTTTCAGAAGTGGCAGTATAGGTTTGGTTTTGACCCATAAATACTAAGTCCATTGTCTTCTTTTTTTGTGCTCCTCTGCTACATTTGTCTGCTGGGTTGTGCTGTCATATTCATTCTCTTGCTGAACAACATTGCTCCCTGGAGTAAAAGATCTAGCAGTCGTGTGAACTGTCTTCGTCATGTTGCTTACTGTTGCCTTCTGTTAGTTGCAACCATAGAACAGACACTTTTTTTTCTCTGCTGCTGAGTTATAACTGTTTTTCTTTTTGTTTTACCTTTTACTTTCTTTGCATCCCTGAACATTGTGAACTTTTGTAAGCTTCTCCAACAGGTCCAAGTTGCTCCAAAATTCAAATTCTCTTACAACAGTTGCAAGGTGCATACTTCTAGCTAAACTCCATGAATGTAAAACTAATGAACATAATTCAGAAACTGATTAACAAACCGTATAATAAGCTTCAAAAACACTAGCTGGGGTGATTAAGGAAAGTTAATTATGAATGAAACCCTAAAGGTTTCAATGGGTTTCATTTGCTATAAGATCTACAACAATATACATTGTTGTTTAAACAGAGTAATATATGGCCTAACAGCCATAAACGGTTAAAGTACGCATGACTCGTGCCATATTATCAAAGGCAAAATATATATGGCTGTTTCATAACTGTAAATATACTACTTACGTTATTTAATACAATACAACAAAATAGTTATTGGATACAATCCATGCATTGGCGTCTTTCCCATACAATGCTCTTTAACTTGAGCTCTACTGCTGAGTCCTCCAAGAGTTTTATTTGACTCTGTTACTCTGTGCTTCTGACTCAATGACTTAAGAAAAACCCCTTGAAAGTTCTGGTACAATGGGAAAGAGATCTGGGTCCTATGTCAGGAGATCAGTGGGAAGATGCCTTCCAGGCAATTGCTACTTGCTCTCTTAATAATATCTAAAAAATTGTCGCAATTATATATCCTACGCGCCTGCATAGAATGGGTGTCCTTTCAGATCCCTGTTGTCATAAATATCAGCAGGATCATGGTATTCTTATACAGTAACTTTGGCGTTGTCCCAAATTTCATCTTTATTGGAAGGCGAGGTTGATATTATTAATTCAGTGTTCCAGGTTACCATACCATTAGACCCCAAGTATCGAATATTTTGAGGGACACAGAACCTAGAGAATTTGCCTAGGAGGCTATCTCCAGAGCCCTGTTTGTGTATACTGCTCCTGAGTCATTGGAAATTGATAACACCTCCCACCCTGCAGGAATGGATTCACCCTTTTGGTGACAAAAGTACATATTGTATATCAACATAGAGTTTGCCCTGGTAAATTTGAGAAGCTATAGGCTCCTTGGCTGGATACCCCTGGATCCTCTGGAGCTGGTTCAGATGCAACTCCTGCCGGGCCCTACAGGGTAATGTTAATGTTTATATTCTTTTGCTCATTTTTTGGTAGATTCTTTATTTTTGTGATACATTACTGCTGTATTACCGATTACCTGAACATTTTGATTGTGTATCTGACTGTATGATTGGGAGCTGTATTTCTTATTTTGGTGCCTTAGAACTAGACTGCTGTACCTTTGTTTGTTTTTAATAAAAGCTTTTCTGATATTAAAAAAAAAATAAAATAAAACCAATATCTTGTTGCAAACATTTTCTTTTCAATAATGACTGAACACACTTTTAGAAAATGTATAATGTTCTGATTCATTAATTAAAATAAACCCATGAGAGAAACATCAAGGCTGCCATTACTGACTTTTCCTTCTGAAAATGCTAGTTGTCTGGCTTTCATACTGACCATTCTTTGTGAATAGTTTGAATGAATAACCTAGAACCAGTACAGAAGGGATTCTGACTTTTCCAAGACTTTCCAGATGTGCATAGTTGTTCTAGGTTAACAACTCATAAAGTGTTACTGCCAGGAATCATTATACTGCCTGACAATTGGTATTTTTAGAAGGAGCAATGGCTATTTTGTTTTCACAATGTGCTTTTTATTCTAATTATTCAGTTTCTGCTTACACTTTGCTAGCTAACAAAACTACTAAACACAATGTATCAGGTATTCACTGAACCATGTTGTTTATTGAAACTTGAGTTTTGTAAACCAAATATTTTAAACATGAATGTTTTTTTTTATATTCCACTCCACTGTATGCTTTGATCTTATGCTTATGATAGAGTTTAATGCAAATAACCCAAACATTTCTTGTTAAATTCTTGCTTAAAGCTAAAGCCAACATTTCCATTAAAGCATACTATACTGTATGTTGAGCTTTAATTAGAATGCGGGAACGTTAAAACCCCTGTCTGCATTTACGGCTGTCCAGGGATGTTAGAAATATTTTCTCTCACTTTTTTTATCCTCACCTTATTTATCCTCCCTTTTTTTTACCCACACTGAGAATATATTGAGTGGAGAGAGACAGAAACATATAGTCCCTTGTACTAATCTCTGTGTTCATACCATTTATGAACACAACTGGATTTTTCAGCAACATAATGCTCCATAGCGAAGCTCCATATGAGATGCACCGGACATATTTGAGAAAATGGACTTACCAATGTTTAGATGATTTCTCCCCAATAAATCACATTTAGGATATGACAACAACCACTAAAGCAATGGAGCTGTTCAAGCGATAGAGGCCTGAAGCAAAAACAGCAAGAACAAGGGACTTTATTGCTAAAATGCTATTAAGGGTTTAAATTTTAACTTAAATAAAATAAGTAATTTTCTTCTTTATTGACTCTATAGCAGAGTGTGTTTGGCCTTGAATTTAAGTGTCAAACTACATAGCTAGAGAACATTTTATTGTTATTATTATCATTCATATCACATGTAAACAGTTGGAAACTATTCTGTGGATAGCCCAGGACAACATGACTCATTTATAGGCTTGACTGAGGTTGTTCTTGTACCCAAATAATACCAATTAACAAGCTTTTATGTAATAACTAAAACTAATTAGTTTGTGTTTTGACAAGGAACATGCACATTCTGTTATTGTACACATTTTAAGATGGCCCTTAAGCTTTAAGCTATAATTATGCATTATTTTATCATTATAATTTGAACATGACACTGGACTATGCAGTTCCAGTATCAGTATTTTTCAGCCCACTCAGTCTTTGTTAACCACTGGGGACATGATATTGAGCATTGTTGTTCTTGTGCCCAGCTGGACACTTGAGCTAATCTATTAAGGACGAGAATGATGAGGGAAAGGTGCCTAGCTGATCATTGTGTGAGCTCTTCACTTTATCAGCGACCAACCAGATCTAATTGCTACTATACTAGCAGTTTTTACCTGAACTGCGCTTTGTGCTCTACTAGACATCAACAGACCAGCCATCGGACCCTCTAAGTAGGTTTTGGAGGTGCTGGCCAACACAAAGCATCACCTCCAATAGAGTATGCCCAGGGTTTTCTAATTCCACTCTACCATTGGCAGATGGCATTGCCAAAATTCTTGGGGTGATTTTTTTGTCAAACCAGCTTTACTGCAAAGATAAATGATATCTCCCTACTGCAACTCCCTCCGACCTGTGGTTAACAATGCCCTGCGAGAAGTAGACACGTTACTATAGAAGACAAATGACCAAAGAGCAGAAATACCTATGCTGCTCTAATATCCACATGGTGGGCCTTCCAAGGTAGGTTGAAGGTACAATTTACGAAGCGTTTGTGGGGGCCCTGCTTATTTAATGCTTCAGGAAAAAGATATTCTCCTCGACATTTGTAGTGAAGAGGGCCTACATGATTTTTACCAAAAACTCCACAAACACCTCCTCACACCTTCATCATAACGTTGCTTAACTACAAAGCACTTTGAGCAGCCCAAGAAAAAGGCCCACTTTGAAAACTCAGTGATACCTATCCGGATTACCTCAGTGCCACAGATCCCTATCAGAAACAGTAGAGGAAATTATGGGAACTGCTGATCTTGTACAGTATGGTGTACCTTTCTAAGCTTCAGATCATGGATCACAATAAGACAGCTTTCTTTCAAACCCGCCAGGAGGACAATGCCAGCCTACAGTTGCGTCATCCACTTCTCTGAGACACTGATGTGAAACCCACATTTGGTTTGTGTCACTTGTTTGCACGATGTTGTATCCCCCAATGTTGAATGCTTGTATTTTCTCTCTGCTACTCTGGATGCACTTGTCCCACCCAGGGGTCCTTGGGGGATATTACTACAGTGCTGTTGCACTCATGTCTTCATTCATACCAAAATTTGCATGACCGTCCTACTTTACACAGCTACTCCACAAGTGCACTACATTTATTCCTAATGAAGCAGTACTCTGATCCCCTCTGGCCTGTTACCCTTCCATCACTGGTGATCTCTTTGCAAATTGTAACATTCAGAGGCTCACCCTTCCAATCCACTTTCCTACTATACAGGCTTGCAACAAATATTTCTTTTATATACTATTGAGTATATTGTGGGGTCATTTTATTGGTCAGTTTAACATTTATCTGGCTTCTCATGTGCATCCTCCAAGCCTGAAGCTCTTGTTCAGGTCCAAACCTGAACAGGTTCAGGTTCCACACCAAAGAGGTTTGGTTGTTTTGTCTGTTTGTTTTACTGCATTGTGTCTCATGTCTTTTTGTACACCCCGCTATCCTCTTTACAATAAGTACTTTTAAACAAACCCTGTTATGCTTCACAATCCTACATCTAATTAAGAAAAGGGGGTAGGTCGCCGTTTAATTTGAGCTGGAATGTGAGGAGTTTTAATGACACACTTAAGAGGTCCATGATTCTCACATTTATCAAAAGCCACAATCCACATGCTGTGGCTATCCAGGAGGACCCACATTACTGGGAGCAAGGTCCGGACACTTCACAGGGGATGGGTGGGTATTCCATGCTTCCATCTCTTTAATATTCCAGTGGTGAAACGCACTCTCTATTTCCATTTGCTGCCTCTTGGACTATAACATAAAATATTTTTCATGCATTACATTATAGATCATTGCTCTCTGCTGTGTATATATATCTATATAAATATATATATATATATATATATATATATATACACACCCTCCCTTTAACTGCCTGATGCGTTGTTATCTCGCTTTGCTGCCCATTTCCCCTCTATTCTTCTCTTCCTATTTAGATTGGGATGCCTCCCAAAGTGCTCCTCTACTTCCCTGTAGATATACTTTATACCATTACACTGCCTATACCAGCAATGGGCAAACTACGGCCCGCGGGCCGTATACGGCCTGGCGGACCTTTTAATCCGGCCCGCGGAGCTAGGCTCCTCTCACAGTCCGCCCTGAAGACCGGTGTAGCATAAAAATCTGTCTCCTATGAGGATCTGTCCCCCTCGACGTATCTGCGCATGTGCCGGAGATCGCCGATCGGCTGCTAATGCCTGAAACTGGCACATGCGCAGATACGTCAAGGGGGACAGATCCTCATAGGAGACAGATTTTCATGCTAAACCGGAACGGCGCGGGAACACGGCGAGAGGAAAGGTAAGTGAATTGACAGACTTGGGGACTTAATATGGGGAATGAATTACTATAGGGGGGATGAATTACTATATGGGGGATGAATTACTATGGGGGATGAATTACTATATGGGGGATGAATTACTATATGGGGGATGAATTACTATAGGGGGGATGAATTACTATATGGGGGATGAATTACTATATGGGGGATTAATTACTATGGGGGATGAATTACTATATGGGGGATTAATTACTATGGGGGATGAATTACTATATGGGGGATGAATTACTATATGGGGGATGAATTACTATGGGGGATGAATTACTATATGGGGGATGAATTACTATGGGGGATGAATTACTATGGGGGATGAATTACTATATGGGGGATGAATTACTATGGGGGATGAATTACTATGGGGATGAATTACTATATGGGGGATGAATTACTATATGGGGGATGAGTTACTATATGGGTGATGAATTACTATATTGGGGATGAATTACTATGGGGAATGAATTACTATATGGGGGATGAATTACTATATGGGGGATGAATTACTATGGGGGATGAATTACTATGGGGGATGAATTACTATATGGGGGATGAATTACTATATGGGGGATTAATTACTATGCTTACTATGGGGGAATATTACTATACTTACTATGGATGACACATATACATCATTCATCTACTCTTGGTCCGGCCCCTGGGTCCAATATATGAACCCATTGCAGCCCTCAAGTCAAAAAGTTTGCCCACCCCTGGCCTATACTATCAGTAGGCCTGTTGGTTGTGTGGAGATGGCATCCCCAACAATCCTGTCAATTCTGTCACTTCAGCACCCACTCCATATATTCTAGGAGAGGCTATTCTTTTTTCCCTCATTTCATCCCCCATTCTTCAGGGCGTTGCCTTCCTGTCCAGTCTACACCTTCCACTCCTTATAGCTCCTAAATGGGAACGAAGTACCCCTATAATACTGTGGAAATGTAATCCATTCGGGTTTTCCCTTTTTGCAGAATACACTGACTTTCTCACCATATTGTCTTCTTACTTGAACTAAATGCCGCTGTTGAAGTATTGATAACCTTTTATTCTTCTAAGCTGTATGCTTGTGGCATAATGATTAATACTGTACCAGCTCTGAAGAGTAACTTTAGCTACTGCCTAGCTTTGTTCTGACTGCTGAAGCAGAATATGTCAAGAACCCCTCAGATGCTTTGGAATAAGCCAGACAGTATGTTCCCTCTCAAGATAAAATGCACTGCGCTAAAAAAAAATCAGACCCAGGTTATGAACAGGGGGTAAAAAATTGGTAAAATCCTTGCTCTACCTCTCTAATGTGCAACAGCAACCATCTAGTATCACTCAAAGTCACTTCTATTCAAACTGATGCAGACATCTACCTCTTTGAAATTACCATTCTCAGATTATCCCTTGAACAGTGTGTTTTTTTAGTCTTCCCCCTCACGACAAAGGAAATTCTTGACTGTATTGCTTCTGTCACAATGTTAAAGATGTTATGGTGATCACAAAATAGTGATAGTCATAATTAGCACTGGTTGGTTCCTAATATCTCTGGGAGGATCCTAGGTTGTTATTTGAATCTCAGGTCTAACATCTAGGAACACACACAGGTGCATATGCCTAGTTCTCACCTTGTACATTTATTAATGCTCTCCGAGAACCAACAATGGGCCAAAGAATGCTAACAGCTTGACTGCATGTCTGGATAACCCCTTCACATCACCTCCCGGCGCCTCTTTAATGGGCTTTAATGCTTCCTGATCACGATTGCTGAGATTGGCTCCCACAACGATCACGATCTTCAGAAGCATGTCCTGCTGGCTCTAAGTGAGAAGCTGTGACTGATAGCTGTGGGTGGCAGCTCAGTCAGTGTGCATGGAGCATGCAGTGAGCCATTCTTAACACACAACCTCAGACAGCTATGGACACATATGTGTCTCAGGTGGGTGTTAAGACCCATTCTACCTGCCACCACACATAATGAACAAATGCTTGGCACTTATTTTAAAAGAACTCCTCAAACTAAAATGATGGGAGCTGCCTGTGGCCCTCAAATAAGGTAGCTTCCATTTGTTACTGTCACTCTTGTCAGGCTGGTAGTTTCCTTTGCACAATGTGATACCGGCAACTCAATCTGAAGATGGACTTTAGGTATACTTTTTTGCCATCATTGGAATTTGCTACAATTATTCTGTTATCCAATGTTACTACTTTGGATATTTACAACATTTGTTATCTTTCTCAGCTTTCGATATCTGCCTGCAGAAGATTGCCAGCATTTTTACCATTTTGTATTCTGTTTTATGCTGTGATGTTCAATAAACAATTTATGAAACTAAAATTAAGAGAACTCCCACTGTTGATTATGGTTAAAACAAGTTCCTGGCATCAAGAAAAAAATCAGGGTGACAAAAACAATGTAACTCCTGTACACATGTGCAGCTACATCATTGGTGGCCACCCAATGGTTGACGTGAAGTGATGCAGTACCTCAAAGAAGCAGTGGAAAAGATGGCAGTGGTTGTGGAAAAAGTGGCATCTGCAAGTCTGGACTTGTAGCTCAGAAAGAATGTTATGATTGCAGTATTGTCCTAAAATGGAACTAGACTATTTTACTATTTTGAGTATTATTGTCATGGTAATTTGAAAGATGTTTTTTGGGGGGGAATTTATCCTTAAAAATCTTTATTTAAGTCAGACAGGTACTGTAAGAAAGATATAGGCAAATGAAAACCAATCAATGAAATAACATTTCACATAACCTGCATGTACAAAATATATCGAACACACAAATGGCTCCATTTAGGTTGGAGCCCAACCTGGCCTTATATGCAGGCCTGCTTAACACATAACAAAGAAAAATAAACTTTATCTGTATAAACTGTCCGAGAAAAAACCTTTTTGGTTTACCTCGAAACAGAAAAAAAAAGAAAAACATGTATAAAAAAGGAGAGGTTCCAAGTGTAGCACCCTCCTAGTTTAGCTAGGGGGAGCTAGACCTTAATGGTTAGACAGGAGCTGGTTAGCAGCTCAGGTGTTAAAGACAGTGGGGTCAAATTCTGGTCAGGGCTGAGTGGCTCTGTAGGTCAGCCCCTCTGGAATTTCCCTCTGCTCTGAGGCTTTCGAAGGAGGGCATTGGAGGCAGTATGTGGATCTGAGGAGTGGCTGGCTTCACTCTTGAGGGACCTCAGCCAATCCCCAAAAGTAGACTGGGCAAGGGGCTGGGACACCCTTAAATGTGTAAGGGCCTGCTCAGGAGTGAGGAGTGCGGCAGCGGGAGAGGTGTAAAGAATTGGAAGAAGATGTGAGGCTGGAGGAGGAAGGTTGCCAGGAGGCCTAGTGGGATGGGGCCTGCCTGCAAGCCTGGAGCTGGAAAGGAAGAAAACTCGGGATTCACTGGACCCCTGAGCAAGGACCACCAGTATGGCAGAGGAGCATCCCAGCTGATAGGCCTAGTAGCTGCAGCATCCTGCAAGTGGTGCAGGAGAAAATCTGAGTGAGTACACCTGCACCCCTGGGTGGATATGAGAAGGGGCACTCTGGTGGGAAACCAGATTAGCCACCTACTAGTGACTGTTCACCGCAATTAAAAGGACAGGAGGCAGATCCCCTGCTCAGGAAGAAAGTCTCACGATTGCTGGGTGAGGAGGAGTTCATCAAGGGCCTGGGGTGGTACAACTAGGAGATGCTGGCTAGCACTTTACCAGAGATTGTGTTGCTGAAGAAGAAGAAGCTTGTGAATAGTTCAGGAAGTTGTCATCGGATATCGGTTCCCTTGGACATCCTATTGCCCCCTTATACTATCCAAGTTCTAATCCCCCCAATAAATAACAAAACCAAAGATCAAGGACTGATTTCTGTCTCCAAATGCATGCTTGTGGGGAAAATGCTGAATGACTAGCTGTGCAGGACTATAGGGGGACTCACATTCATTAGCAATCCCTAAGGGGGTAGTGCTACACAAGTATCCGTCAAAAAAAAAAAGACACGCACTGAGGATAGCACCGACAGATAGAGGCCCAAGGTACAAGTTTAAAAAATGTACAACATTACTTCATGAATAGACCTGAGTTCTTCCAAGTTCCTAACCTAGATGTAACTGTTTATGAAGTCCTGCATCAGAATGCATCCAGTCCTGCTAAAAAGATGAACAAGTATATGCCCTCCAGGGAGGCCATATGTTGTAAATTCTCCCCTCATAATTATGAAAGCTGTCAGCCGGTAGTCAGCTGGTAATTATGAAAGCTGGTAGCTGTCAGCTGCTTCATTATTTCATTCACTTTCATGAACCACATCCAAATCGAAAGGGATGTTGTGGATTTCCACAGGGCTGGGACACATGTTCATGCACTGTGAGAAGTTGGCCTGTGAGAGAAGATTTTGTAATATTTCAGTGGCACTGTATTTATCTGCAGAAGGTAACACATAGGGTTACTCCCTAAATCCACCGATGTTAGCTGTCAGATTATTTTACGTTCTTCTGCCCAGAACAGACAGTCCCAGAATATATGAAGTAATGAACCCAAGCCTCGCCAACAATGCCAACATGTCTCTGGAACCTATGGAAAGTTTTTATGGAGAGCAGCAGGAACCCCATATCATCGTATAACGAGTGTGTAACTTTGCTCCTATAATCTGTTGGACAGCAAAGCCCGGTGTGAAAGTAAAATAGCTCTCCTTATTTAAGATTAATTAGATTTAGTAAATAGGCTTCCCAGTTGCAGATATACAGAGGAACATATTCATCAAGAAAAACAGTGATTAGGTTATAAATCTAAGAGAGCAAATAGGAATAACTACTTAGTACAACACATGGATTCAAAAGGGGAGTATGTCCTTCCATATATGGCGGTAATAAGCTTAGAAAATGCCTTGTTTGAAATGTGGTGAAAAGGTCTAATGGGGCTGAGAGCATCATCTGAATCTGTGGTCAAGCCACTCTTGATTTAATATGAAATGCTGGATTCTGCCCTTGTCTGCCACAAGAAGGTATGGAAATTGTTTACTGTCCCTATTGGCTGGGATGTCCTATCATTGGAGAGAGAGGTGAAGGAGCAGGAGAGATCCCTGTAAGCTTGAAAGTCTTTTGCACAAACCTGAGAATACACTCAATCGGTGGAAGAGATTTAAGTGTCTTCCAAGAGGTCGGGGGTAGCTATGCCAAAATGGACAGGAGTATTGTGACACTTTCTTATTCTACTGAATCCCGTTGCTTTATTGTTGATTGAGAGCACCAAGTGATCACCTGGGCTAAATAGAATGCTTTGTAGCATATCAGGAAGGCTGATGCCACCATCTGCCTTAGAAAGGGATAAAATAAAATACTTTATCATGCAGGTGCTGTTTTCTTCAAATAAAGGACCTCAGCCTGGCTCGAAGTTGAGTGGAAAATACTTGTGGGACATGGATCGGAAATGTCTGTATAAGGTTCAAAAGCTGAGAAGCGATGGACCTTTTGAGCATACAACACCTCCCAAACCAGGTCAAAGTAAGAGACTGCCAATTTTGCAAATCAGCTCTTATCTTTTTCAATACTGCTTCAAAATTAACATCATAATGGGTAGAGGGATATGAAGTGACCTTGACTCCCAGGTATTTAAGGTGAGAAAATGTCTACTGAATGGGGTACTGTCCTTCAACTTTTGTAGCAGAGTTAAAGGGAGGGAGATGTTAAGTGCCTCAGATTTACCACAATTAAGTTTAAAATTAGACAGATCCCCATAATGTTGGAGGGCGCTTAGCAGAGCAGAGACAGCCAAGACCAGGCTAGAGATAAAGAACAGGAAGTCATCGGCATATGCTGTGATCCTGTGTTCTAATTATCCGGCTTGAATACCAGTTATTAACGGCTGGGCTCTGATTCTACATAAAAGAGGTTCCAGTGTCAGGATAAATAAAAGAGGAGACAGCGGGCACCCCTACCGGGTGCTGCTAGAGAGAAATAATCTATACTGGAAAGATGTTTTTGATTAAATTGTTACATCATTTTACAGGCTTGCTGCTTCATATTTCATGATTGCATTTTATATTTATATTTGGAATTTTCTATCTTTGAGAATAAACTTCAATAAGCATTTCAAATATTTAAATTGAAGTTCAATATAAGGCAACAGGTGAAGCCAACAAAGAAGTGCGCATCCTGTCCTGTAATCTCTGCAACAGTGCTGAAATCAGAATGTCCCCTCAATTTACCTTAGTCTGGGTTCTACATAATCCATTGCAGCCAGAATTCTCACAACTCCTTATAAAGTTCCTTGGACAGTCTGTTTCCTGAATCTGTCAAGTATAGTTTACGCCTTCTCTGCTTACAATGGTGTCCTTTTATCATGTAGCGGTAAATGCTCAGTTCTCCGGCATTCTCAGAGGAGAGAGTTCTCCTCTGAATGCCTTTTTATGAAGTAGTGTAGATCGCTTCTCCAAATGAAGAAAGAAGCGATCTACAAACGCTTTGAACATGTTCTCCGCTGATCATCTCTGTTTCCTAAACAACTAATGATCTGAGATCAGCAACGATCCTTAGGATCGCCGCTGATCTCTGTTTCATAAAAGGATACCTGTATCAGAGTAAGGCTTCTTGTACACATACATAATAATTTACTGATGTATATATGTAGGATCTTGTTGATCCTGGGTAAAATTTTCAGTACAGACCTTGTATAAACGCATGAAAAGGTGTATATTGCCCCTCCCTCTTAGATTGTAAGCTCCAAGGAGCAGGGCCCTCCTATCCCTCTTGTATTGAACCGTATTGTTGCTTTATTGTCTCCCGTTATATTGTAAAGCGCTGAGCAAACTGTTGGCGCTATATAAATCCTGTATAATAATAATATATGCATGTACATGCATAAAATTCTTCTTCATCCTCATCTAGCTGCCATTGTTGCAATATACAGTATGTTCATAGGCATGTATAATACTGCATTCAAATGTAACATTTTCTATTTTTATTTTACTCATCTCTGTATTACTAACCAGCGTGTGCATTGTTCTATAGACATAATGTGCCTGTATTCAGATCAGTAAAAATGTGGATTTTTGTTTTCTCCCATGTGCAAGAAAACTTAAACTTCCAAGGTAGATTTCTATCTGAAAGGTGGTTGTGAGTAGCTCATTAGTACCGACACTTTGATACATAAGGTATTGTGTATGTGGCAGCAATCAAAAAAGTGGCAGTGTTTGAAAATGACAATAAAGAGTGGCATAGGCACGGGAATGCTGAGTAGAAAGGCTCTGTCCTCTGTATGGATTTAAAAAAATGGTCTTTTTCAATTTATTAGTGCATTCAGTCCAGGGACTACAACAGATGCTTTCATGTCAATGCTGTAAGTTATACCAAAATATCTAAACAGCTAAATTATTTGTAAAATCAGTGTCAATTCTATAGGGGGGTCACAGAGGCAACAGCCACAACCAAACAATGCCACCAGGGCAGCTCCTCCTAACTATTGTATGTTTAGGTTTCAGCTATCACAGATGGCTTTAAATAGTAGACAAGACCTGTAAGACAATCGAAAATTCTTGATCAGCATTCTCTGTACTATACCTAATCAACACGATAGTAGCAATAGAGGTGTTTCAAAAATATGACCAAGATCAAAGGAGAAAAACAAAGAACAGAAATTGGCAGCTTGCAGGAGTGAAATTTCAGATCTGCATGAATGTATGTACAGTTGCAAGAAAAAGTATGTGAACCCCTTGGGATTACGTGGATTTTTGCATGAATTGGGCATAAAATGTGCTCTGAACGTCACCTAAGTCACAACAATAGAAGAACACAATCTGCTGAACATGATACTACACAAACATTAGATGTTGCCATGGTTTAATTGAACATAACATGTAAACATTCACAGTGCAGGGAGGAAAAAGTATGTGAGGCCCTAGCTTAATGACTTCTCCCAGAGCTAATTGGAGCCAGGAGTGAGCCAACTTTGACTCCAGTCAGTGTGATGATATTGGATGTGTTGCTGACAGCCCCACTGCCCTTAAAAAACACACACCTGTTTTGGGTTTACTGGTTTCAAGAAGCACTGTCTGATGTGAACCATGCCTCGCAGAAAAGAGCTCTCAGAAGACCTACGATCAAGAATTGTTGACTTGCATGAAGCTGGAAAGGGTTACAAAAGCATCTCCAAAAGCCTTGATGTTCATGTGTCCATGGTAAGACAGACTGTCTACAAATGGAGAAAGTTTAGCACTGTTGCTACTCTCCCTAGGAGTGGTCGTCCTGTAAAAATGACTGTAATAGCACAGAGCAGAATGCTGCATGAGGTAAAGAAGAATCCCAGAGTGTCAGCTAAAGACCTGCAGAAATCTCTGGCACATGCTAACATTTTTGTTGACACATCTACAATAAGGAAAACATTAAACAAGAATGGAGTACATGGGAGGACACCACGGAGGAAGCCATTGCTGTCCAAAAAGAATATTGCAGCACGTTTGAAGTTTGCAAAAGAGCACCTGGATGTTCCACAGCACTACTGGCAAAATATACTGCGGACAGATGAAACCAAGATTGAGTTGTTTGGGAAGAACACACAACACTATGTGTGGAGAAAAAAAGGCACAGCACACCAACATCAAAACCTCATCCCCACTGTAAAACATGGCGGAGGGAGCATCATAGTTTGGGGCTGCTTTGCTGCCTCAGGGCCTGGACGCATTGTTGTCATTGATGGGAAAATGAATTCCAGAGTTTATCAAGACATTTTGCAGGAAAACGTACGACCATCTGTCCGCCAACTGAAGCTCCGCAGAGGATGGGTGATGCAACAGGACAATGACCCAAAGCATACAAGTAATTCAACAAAACAATGGCTGCAACAGTACAGAATACACCTTCTGGAGTGGCCCAGTCAGAGTCCTGACCTCAACCCGATTGAAATGCTGTGGCATGACCTTAAGAGAGCGATTCACACCAGACATCCCAAGAATATTGCTACACTGAAACAGTTTTGTGAAGAGGAGTGGTCCAAAATTACTCCAGATCGTTGTGCAGGTCTGATCTGCAACTACAGGAAATGTTTGGTTGAGGTTATTGCTGCCAAAGGAGGGTCAACCAGTTATTAAGTCCAAAGGTTCACATACTTTTTCCTCCCTGCATTGTGAATGTTTACATGTTATGTGCAATGAAACCATGGCAACATCTAATGTTTGTGTAGTATTACGTTCAGCAGACTGTGTTCTTCTATTGTTGTGACTTAGATGACGTTCAGAGCACATTTTATGCCCAATTCATGCAAAACTCCACGTAATCCCAAGGGGTTCACATACTTTTTCTTGCAACTGTATGTATGGTATTGCTGGGAGGAGAAACTCCATTCACAACCATCACCAGGGGCGGACTGACCATTTAGCCACTTGGGCACTGCCCGAGGGTCCGGGGTCAGTAGGAGGCCCCATGAGATGCCCCTGGTACCTTTCATATGCTTTTTTGGGTGTGGTTTGAGTGTGGGAGAGGACACAGGGGCCCCATAATTTCCAATTGCCCGGGGGCCCCATGAGTTGTCAGTCCACCCCTGACCATCACTGAGCTATTTTAGTCTCACCTCTGCTAAAAATGTACTAACTGTCGATATGTAGAAGTCTTAAACAGGATGCCAAAGATTGCTAGGAGTTCCTTAAGCGCTGGCAGATCAATCTCCAGTCTGAAGGTGCATGCATGGTTTCAGCACTAGTATTACTCTGCAAAACCAGTGGCAAAAGCCAGTGGAGCCTCACTACTTAGAAAATAAACCACTGACACTAATTTCTTTTACCTGTATGTTAGGGTGGCATTGTGCCAAATGACCTGCAATGTAAGGAGCATTCTTCCCATTGACCACAAATGTAAAATGTATTTTCCCCACTGACCCCCAAAGTAATGGGGCATTCTTCTCACTCCTCAATCCAAGGGGGCACTACACTGACCATCAAGGTAAGAACAATTCTTCCCAATTACCACCAAATTAATGACATTCTTTCCACCAATCACCACTGTAAAGTTACACTAACATTTTCACTGTCTGCTTGAGTTTTCTGGCCATAATTATTTGCATACCTTATGATAGTTACCAAAAGTTATTTTATCTCTTGGTTTGGTTATCTTTTTTCTTTCGTACTTCTCCTTCCTCCCCCCCCCCCCCCCTTTTTTTTCTGTTTGCTTTTGGTGTGGCAGTGGATAGCTGCCTTTAGTCTGAGTTATTATCAGTGTTATATTTATGTTTTGTTATTTAAGTGCCATTGAGAGCCCCTGCGTGGGCGATCTTTTGCCCTGTTGGTGTTAGAGCACTGATTTCTTTAATTTTCTACTTCTTTTATGTGCAATTGATAGCGCCTGCGTGGGCGTGATTTGTTGCTCCTGTGTTAATTGTTATTAATTAATAAAAACCATTGCAATACAAAAGTTATTTTATTATTTGGTAACACTAATTTATCATATGATGTAGATATAATTATTTTTAGGAGGTGTTCCCATTAAAGTGTTACTAAACCCAGGACCCTGCATTCACTATATCTGGTCTCCCACAGTACACAGAACATGGAAATGCAATTATTTTAGTAAATATAAATGGCTAAATACCTTTTCTCATCAGCAGTTAGAGCAGTCTTGTGACTTCTATCAGTGTTCAGTAGAGCACTGGATAAAGCTTGTAGAAGTTTTCTTTCTGCTCTAGGAGGATGCAGAACCCCTCATCTCTGTCTGGACAGTGCTGATTGGCTCTGTGCTGATCACATGCACTCTCCCAAGAAAAAAAAAAAAACCTTTCTAGCAATACACACCAAACTGAGCAACTGAGAAATACACACTTGAAATAGTAAGAAGAAATAGACACATGAACCTGTTTTACAAACATTTATTATTTTATTTTACAAAAATGAAGCAGTAAATTTCATATTTGGTATCTCAATAAACATTATTAACCACTCTACTGCCTTTAAAATTGGGAATAAAATAATGGGGCTTCACAGACAGCAAATTTGACGTGGACCACAATCGTAGACTGGGTAAACGCTAACTGCTTGATTGGTGGCCCTCTGAATATGACATCTCTGTTATTGTTTCAGCTAAAGCGGACCATGAAAGTCAAAATGAAACACACACAGCAGCACCCATCTTTAATTTCAGTAGCTCCAGTATACCTGAAATAGTAGCGCATCAGAATGCAAATCTTGACTTTCTCAGAAAACGTCAAGGCTAGCTCATCCTTTCTTGCCCATCAAGTAGACTGTGGCTAAGAAAGTAAAAATTTGCATATCAGGAGACCCCATGCTTCTGAGAACCCAGGGTACTTCTGATATTGAAGAAGGCCACATGCAGGCACATAATGATGGCTGCACATCATGAGCTCTATCATTTCAGGATCTCTGCTGTCCACGATTGGCATCTTTGACTCCTTGTCTCTGTTTTTATGACCTTTTTGGTTTGTGAGTATGGATTTGTAATTGTATAATACATTTCTTACTACCACGGTGATGCACGAGGAGAGTGCGCCCTGTTTTGTTCTTTTCTGCATGGGTTCATTCTTAATTTGGTATTTGAAAACTGTTAGGAAGTGTGCAGCTGATCTACTTTTATACTTATTTCTCAATCACATGTTGTTAAATGAGAAAGCCAGCTAAACAAGTGAGTTTGCAGACACATTTTAGGCAAGCAGTTCAGTTTTATGCTTGGAAATGTCACTTTTTAAACACCAGCATACTGTATACTAAAGCCTAACCACCTACAACCATTCAATAAAACTGCTGGGTGAATTATAGTATTCTTGCAAGTTAGTAAACTACGCTTTTCATTCATAATCTCCTGAAAAAAGTCACGTGGTTGAAACCTGAGTCAGGATCTGTTCTATAAGATTCCTGATGGCTGGGTTGTGAAATACGCTAACAATTTATCCATAATCAAAACAAAGGTGAGAGACTGAGACCTGGGTCAGGATCCACTGTTCATCCATAATTCCCTGAAAAATCAGAGTCAATCCAGGGTTGGGATGCCTGGATCACACTATATATGATATGCTTTTTTTTACAACATTCCTGTTTGTTGGGTGGTAAAGTGCACTTGTCATCCTTAGTCCCCCACTAAAACAGAGGGCAAAACCAAGCACTTTACCACCCAACAATTTTATCACTCACACTTTGATTTGAATCAGATGTTAGTGAGGATGAATCAGTGGGTAGAAAAACTCTAGTAATTGTTACTGGTTACCAAGAGACATTGTCAAGGAGAGGAGCACTGTAGTGTTTTGGATTGGTAGGACTGCCAGCCTTTGTAGCTATGAGGAGTGTGAAAAAGTGACCATTATTGTCTTAATTTTAACTGATTAATATTGCGCCTTCTTAAGTTATAGTAGGCACATATTATAACATGCTGTTAAAGTTTTTTTTTTTTTTTTAGTGGAAGCTGTTTTAACAACTCTGCAGCTTTATTCAGACATAACTTGTTGCTTCACTTTAACAGCTTACCATCTAGCCTATTGTCAATCAATGGCCTAGAGCATGGGTGTCAAACTGGCGGCCCTCCAGTTGTTGCCAAACTACAAATCCCATGAGGCATTGCAAGATTGACAGTTACAAGCATGACTCCCAATGGCAGAGGCATGATGGAGGGCCGCCAGTTCAACACCCTGGCCTAGAGAACTTCATGACATATGACATCCTCCAAGTCACACGGCCACGTTGTGGAGCAATCTATCACCCGCTGTGTCCACAGCAGATGACAGATCAGTATACCGGTCTAGTCTCGGCATCAAGTGACAGCTGTGACCAAACACATGAACTTTGTACACAACAAATGGCTTTCATTCATAGCCATTCTTTGTGTAGTTTTGTGATGAACTCTGTGATTGGTGATACACAGCCCATCTGTACCATGTGATTAGCTGTGGCCAATCACAGCTAATCACAATACTACTCAATGACTGTTAATAAATAGATGTTATTGATAAAAATGATTGCTTATAACAATGATCATCACTGTTATAAGCAATTATAGTGTAAAAAAAAAATCCTGATCACCTCCCATGAGTAGTGCAGTGTGCTGCTATGGTCACAGTATGTAAAAAAGAAAAAAAATCTTAACAAAAAAGAAAAACTATATATATATATATTCCCCCTCCACATACTGTCACCAGTCAGAATCCCTGATCAATGCCACACCAGCCATATGATTACGCTGTACTGCATTGGTGTCAGTATGTAAAAAAAATGGGGAAAAAAAATATTTAGTTTCTTCATTTCCAAAGAATTGTGACAAAAAAAATTACAACTTCAAAAAAACTCACCATGCCTCCTGCTAAATACCTTTGACTGTCTACTTTCCAAACTTTCACCCCCTTCCTGCCTAGGTCAATTTGCAGCTTTCAGTGCTGTTGCACATTGAATGACAATTGCATGGTCATGCAACACTGTATATGAAATTTTTACCATTTTATTGAGACAGATAGAGCTTTTTTTAATGGTATTCGATCACTATTGGGTTTTTTTATTTTTTGCTAAACAAATAAAAAAAGACTAAATATTTGGGGGGAAAAAAGCTTTTCTTAGTTTCTGTTGTAAAATTTTGCAAATAAGTAATTTTTCTCCTTCGCTGATGAGGCTGCACTGATAGACTGCACAGATGGGCACTGATAAGCAGTATTGATGGGCACTGATAGGTAGAACCAATGAAGAGGCACTGATAGGCAGCACTGATGGACACTGATAGGCACTTATATGCAGCATGGGCACTCCCAATGTGCACCCTGAGGGTGTGCAGAGGGCGGGGTTCTGTGAGGAAGTCAATAGACACCCTTCCAGAACCAGCTGACCACACTATAGCTGTCTGTCGGCTATAGCCCAGTCTAAAAGTTGTTACATACCACCAAAAGAAACCTCTGTCTGTCTCAAAAAAAGGTTCATTTGGGTAGAGTGTTGCATGATTGAGTAATTGGTATTCAAAGTGTGACAGTGCTGAAAACTGAAAATTGGCCTGGGCAGGAAGGGGCTGAAAGGGTCTGGTATTGAAGTGGCCAAGGAAAAGTTCAGACTAATTAAAGAAAAAATTGTAGACCATATATTATATGTAAACCCTATAAAAGAATTCTTATTTTCTCAATTTACCAATAAAAGGATTTTGGAAGTGGAAAAAATACATATTTTTATTATGTCAGAAATTCTGACCTGTCCTGTGTCCAAATATTAGGCTTTGCAGTTATTTCTTGGGACTACACAATAATTATCCTTATATTGTGGAGATGGGAGATTAGATGGGTG
Organism: Staurois parvus; assembly: GCF_062004578.1. Taxonomy (NCBI): domain Eukaryota; kingdom Metazoa; phylum Chordata; class Amphibia; order Anura; family Ranidae; genus Staurois; species Staurois parvus. The sequence continues at coordinate 7,326,539 of NW_028317877.1, forward strand.
TGAGTAGGGTGGCAAGAGAAAACGGAGTAGGGCTAATAACACAGATGATCACCCCTAGATGTAAGCTGCTTGCATCCAGAGACAATTATCTGTTCCTAACTGCAGGTAATCACTCAATGTGCGGTTACATATGAACACCCACAGACAGCTGTTGCCACTGTCAGCCTGTCATTGCTCTGTACAGGCTAAACGGCCACAACTATCTGCATCTGCCTGTGAATCCAGCTGCAGGAATACACTGGATTTCTGCTACAACTGTGAGAAATACCAAGTGAATGAGGCCCTAGGAGTTAAGTGCATTTTTAGCAGAGTAACAGGTACAGTATGTTAATGTACTTGCAGGGTCTTTAAAGGGGTAACACATGGGAAATATGTGTGTATTGCAGAGATACACTACATATGTTTTTCATTTTGCTCCGATATACCCTTTTAGGCTAGGTTCCCATATGTGCGGGTGGTGCTGCTGCGGATCCGCACAAAAATCCGTGCAGACCACCCACACAGAAGAATGCAAACCCATCGGTTGGTGCCATTAATTCTAATGGCACACCACCCACACTGGAAATCACAACCGTACTGGGAACCAAGGTTCCCTGTGCGGGCTGCGTTTTCAGAAGAAGTGCAGGGACTTCTTCCCTGCGTGTCCCGGGCACGGGAGTCCATTCAAATGACTGGGCTCTCGTGCCCGTGCAAAACACGGCCCGCACCTGTGAGGATAAAAGAGCACCTGTGAGGATAAAAATATGGAAGATACCATTGCCCACTTGTTTTTAAAGTATACTATTCCAGAAAGAAATATGGAAGCTGCCATCACTGACATCTCTCTGGTGGTCCCTAATATCAATACATTTGGAGCCATTGATCAGGAACAAGCATACAAATTCGAATAAAGCCAATGAATCAGCATGCCACCCAGGAAGCTATTATTCTAACTCCTTTAATGATCCAGAGCCTGGACTTGTTATCCTGATCCTGGCTTTACTAGATCGCTCGCTTTTAGTCCTCATGCACACATGACGTTTTTACAACTGCTGTTTTGGGCTTTTGATGTTTTTTTTCTACAGCTAGTAAACCCCCCAGCATGTTATCCTATGTGTCCATGCACACACAGACTGTAATCAACGTTTTTTGGCTGTGACGTTTTTTGGCTGGAAAAAAAAACCCAGGACTAGTGGGTTTCTAGAGGAGTTTTGTAGCTGTAAAAACGCTCTAACGCTTAAAAACGCCGCAAACTGGCATTTTTGGACTTTTATTTTACCCCCCCAATTTTTTTTTGGTACAAAAAAAACACTAAAAAACGCAAATGCAGAAAAACACTGGAAAACGCCGCAAAACGCTAATGCAAAAATGCTAAAAAAAAAGCTGTGTAAAGTCATGTTAAAAACTTGAGTTTTTCAGCTAACTTTACCAGCGTTATAAAAACGTCCAGTGTGCATGAGGACTAAATATCCTCACTAGTGCATTCAGGCACAGACTGCTCAAACCAGTGAATACACAGGCTTTACTGGGGCAACTGCTTTGCCTGATTGTCTACACACAGCAAATATGGCTCTCTGGTCTCCATTCTCGCAAGGTTAGGTTATTCAGATTACCTCTGACGGGTAAGCCAATCCAAGAAAGATTTTTGTTTTTTCATTGTCTTTACTCATTGTTTGACACATTTTGAAATTTTGCTTTTGTACGTTTCCTACTCTAACCAATGTAAGACAAATGAAAAAACACCATCTATAAGAAGACACATATTAAATTAAGTGTTAATTGTGTCAAAAAGAAAACTAACATAGATTTTGGTCTATGTTATCTTTTGTTACAAATCAATAATCTTTTTCTTTTTTAATATCTACATAAAAAGTTTACTCTTTAATTAATTGTGTATTATAGGTTGCAGCCAATTTGTTAAGCATACTGGGCTTTCTAGTAAGAGAGCCCAGCAATGTCTACATGCCTGCACTATCTGCTGGGAAACAAACAAAAAGCTGAGTCATTAATTTATTTTATTTTGCATAATGGCTGCAAATAGATCCTGTAGAAAGCTTGCCACCTGCATATTGTTAAAGTGTTACTAAACCCAGGACCCGGCATTCACTATATCTGGTCTCCCACAGTACACAGAACATGGAAATGCAATTACTTTAGTAAATATAAACTGCTAAATACCTTTTCTCATCAGCAGTACATAGCAGTCTTGTGACTTCTATCAGTGTCCAGCTGAGCACTGGTTAAAGCTTGTAGAAGTTTTCATCCTGCTCTGACTGTCCTACAAGGCTGCATGACCCCTGACCATCTGTCTGGACATCGCTGATTGGCCCTGTGCTGATAACATGCACCCTCTCAAAGAAAAAAAAACTCTCTAGCATTACACAATCGAGCACGTGCAGAATGACTAAGGGGAGGATCAGAGAAGACAGGATCAAACAGCCTTTTTACACATGTGGAGGATTAACCCCTTAGGTTTCACAGTGAGTATAACAAGCATGCTTTACTGCATATACAGATTTTACTGTTGTGGTTTTAGTAACACTTTAATATGAAATATCTGTGCACAAAATTAACTTTTATCTGATTTAAAAGAAATAAGACATTTTGTTGTTAGTATTGAACATATTGAGTAAAGAAAAAAACTGGTGAACACTATGCATTCCCTTTATGGGAAGAGAGCAACTCCCCTACATTGTGAGCAGAAGTAACATCTTTCATGTGCTGGCAAATCCAGATGGTATCAGTGTAAACAATGCCTCAGATGAAAATATATCAAAGCTGTGCTAAATGCAATTTATGAGCAAACTGGGAGGCAAATAAACATTGTGTTTCATTACAGGTGCTGATGTCACAGTAAAAAGATTAAAGTAGACATTTATTTGGAATATTTTATATTTAAAGCAGAACTAAACTCTCTCAATCAACATTAACTATTTTTGATTCCTTATGCTGCTAGCTTTAGTAACTAGACAGGAAAGTATATCATATTTATGTGTTTAAATTTTTTTTTACATTTCTTCAGTTGCTTCCTGGTTTCTGGCTTAGGCCAAAATTATGTCATACATCCCAGGAGTCTTCATGCACATTTATTTTCTTTTATCTGAAGGAAGGGAGGAGGGGCTTTCTCAGCTAAGCACACCCCCTGCCTGCATGCCTGAGCTAAGGGTAGATGGATTCCAAGTAAGTAAATGCTAAATGAATCACCTGCCCTTGGTCAAGATGATCACAGCTAGAAATGCTAGGGAAGGGGGGGGGGGGGTGTTCAAAGTGATTTCTCAACAAACTAAAGCAGGGGTCTCCAAACTTTCTAAACTAAGGGCTGGTTTACTGTCCTTCAGACTTTTGGAGGGTCGGAGTGTCTAGTGAGAGTAGAAAATGTCCCAGCATCAGTAGGAGTAAAAAAAAAAATATGACATAGTGCTTGTAGTCAGTAGAAGGAGGAATAGTGTCCAGTCATTGGTATTAGTTGGAGGAACAGTGCTTCATCATTGGTATTAGTGGGAGGAATAGTGCCTCATCATTGGTGTCAGGGGGAGGAATAGTGCCCCAGCATTAGTGTCAGGGGGAGGAATAGTGCCCCATCATTGGAGTCAGTGGAAGGAAAAATGGCCCATAGTTGGTGCCAGTGGAAGAAATGGTGCCTCATTTTTTTGGTATCAGTGGGAGGAATAGTATTCCGAGGGCCAGATAGAGACAAGCAAAGGGCCGCAGTTTGGAGACCGCTGAACTAAAGCATCAGGACATGGATTTTTTGGATGAGTTTGCTTTGAATATTAAAAATGAATTAAATAGTGCTTTCAGTTTGCTGTGCTCAGATACAATTAAGTTCTGCTTTAAAATCATCCACAGCTATAGTTACTTTTTATAAATGATGGGAACAGATTGTAAGTGTTCTGCATTTACTCTGAAATACAATATACTGCATAAATGTGGACCCTATGAAGAACGCCTATATTGAATATCTTGTTTTCCATGTAAAAATTGTCATTTTCGTTGAGGTAGTTTAATTATTTTATGGTACAGCTTCACCTACACTTCTCGTTTCAAGGATCAGATGTAGCAGGGAAGGTTTATAACCCCTGTAAGGTTGTTATTGCTGTTTCCCCACTGGGGAGATTCATGCTTACTACATGTCATTATGGAATTGAAGAGGAACAGGAATAAGAATAAAAGACGTATTATCCAATGGGGACATGTCCCTATATGCATTGTCCAATGTAAGGGTTACATTCATGTCTTTGGGGAAACAAAGTGAATGGAAATCTTCAATGGGGCATCTTTCTACTCCAAGCCCTCATACCCAATTGTACACAGCTATTGCTTTAATTTCTGTTCTCTTGTATGTCTACAATAAAGTCCATAGCTTTCAATTACAGTTGCAGTGTCTCCACGGCCCTTGCCAAGCAGAATCCACATCTCAAACATTCTGAAAAGCCTGAAATGAGGTGCTATAAACAGACACTGGCACGGTATAGAAGATGATATTAGCATATGTCACAAAAGAGCTGGCAATGGAACAGGTAAGACAAAATGTCCTGAACACTACGGTTAACCTTTGATAATCTTGCCCTGGTCACCTCCTTTCCAGTTTCTCCACCACCTCTCTTGTCTATATTCAGATAAACCTGTAAGGGCTGACCTTATAAGTCTGTGGACCAGACTGCAGACAGTTTGATTTGATGGTGGGTGGATCATATTTGCATGAACTGCTACTGTATAAAACCAATGGGCAGCTTAAAGTATTACTAAAGGTTCAGATTTTGTTTTAAATAACAAACATGTCATACTTACCTGCTCTGTGCAATGGTTTTGCACAGAGCAGCCCTCTTTTTTCGTGGTCCCCCAATGTAGCTCCTGGTTCTTCACTCCTGCTGAGTGCCCCCAAAGTAAGCTGCTTGCTCAGGAGGCACTAGTGAGTGCTCGCTTCCGAGCCACCTCTCTGTGTCCATCCATATGACAAACAGAGCTTGGCCCACCCCGTGTCTCAGCCAATTTGGGGGGAAAGACTTTTGAGAGCCGCTGCTCTTGTGCACATCACTGGATCGAGATTGGGCTCAAGTAAGTATTAGGATTAGGAGGGGTTGAGGGGGGAGCTGCACATTGAAGGTTAATCACCTTCAGGCATTCTAAGCCTTTAGAACCACTTTAACCATGTCACTAACAGAGTTGCTTTTGCATTATTTTCTAATGTTAAAATGCACATCTTAGGCCTGAAGACTTGTTCAACCCCCCCAAAATGATATATTTTTTGAAAGCAGAGTCCCTGGAGAATAGAATGGTGCTAGAAGCAATTTTTTATGTCACATGATATTAGCGCATGCTGGTCAAACCTATATATATTAGTACGCTCAAACACAATACATTAATCAATTTTTGCCTAAATGTAAAGGATGAGGTTGTAGAGTAAATAGATACCAAACATGTCAAGTCTTAGAATTGAATGTGAAATGGCAAGGAGCTTCTGTAACCAAAATTGTTAACCATGAATAATGGCCCTAGAATTATTGCTCTCACTCCAGCTTGTACAGTATCTCACAGAAGTGAGTACACCCCTCACATTTTTGTACATATTTTATTATATCTTTTCATGTGACAACACTGAAGAAATGACACTTTGCTACAATGTAAAAGTAGTGAGTGTACAGCTTGTATAACTATAAATTTGCTGTACCCTCAAAATAATTCAACACACAGCCATTAATGTCTAAACCGCTGGCAACAAAAGTGAATACACCCCCTAAGTGAAAATGTCCAAATTGAGCTCAATTAGCCATTTTCCCTCCCCGGTGTCATGTGACTCGTTAGTGTTACAAGGTCTCAGGTGTGAATGGGGAGCAGGTGTGTTAAATTTGGTGTTACCGCTCTCACTCTCTCATACTGGTCACTGGAAATTCAACATGGCACCTCATGGCAAAGAACTCACTGAGGATCGGAAAAAAAGAATTGTTGCTCTACATAAAGATGGCCTAGGCTATAAGAAGATTGCCAAGACCATGAAACTGAGCTGCAGCACGGTGGCCAAGACCACACAGCGGTTTAACAGGACAGGTTCCACTCAGAGCAGGCCTCTCCATGGCCGACCAAAGGAGTTGAGTGCACATGCTCAGCGTCATATCCAGAGGTTGTCTTTCGGAAATAGACGTATGAGTGCTGCCAGCATTCCTGCAGAGGTTGAAGGGGTGGGGGGTTCAGCCTGTCAGTGCTCAGACCATATGCCGCACACTGCATCAAATTGGTCTGCATGGCTGTCATCCCAGAAGGAAGCCTCTTCTAAAGATGCTGCACAAGAAAGCCCGCAAACAGTTTGCTGAAGACAAGCAGATTAAGGACATGTATTACTGGAACCATGTCTTGTGGTCTGATGAGGCCAAGATAAACTAGGTTATGAGTACAAAGACAAGTGTGTTGTGCCTACAATCAAGCATGGTGGTGGGAGTGTTGTGGTCTGGAGCTGCATGAGTGCTGCCAGCACTGGGGAACTACAGTTCACTGAGGGAACCATGAATGCCAACATGTATTGTGACATACTGAAGCAGAGCATGATACCCTTCCTTTGGAGACTGGGCCTCAGGGCAGTATTCCAACATGATAATGACCCCAAACACAGCTCTAAGACGACCACTGCCTTGCTAAAGAAGCTGAGGGTAAAGGTGATGGACTTGCCAAGCATGTCTCCAGAACTAAACCCTATTGCGCATCTGTGGGGCATCCTCAAATGGAAGGTGGAGGAGCGTAAGGTCTCTAACATCCACCAGCTCTGTGATGTCATCATGGAGGAGTGGAAGAGGACTCCAGTGGCAACCTGTGAAGTTCTGGTGAACTCCATTCCCAAGAGGGTTAAGGCAGTGCTGGAAAATAATGGTGGTCACACAAAATATTGACACTTTGGTCCCAATTTGGATATTTTCACTTAGGGGTGTACTCACTTTTGTTACCAGCGGTTTAGACATTATTGACTGTGTGCTGAGTTATGTTGAGGGGACAGCAAATTTACACTGTTATGCAAGCTGTACACTCACTAAGTCACATTGTAGCAAAGTGTCATTTCTTCAGTGTTGTCAGATGAAAAGATATAATAAAATATTTACAAAAATGTGAGGGGTGTACTCACTTCTGTAAGATACTGTATATGCCAGGGAGATCAGTTTCACAAGCCATGGAGCAATCACTCTACCCAAGAATTTGGCCCTCTTGCATGAACCTCTGGGAATCACAAACATGCCTGAAGCTCGAGGTAGCATCGATGTCTTTAGCATCCCTTCTACATCTAAAGGTCTTACTTCTGGTCCATTTTCCAGATGAAAATTAGGCAGCATGATTTCTTGACCTAAATGGAACCTTGGGCCCACTTTGAAATAAAGTCCAGCATTGGGAGCAGAACAACTCCACCAGTAAGGATGTATGGGATTCTTTACACCCTAGAGCCGCCAACTCAAAAACCCTCCTGAGCAGCTGAGGCTACTGCGACCAAGAAAGTGGTTATTAACAACAATTCCCATAGCGATGCCTTCATTGTGGAGTTTTGGAGCAGACAAGTAGTTGAGTACTATTGTGAGGTCCCATGTAGAAACAGTGGGTCTGGGAGGCCTTAGTTTTACTACGGCCTTAAAGAGTCGAAGAATTAATCTACCAGAGCCCCAGTAAAGGCTGAGATAGTGGAGACATGCCCATTGAGCATGCTTGCGCTCAAGCCATGTCCAGACTTTTTTAAAAACCAAGGACATGACAAACTCAGGGTTTCCCTGCAGAAAACTTCTGACGTAGAATATTCTTGGAATTTTAGCCAGACGTTGTAAACTTTGTTCATGCTACTCTTCCGAGCTCTCATGAGGGTATCTATCACTCTTGAAGAACACCCTAGATCCACAAACCTAGGCCTCTCAAAATGCAGGCCAATAGCTTCTCCAGAGCTGGATCGAGAACTGGACCCTTTACCACTGTCTTGGGACTGAGAAGATTTTCTACTATGTGTCTGCGAGACATGAATAGGTTGGTGCATGTCCACTGCTGAAGAAAAACCCCCTGGAATGGGTATCTCCTCCACTGATCCCAATCAATAAAGGACATGGTCCCAATAATCATCAGGCATGCAGGTTCTGACAGGTGAAGAGAGGAACGCCAGAACAATTCAGCACCTTACCACTGGTATGTACTCTAGCAGCAGAAAAATTAATACTTTTGAACCATAATTAGTTGGGCAGTTTAACACCTGTCCTAAAACCTCATCTGTTGGGTCTGGAATTATAATACCCCAACGCTGAAGCGAGGAATAATGGCATGATGTGAGATGAGAAGGATGGATGACCTCTCAAATATGGCTTTAAGTGCTTACCTTGAGGGCTCAATCATCCAAGACCAAGGCTGTACCCATGTCGAAAGAAGAGGAGCCAAGCACCTGTATGACATGTATGGGTGATAAAATCCCCAAACAACCAGGAAGCATCCTTGCATTGAGCTCTTCGCTTACTCCTGGATGATGTCTTGGCTTTCTAGTATTTCCTGGACTCCCAGGCAGAACTGCACAAGCTAACCTCAAATGGAAATTGACTGCACTGCAGTCCCCTTTGACTCAGACATTTATCAAGGAAATTGTCAATATTATTTCTACACATTTCTTTTTTAAAAAATTGGGAGTTACACTCCAAATAGTCCACATGCATCCAGACAATTACCTTTATTCTAGTCCAAGCCACAGTGGAACCCAAAAAGCATTCCAGCTGCCATAAAGGGATTCATTCAATCTAAAGAAACATCACTGAATGAAAGTAAAATGTAGCATGCATTACAGAGACAAATAAACCGACCTAGGAGAGGGAGTCGAATTTATGAGTTAAATCCTGCAGGTGGGGGTATGGGTGGGGCATACCCAGTGGTAGGCTGACATGGAGCTGTCAGGAAACAATATCTCCCTATGTAATGGAGATGAGGAGAGGTGATACGGTTTTTAGTCCTAACTAGGAAAGCAGCCTAGGGTGTCAATGTTGCTCCTCCATAGATATAGTAAAATGTTATTATTCTAAGACATGAAGCGAGTTACTGGCAGGATCACCAGGTGAAAATTGGAAAAAAAAAATTAAAAGGAAAGCTAAAGCAGCTACCACATCTTAGGACCAATAAGATGCAATATATTATATTCTTTCTAATTGTCTTAAATGTTTCTAGGAGGATGACATCTCAAGATAACCGAATTTAATACCTACATAAAAATATACAAATTTTCTCCATTAGGCTAGTTAGTACCTCAAAGAGCAACTTCAGTCACATAAAAAAAAATGGTCATATAAATAACATTAAAAGTCAACTGCTACAAATACTGTAGCTGCTGAATATTAATAAATAAGACACGTATCAGTCCAGGAGTCCAGCGCTGTCTTAATCTGGGTCGGTCTTTGGGTCCCCGATACCGTCATCTTGGCTGTGGAAAGCCGTCTGTGACTTCCTGCTCTTTCACAGCCATCTCCTCACTGTGCATGCCAGAAACATGCTGCTCTTGGAGACTAGTCCCACATCCTCCTGGAATGTGTGACATATCCTAGGAGAGATAAGCGGAAGCGGGAGCAGGTACTTGTCTGAACCGCTCCCGGAAAAAAAAATAAGGTACTTCCACTTATAGGGGCAAATGCTTCTTTAATGCATTATAACTAAGTGTATGAACCTGGATCCTTGTTACCACCCCCAAAAAATATCAATAGTCAATTACATTTTGAAAGCAAGATGCCACCTGTGTTCTGATATTTTCTTTTCACTTGACTCAAATATTTTCAGCAATTTTGGGGGGAAGGGGGAACCTTTAAAAAGCTTGTCTCCATTTGTTTACTTCATTAGGCTCAAAACCATCTATAGTATATCAATAACTATATTTTTTTATTAAAACCAATGGGGTTAAGGTTTCTAGAACTGAATAATTATTTGAGAGGTTAGATATTTATTTTTATATAAGGAAAAACAGAAGGTATTTAAAAAAAATAATCTACTCAGGTTCTTTTACATTTACAAATGTTATGTTTTTGTCATTTTTTTTTTCAGCCAAGAAGCAAGTTTGCATATTTTTCCATAACCCCTTGGTGCCGGTGCATACCGACACTTTAAGGGTTTCAGAAGCCGGGAGGCAGGGCGGGGTTTTAGGGTCATGTGACCACAGTGATTCGCCATGACGGCGGTCACATGATCGGGAAAGGTCCCGATCGAAAGTGGAGATCGGGACCTTTCAGTGAGTACTGGACATGTGTGCTGGGAGCGTGCAGGGCGCGCACTCTCAGCACATATGTTTTTCTTAATTGCACGAAAATGTGCGCCACTCGGCATCAATGCCCAGACACCAGGAAGCCACACATTTGCGTGTGGCAGGCGCCAAGAGGTTAAAGAAAACCCATACAGAGATAAATATAGTTTGCCATTGCTGACTTTCTTCTGAAATTGCTAACTGACTGGTCTTCCCTGGCCTCAGCACTTTGAGTCACTGATCCTGAAAAAGCATACAGCTAATCAGAGGAAAGTCAAAAATCCTTGTTCTGGGTCGATCACTCAGAAAGTATTGAGGCTATTGGATCAATATAACAGACAAGCATCTACCACATTCAAATTAAAAATTCACTAATAGAAAGCTATGTATATGTTTCTCTTAAAAACAAAAAGGTGCTACATGGGTTTGCTGAGCAATTTTGTTAGGTTAGTTTTACTCTGAATTTGTGTCTATATTTGAAAGGTTGTAACTTTGGGGCATAATTTAACCTTTTTTTAGATTCATAATTGAGGGCAAGGCTAAGTGCTACTTGAATGTTTTCTGTTTTAATTTGAAACGTGTTGCTAAAATACTAAAATCATTTTATGTTAGGGGTTACAGTAACCAAATAAATCCAGAAGGATGTGTAGAGTATTTCTAGAATGCTTAGACTTGCATATGAATTGAATAATACAATTTAATATTTTGAAAAGTATGATATACAGTATCTTTTAGGAGTGTTTGGGGGCAGTATGACAAAGTAATTGTGGTTGTTTCTAGGAAATCAGTTTCGCCAAGCCAACAAATATGAGAGAGATTCCAATGATCTAATTCAGTCTTAATTTTCTTTTATTAACGGTAGACTATTAAATTTAAATATTTTGATCACTAGGCATGTAAGAGCCCAGATATTTAATATGAATATTATTAATTTAAAGTTAAAGCTATGGGCAACTAAGTTTCATCTATTAAGAGAGATGTTTGCATTGATAAACTGCAATATATACATTTTGTGTTGGGTTTAGATAAAGTAAAATATTTTGAAAGTGCAAAATGTGTTTTTATGTGACCCAAAGATTTAACAATTGAAGGCATATTTTGGTTGCATAAATTTAATACTTGACAGAACCATGTTTTGCTGCACAGCTATGAGTTATTTGGAATACTCTACTAGTTTTGCACCTCTGGATACTGTGATTGTTGTTCATTCATCTTGGCAAAATTACTTGTTTTTTTAGGCTGGATAGGAACCATGGATGAATAGCAATTCTTAAACTGAAACTTCACTCGCTCAATCAACATGGATTATTTTTAATCCTTACACTGCTAGCATTAGTAAATAGGTAGGAAAGTATATTATAATTACTTGTTATAAACTTTTTTCACATTTCTTCAGGTACTTCCTGGTTCACCATGCCTGGGCAAATGATGTCATACATTCCAGGTGTGTCTTCAGGAGGGGTGTTCTCAGCCTCCTGCCTGGATAGCTGAGGTAAGGGCAGATGGATTCCAGGAAGTGAATGCTAGATGAATCATCTGCCCTTATTTAAGATGGTCATGGCCAGAAATGCTAGGGGGTGTTTTTCAAATGAATTTCTTACCAAAATAAAGCATGGAAACATGCACAGATGAGTTTGCTTTGAATACTAAAAATGAATTAAACTGTATTTTTGGTTTGTGGTGCTCAGATGCAGTGTAGTTCCACTTTAAGCCTTGCCATGGGTTTTTAAATGGATTGAGATCTTAAACTATATCAGTGTTGGGTCTTTATCCTGCTGGGAGCTGAACCTTTAGCCCAGTCTCCGGTCACATTTTCCTTTAGAATTTTCCTGCATTTGGCTTCATTTTTCTTGACCTCAAACATAACCAGTTCCCCAGTTATGGTGCTGGGTTTAGACAGAGGCACAGATTTTTCCAACACCATATATTTCTTTCTGCTACATAACTAAAGGACATACTTTTTCAATTTTTTTAGACATACTGTAGAATATACCTTTGGTATAAAACCTAAACCAATAAAGTTTATGTTAACCCTAAAATTAACTTGTCTTGTTTCTACCTTTTGGTTTAATACTGTATGTCATTGGAAGCATTTTTTAAATTCAGAGCTGTCTTTTGTCCTCTCTACAGTTCCCATGTTATCTTTAAAAGGCTTCCTAGTTCTTATCTTGGACCACAAAATGATTAGCCTATGTTGTAGAGATTTGAAAGTGAGAATTAGTGTTGCTAACCTACCAGATTGAAATTCACAGACATGACCCCCAAATTTCAGTATTTAGGCTACAAACAAGTACAATATAGCATTAGCAATGTGATTTAAGGTAGATATTAAGGCAAAAAACATATATCTTATTTTATTTTCAATATAATAAGTAAGTAGCTCAGAGACAGCACTCAGGAGGGCAAGAAATTAGAATGGGTGGGCACACATATGAACTTGACTCTCACAGTGACACTGACAGTAATGTGCAGCACTCTCTTCACACCAGGTGGTCCCTTCAGTCTACTCCAGTCCAAACAGAACTGAGAGTTCTGCTCCCGGCTTACCTTGCTCCCATCCTGCAGACCCGCACACGAGGCTCTGGCTGCTCCGCTTGGTTCCCTTGCACCATGACATCACATGACCCATCCCCCACCTGCACGGCTCGAACACACTGTAGCAGGCACTTGGATGATGTCCACTGGCTCCAGACCAGAACTGCGCATGTGCAGTTCTGAGTTGAGCGTCACAGCCATGTTTTTAACTGGCAATCTTTTCCTGTCACTGCCATTTACTGTACTGGCAGGAGAAAAGTACCATTTCTTACTGGCTGCCAGTCAAAAATACTGACGGTTGGCAACACTGGTGGAAATGGTTAAATAATTTAACAAAGGGCATTGGGTAGAGCTGGCAGCAGTCCACAAAAACTCTCAGAATTACCTGATTTAATATTTTCTTTTAAAAGATTGAATTTTTTGGGGTGTTGACAGAGTTAGAGTACAATGATTATGGTACCAACACAGCTACATAGATTTTTTTACTACACACCTGTTATAATACAAAGTCACATTCACATACACATGTATTGGTCTTAACATTTAAATTCTTTAAACAATCCTATGTCTAGGGCTTTCTTAGATTATGGTGTCAGGGAAAACATTATTATTTTGATCTGCTAATTCTTTTCTGATGCTTCAAACAGGTTTACTATGACTTCCCAAGTAAAGCCTTTGTGAATGCACAAATTGGCTACTGAAATATGCAAAATTTGAAAATGTGGGAGCAGCAAAACAAAAAGTTAAAAGAATGCACAAGAGGGTGAAAGAATAAAACTGGCAATGATAAATAGAACACAAATATGTCACAGATTGTCAGTCTCTGAGAATACTGCAGAGATACCAGTACTGCATGAGATCTCAATACCACAAACTAACATTACTGGCGAGAACATAAAGGCAAACACCTGAACAATTTAAAATTGAGCATATGGTGAAAAGTACATGAGCAGAAGTTACCTTCAGTGCAAAACACGTCATAAGGAGCAGAAGACCCTTTATAAACTATTCCTTTATAAATCAAGCTTGGTCAACAGCCACCCACTTTATGAGGCTCTCCGGATTTATATTTTAATAAGATGAATGGCTTCATGATTCATTAGGTGACTCCAGAGGTAAGGAAGGGGTAGGATCAAGTTTGACTTTTATAGGAGAAGACAAGATTTTTCTATTTGTGTACTATTTTTACAAAAGGAAAGCTCTATTAATTACATACTTCGTTTGAATTGCCCAGGTTTTCTGTAAGCTTTCTAAATGCTTGCAGTGCACACTACTCTCTAGACTAGCATGTGAATATGCTTTGCTATTATAATGGATGCTCAGTAGCATGAACTATACCAGCAGTCTATGTCAAACCACCTAAGAAGAAGCATGATAACATCAGCTACCAAATAAGATAAAATATGTGTTTGCCTTATCACATGCTGCACATCGATATAATGTGGCAACAAAAAATTAAAAAAAAAAATTAGACTATGCTATAAACAGTCGTTAATAAACGTTTGTACACACAGGTAGCCATACTGAAAAAAGGCGAGTCCATCTAGCTCAAACAATAAGAAAAAAACGAATTAATTGAAAACCTTCATACATAGAACCCTACACCCATAGTTAACCCAGATCAAAAGGAAGGCATAAAAGCACCCTTAAAGAATGGTGCAATTTGCTCCACCAGGGGGAAAAATCCTTCCTGATCCCTTAAGGCAATCAGATATTCCCTGGATGAACAATCTGTTTTTTTTTTTTAAACTTTTAATTGTTAATAGCCAGTCATATTCTGTGCATTCAGGAATGCATCGAGCATTTTTTTAAACAATCAACTGAGCTTCTTAGAACTAGTTTCTGAAGTCTATTCCACATTTTCACAGCTCATACTTTTGTATGCAGAGGTATACCTCTTTTCCTCCAGACATAAAGAGTGCCCTCTTGTCTTTTGTAATAACTTTGCACCAAGCTCACTATATGGACCATTTATGTAAATATTCATGGGGAATATACCCCCAAACAATTAAATGCATCTTCCCAAGGGAGAACAAATTCAGTTCAGCTAACCTTTCCTCATAGCTGAGGTCCTCTATGACACTTGGTATCCAAAACTGACCTGCATATTCCAGATAAGGTGTTATTAATGCTTCCTACTAGAGCAAGATCGTGTCTTCTTCTGGAGTCTATACCTCTTTAAATACCATAAAGTATTTTACTTGCTTTAGAAATTGCAGCTTTTCATTTCAAGCTATTGTTAAGCCTATGATCTACCAGAACACCAAGATCTTGACCATTTACTTCCCCAGCTGTTCTCATAGAATGTATGATGTATGCATGTTTTAAACCCCTAAGTGCTTAACTTTACATTTATCAACATTAAACCTCATTTGACATATAGTTGCCCTATCAAACAGTGCATTCAGGTCTGCCTGTAAGTTGAAGGCATCTTGTAAGGACTTTATTGATCTACAAAGCTTGGTGTCATCTGCAAACAGAAATTGTACTGTTAATCCCAAGCTCTATATCATTTATAGATAGGTTAATATGTAGAGGTTCCAGCACTGCATCTTGGGGTAGATATCACTAACCTTAGACCATTCAGAGTGTCAATCATTAATCACTACTCTCTGATTATATTCTTTACCACCTATTATCCAAATTTTCACATTCAAGAACTGACCTCATCTTTTAAGTCAGAAATAACACACACACAGTTTATATTACCATTTTTTATTGAGCAGTCAAATCAATTGTTAACAAAAATATGGAAAGTGTTATATTTGGCAATTAGAGAACCATCCTTTTTTGAAAACGAACCCAATAACTGTGTTCTGTAGTTGGTGAACAGTGCAGAGGTTAGAAGGAATTTGGGCATAATTTTACATGCAGACTGTTTTGTTTCACGTTCTTTTTTGGGATATCTTGCTTTAACTGGACATTTCAGCTCATACCACAGCATTTCAATGAGACTGAAGTCAGGGATCTGACCATTCTAAAAAAAAAATTTTTCAGGTTACTCCTTGATGTTATTTTGTGTAACCTATTTTTGTATCACAGACAACCTGACACATTCTGTTGAACTGCTGATACAAGTTGAATTCACTGATCCTTTGACTGTAAGATGCCCAGGACAGAAAAAGAAGCCTTGTACCATATACATTCTTCACATCTTTCTTGACGATTTGCTATGCAGTGTTTGTGTTACCCAAAACAATGCTATTTACATTTACCAAAATGTCTCAACTTTCTACCATACATTCTCTTAGCAATGCTGTAAACACATCCAGGTGGTCTTTAGCGAAGTAGACTGGGGACAAGCGATTGAAAAAAAACTGTTGTTTCCTCTTTGGTAACTTCACAAGAATACTATTCTTTAGTACTGTTCATATGATGGACTCATCAATATGAACATTATTAAAGCTTCTAGCACAATTAATTTCAGTTAGCTGCATCACTTATTTGTTCTGAAGGATATAAATGCAATTTATAAGCTCCTAATGTCTGTGTAATAAGAGAAAATACCTGTGATGTCATCACAGGTAATTAGTCTGTACATAGAAAGGAGATGTGGGTTGGTTCTTCCTTCTATTTCCTTGTGACATGAGCCTGCTGGAAAATGTAATTTCTCATGAGATTCCATGGAAGTGCGGGTGGTTTATTTTTGGAATGGAGATTCATCTCAATGACCTCTGCCATTATTTAATGGAGAGTGTAAAGTTTAGATTTGTCAATGTTTGTCTGAGGAAGGAGGTGTTAAACCTCCAAAACATTGCACCACTTGTATGACTAAAAAGTTGAGCTTACGATGTTCTAGTGATTTCTACAATTTGCTAATCTCCCATAATCCCTCCTTTCTGTATTCATTATATTCATACAGTTTGGATTATAGGCTAATGCCTTCAGGTGACAAGACACTGACATACTTTTGAGGACATGACTACTGAGCACCTCTCCTATAACCTTACACTCCATAAGTCCTCAGTTTTGTACCAAGCCATGCAAAGTAATCAAGGAATTGATTGGAGAGTGGCCTGTGTCCTGATATTCCAAGATAAGGAATTTAAAAGTAGTCAAAATTCCTCTTTTTATTGCACAATGCAAGACACGGGGAAAGTATTCATAGACCCCGAGACATTTCCAAGCAATGCATGAGAAAGATGGGTAATGTCTAGGCAAATGGAATTGTGCCAACAGACCCAACAGCTAGAAAGGTCAAAAAGACTCAACTTCGGAGTGCAGCTGCAAGAACCTTGCTGCCGAAAGCAGCATCCACATAAGGTTTGCCAAGCATCATAGCAATAAAAAGGCTACTGTTCAGGTACAGGTTCACAAAAGGTGCTTTCTGCAGGACAGAAAGAACCAAGTTGAGTTCCCAAGGCAGCACACTGTGCTGCAATGGGAGCTTAATGCAAACTACACCTTGAATAAAAGTTTTTACAAGGGCCAGCAAAGCCATACATCTTTGAAAAAGAAGGGACAAGGCCAAAACCTGAGCTTTTGGAGTGCTTAAAACCACAGCCATTGCATTATCTGAATGTACCTCGATTGGGTCTCCTGGCAGAAAGAGGGTCCAATGTTGTAGAGTCATTTGAACTGCTCTGAGCTCCAGGATGTTGATGGAGAGTTTGGCTTACACAAGTAAAGGAAGGGGAAAAGAGGGGCACCAAGCTGCCAATACTGTAGCAAGTTTTATTCCAATAAAAAGAGTTAAAATACAGTGGTAATATACTCCCAGATGTAGCTGGTGACAGTAAAGGGTCCAGTCTCAACCAGAGCCACTGGGATGACAGGAGTGCTGTAAAACAGGTGCAGGGATCCAGGCAAGCCAGGGAGTCAACTCGGGAAGCTTGAACGATCAGAGGAGCTATCAGATGTCCAAGACATTGTGGCCAATCAGGAACATGTTGCGGAGGCCAAACCAAGCCTCTTTAATCAGCCTGACATCTATCCTAGCCTCCAAGTATCATTCCTAGATCCCTGCAGTGGCTTCACAGCACTCCTGTCATCTCAGCAGCTCCGGTCAGGACTGGACTCTTTACTGGCGGCTTCACATGGAGCTTGCTACACGCCTGTCACAAGTAACGTCTGTGAGTGTATTACCACTGTATTTTAACTCTTTACACTGAATAAAACTTGCTACACCATTGGCAGCTTGGCGCTTCTCTTTTCCCCTCTCCTTCCTCTTTTGCAATGCTCTGGGTTCCCAGCCTGCTCAGGATGCAGCCTTTCCCCAGCCAGCTGTATCAGACTCAGTTTTAGTTTATACCTCCAGGATTATATACTATACCTAGTTTTCATCATTTCCACTGCTGTCTTATTTTTAAGGGTGTCCTTTTATGTGCACATGTTGATAACTTACAGTTTAATGCAACACTGTTCATACTAAGATAAGTCCCTCATACACTATCCAATCTTGATTGTATAAGATTTATCTTTTGATTGCAGCAAGTGTAGCGCAAAGTGCTGGTGGTTCCATGGACCTTGAGGGACTGAAACATTCTTTCCCAGCTCAAAAGGCTAGCATCTGTTGTTATTACCTTCCAGTGAAAAAGAAGAAACAAAACTTTCCTATAGTTAAACCTGGGCTGGGACCAAGGGAAGGAATTCCTTACTTGGCTGGACAGGAGAATGGGTACGTCATGAGATGGAGCATGCTTGTTCCAGATCAATGTTGTATTGGAGACGTCTTAAATGAAAATGGGAAAAGGGAACAGCCCTGAAGGAAGTTACCATGAGGTCTGTGACTCCCATGGAGAATTTCAGCATGGGATGTCTTTTCAACCCCAAATCTTGAGTGTGGGTTCCGAGAGAAAGAATTTTCTTTTCTGTAAGGAAAACCTTTGGTTGGGATGTGTCCAGGACCAGATCAAAGTATTCCAGGTGAAGAGAAGGCTGGAAAGCACATTTTTTAAAATTGTACACCCTACAGAAAGCCTGAAGCATCTGAATTGTCCTGTGGATGTTTGTGGACAGCTGAGAGGAAGAGGAGTACTTTAGGAGAAGGTCCTCTAGATAACTTGAGGATGTGTGTGTACAGGAAATATGTTGGGTGCAGCCTACGTGCTGGCGTTACGCTGCAGTTTCCGCGTCCCGGACCAGCGGCCATCTTAGTATGTTTGGCTGCAGTTGCTTGTTTTCATTCTCCACGTGGTGGAAGATGTTTAAAGCTGGTCTTTTATGTAACAATTTTTATAATTAATAAATACTGCACTATATATGATCTTTTGAGCTCCATGTGGTGAGCACTTCTCTTCAGGCTCCTGGTTGTGCTATCACTGTCTTGGAGGAGTGAGAGACAGAGGTTCCTGGGTTGGTGTAGTACAGGCTATTGACCAGCTGGCCTTCTGGTGGGTGCATAGTGGTGGAGGACCCCACGCAGGAGAGGAGTATCTTTTGGAATGGCACTTTTTGAAATCATTTCACAGTTATCTTTATTGGACTGTCACTGGATGGACTGGATGGACTTTAACCACTTCCCGTCTGGCCCATGTATATAAACGGCCGGATGGGAGCATTGCAGGAGTGGGTGGCCATTTATAAACGTCCCCCCTGCCTGTGCACGCTCCCTGGGAGTGTGCGGCACTGATATCCGGTGCCCACTGTGTCCTCCAGATACAACGGATCACCGTCGCTGTACGGGACCTCTGTGTGAGGTCCCGGTCATGTGATCACTGATTAGCCAATCAGTGATCACATGAATAGCAGTAAGCAAGATGTAACTTCTGAAATCATTGATATATAAGAAAAACACTTTTCTTTCCAAAATGTTTGGACTTTTTCCTTTATATAGCAAAAAAATAAAAATAAATACCATCAAAATAGTTTTATCTGTCTCAAAAAAATGCTAAAAAATGTATATGGGTACAGAGTTGCATGACCGTACAATTGTCATTCAAAGTGTGATAGCGCTGAAAGCTGAAAATTGGCCTGGACTGGAAGGGGGTGAAAATGTCCAGACTTGTTGTGGTTACTAAGCATTATATGTATGTTAATATTAATATTTTATTTATTGATCGATTCTGGCAGTCATTTATGTATATATATTACATGTGCAGCACTGTTTTTATTTAATTTATTGATACTTTTGGGTGCTCCCCTTCTTAGTGCAAGCAGCTCCAATACTCTAGTGCTTGTAATTTATTTTCTGATTTTTTTTGTATCTAAAAACCAGACTTCACCCATTTTGATGAGCTTACCCCAGAGGTGTCTACAGGGACGGAGTTCTATAGGGATGGATCACAGACCTGGAACTGTATAGCACCCTCCAACTGGCTACACATGTTGCACTAAACCAAAGGTGAGCGCTCATACAACATTGCAACATTACAGGCTCCCAAAGTTTGCACCGATATGTACGGACTGTTTCTATTTGTGAATTAGAAGACAGTGAGGAGTTGATTAAGAATCTGAAGATAAAAATAACACAAATTAAAGAAAAATAAGCTAAGGCTGATTTCTCTGTGAAGGAGATAAGGTCCATTATCTTGTAACCCAAGAAAAAACTAAGATCTGAGAGCGTAGGATAGAGTTATAAGGGAGGTGCTTAGTGGGCATGTCCTCAAAAGCTTGTCAGTGTCCAGTCACCTGAAGGTATGAGCCTATAACCCAGGGTCTATAAATACTTTACCTGAGCTCTACGATTCAAATATGTACATTAATACTGTATTGTTTTTCACAGGAGCCTGCAAAGCATTGCAACCACAATTAGTATATTGCAGTTACAATGCCTCGCTCTTGAAGACTATTCCTCCAGCTCCCTGCCTATACAGAGGTATGGGCTTTCAGTTGAAGAGCTGGAGGATATGTCAATAGACTACAAGTGCCATGATCACGGCACTTGTATTCCAATGAGGACTACAAGGCCATCTGCAGCGATGGCAGATAGGACTTGTAGATCATTTATAGACCTCTCCACCCCTGCAGCAGCGTTGATTAAAAAGATGACAGCAGCTGTGAGGGGAGAAGAACCTCTGCATGTTGTCAGGAGATGGGACATGCTTGGCACCATGTTACACCCTAGATACAGGTGTAACATGTAACAGTGTTAAATATGGAGTTAGTCTTTAAACTACAGCTGCACAGTGAAAAAAAAAATCAAAATTCAGCCAATTCTGCCATTCAGCCAGTTGCTTAGTAGATAAGTGGCCCTGTTGGCCCCATCGCATCCAAAAACCTTAGAGTTTAAAATCAAAGGTGCAGTGTAGAAAGTGGGCAGCCAGTTTTTGGGTGTTCTGATAGCTGCCTTCTTTCAAAATACAGTACACCAGCAGGGTAATTTGTCTATCTGTGCTGTAGAGTGTGGGTGGAGGAATCTGTCAGATCTTTCTGATTCAGGCTGCAAACTGACAAAAAAAATGTATATGTGTACTGTCAGCCTATATGGGAACAGATACCTAAATGGTCACCCTGCATAGGGAGAACAAGCAGTGACAGATGTTTAAACAGGAAGCTTTTGCACAGAAGCAGATGGCAGGAGAGTTTCGGAATGGATTGTATAGTGTTGCTTGTGCTGAGAAGAAAAAGAGAGCAACACAGAGGAAAGACCTTTGCCATATGCTTCTGGCCAAAAATTGTTTGCCTTTAGTTCAGCCTTAGATGTAAGAGATGCCGACAAGCTCTTGTTGACTGCCTATGCAACTATTAACCTATGTCAGGGGTTTTGAGGTCATATCTTTGTATTTAAAATAACACTAAACTCTCATGAAAAAAATCCTATTCGAGTATGTATTCTTATTGCTCAGCCCCAAATTTTTTCTTTTTGTTGTGGTTATGATCCGACTTCCTGTTAGAGGGTGGATACGTTTATTCTCCATGCTCCCAATGTAAGTAAGAATGTAGCCACCTTCTCTTGCTCATGCCGGAGACAGAGTACAAACTATGAGATTTGTAGCGTGCACAGAGCAGTGCACATGACCACAACTAACATCCACTGTTCATTCCATACAAGTAGAAGTGAGGGTGAAAAGGACAGTTAAAAAAAGGTAGAATAACGCAGAAAGAAATTATTTCATTAAAAAACTAATTACAAGGACATGATGTAGTGCAGAATGCATTTGGGGACTATTTGGGGATATTTGGGGACTAAGCATATTGTTTAGAGTCACTTAACTTTGTAGGATTCTCACTGCATGGAAGAGCTGAATTCTTTCCATGTGGAAATCCCTTATCGAACTATAGATTGGTGGACCAGAGCCCCAAGTTTTTAAACATCCATTTGTAATTCTTTTCCAGCCTTAAGTTTCATCAGCTCTTTTTCTACAGCCCCATGAACTCTCATTTGACTGGATCTTATTGCTGTAGTTTAAAAATTTCTGTGAACCACAGATCTCCAAAACAAGAGCAAAGCAGATCAAAAACATGATTCTCTTTAAACCATTTGTAGAAAATAAGTATGGCAATGGAAAATGTGTCTTGTCTGTTAAATACATACTTTTAATGTGAATTAAAATGATTGGACAATGTTTTAGTAGCTGAACATGTACATACATGATTTACTGCTCACAAACTTTTTTTCACAACTTTATCATCTAAATACCTGACACTGTATAGTGTAGTTACTTCCTGGTGCCTATGGGAACTTCAGTTAAGAGAGAATTTGGCAGGTCAGGTACTGATATTGAACAAGAAGACCTGGCTCGCTGTCAGAGCTCTAACTGATCCTAAAAGGTGTCCAGTAGGGTTGAGGTCAGGGCTCTGTTTGAAAGCCATATTGTGAGCTGAGGCTCACTGTTTACAGCAGTGTGGCAGCTTTTTCTCTGGTGCCACAAAGTGAGTAATGGCAGCAGACTGACTGCATGGTGATGGTGGAGAACACCCAGTATGGCTGTGTCCATACGAGTGGTTCATGCTGGCACATCCCTATTCTTTCAATCAGTCCACCTGTGTAGTGGTTGCAGTTCAAGTTAGGACTAAACATTTGTGAAGCAATAAAAATAGTTTGAATGTCCAATAGTAAACCAGCATTTTGTTGATAAGTATCTATATAATGTTAAATTGGCATAATGTATATTATTGGTGCACGAACATACTTTGTTTCACTGATTAGGCAAAGCTTAAGTCTCTATAGAATTTGCTTTCCTTTTGCAGCTTTGGAGATGTATAGTGGCTGCAGCTGTTAGCTGGAATCAGATTGGTAATACTAGTGATTTTTAGCATGAATGTGACCATATTGAGAGGACAGAACTTGGCTGTCTTTAGCTTAGAATATAACGGCCAAGCATCTTCTAGAGTGGTCTAAAATTAGACGCTAAGCTATATGAGATCATGTGCACATGTATTATCCACCCTTCTGGCTAATTTAGTGCTGCTGGTAGATCATAAACAGACATCATGTGCTTGTGTAGAACTATAACTTTCAGCATGCCCTGAAAGGTCATAGCTCATGTAGTTTTGGTGCAGCTTGAGAACAGGTCAAATTCGAACAGGTCAAATTCCTATGTTCAGCCTGATGCCTGTGTTAACCCTTTCTTAAGACACATACAAGTAGGAGGAGGAGTACAGGTTGTGGTTCCCCTCACCTCGCCAATATTTGTTTCAGGAACATACAATTCACACTTGATTACCGATTTCTAAAGCTAAGCCGATTCCTATGGGGTCATACATGCAAGCGTGCTCCTGAGCCGGGATGTATGTGTCAACAGACAAACAGCACAGCTCGGACCTGCCCCCCCTCACAGGATTTGACTGATAGCCAATGGCTCCTGCTGCTCTAAATCTGTCCAGTGAGAAGAGGAAGAGAGATCAGTGCTGCTGCAGGCATGCACAGGCCTGGATAAAGAGAGGGGCTCAGATAAGTGTTGGGGGATGAGGCAAAGGAACAGGTAGTGGGGATATTTTTACCTGAAAGCAGAGCTCCAGTCTCCGGTGAAAAAAAATAAAAGTCTACAGCTACAAAAGCTGTAGCTGCTGACTTTTAAAAAACAACCACTCACCTGTCCTACGATCCAGCTGTGTCCTCACCGGAGCCAGGATCACCGGCCCTCCTGTGTCCCTGTCGCTGGCATCTTAAGTGTGGGCACCTGGCCGTGACAGCTTGCAGCCCAGTGTGTGGGCAGAAGATCCTCTGCTCCTTATTGCCTCATCCTTATGTGTTGTACATTTTACCACATTGCTGGCTACAGAAGTAAACATTCAAATGTCTGAATAATAAACATTTTAACAATTCAAATATCGTGAGGGAGGAGAACTTCCACTTACAATCACCCAGGTTACCCGATTTTGACAGGTACCCACTCCACCCTCTGCATTCCCCAAAGGCGCCAGTCCTGGGGGGATTGGCCTTAAAGCGGAACTTCCCTTTTGGGTGGAGCTCCGCTTTAATGTAGAGAATGCATTCAGGTAAAAAAAATAAGCAGCCCCCCATTTACTGATCAACCTGGAATTCAGGTGGAAACAGCAGGCTATACATATAAGTTTCGGATTTACAAGGGAAAAGATAGTCACGTGGAGCCCCCCGGATACCCAGACTACATGGGGAGCAGTGCCAAGATAGTTTTGGGACTTGGAGTCATCCTTTTTCCATACGGGGTACCACTTATACGTTGACAATGTTTATTCAAGCGTGCCACTATATAGACATTTGTACAATCTTGGAATTGGCGCATGTGGCCCCGTGCGACCTAATGTGTGCCCACCAGTGGGTGGATGCAGGGTGGCATATTTTAATGGAGGGCATATCACACACTTTTTCTGGCAGAGATTTCTTCTCTTCTTTTCATTCAGCCCACAGGCTGCATAAGAAAAAAAAAAAAAAGAACATAGCATATACAGTGAAAGAAATAAGTATTTGATCCCCTGATTTTGAATGTTTGCCCACTCACAAAGTCTAAAAATCGAATGGTAGGTGTATTGTAACACTGAGAGACAGAATAGCAACAAAAATTCAAAAGAAATGCATGTCTAACAAATTATGCACTGATTTGCATGTTCATGAGGGAAATAAGTATTTGATCCCCTATCATTCAGAAGGATTTCTGGCTACCAGGTGTCTTTCATACAAGTAACAAGCTGAGATTAGAAGCAGTCTCTTAAAGGGAGTGCTGCTAATCCCATTCTGTTACCTGTATAAAAGACACCTGTCCACAGGAGCAATCAAACAATCAGATTCCAAACACTCCACCGTGGCAAAGACCAAAGAGCTGTGCAAGGATGTCAGGAACAAGATTGTAGATCTACACAAGGCTGGACTGGGCTACAAAACTATTGCCAAGCTGCTTAGTGAGAAGGTGACAACAGTTAGTGCAATCATTCGCAAATGGAAGAAACACAAAACAACTGTCAGTCTCCCTAGGTCTGGTGCACCATGCAAGATCTCACCTCGTGGAGTGTCAATGATCATGAGAACAGCGAGGAAGCATCCCAGAACTACATGTGAGGATCTTGTCAATTATCTCCAGGCAGCTGGGACCACCATAAAATGCCCCCACTCTCCAAAACGACCCCTTTTTGGAAAGTAGACACCTTAAACTATTTGCTGAGAGGCATGTTGAGTCAATAGAAGAATTAATTTTTTTACCACAAAATTGGAAAATTACCAAAAAAATTTTTTTCTTTTTTACACAAAATTGTCACATACAGTATTTATTGCACACACATGCCATGGGTATATGTGGAATTACTCCCCAAAATACATTCTCCTACTTCCTGAGAGACGTTTTGGCAGTCTAGCCAAGTACAGGACCCCAAAATCCAATAAGCACCTTCAGGCTTTTAAAGGGCTTTATTTCCTCATCACACTTCCAAACTACCTATCACAGTTATGGAGGTCCTGAAATGCCAGGATAGCACCAATCCCCCCCCCCCCCAAATGACCCCTTTTTAGAAAGTAGACACCTCAAGGAATTTGATAGGAAGCATGGTGAGTACTTTGTACATCTCGTTTGTTGCCACAAGTATTTGGAAAATGAAGAAAGTAAACAAAAACATATTTTGACTTTTTTTTTATTTCAAAACCTTGTGAGAAAAAATGAGATCTGCAAAATACTCACCATGCTTCCTTTTAAATTCCTTGGAGTGTCTACTTTCCAAAAAGGGATTATTTTGGGGGGTTTGGTGCTATCCTGGCATTTCAAGGCCTCCGAAACTGTGATAGGTAGTGAGGAAGTGAAATGAAGAAGTTGCGCACCTTCAGGCTTTCAAAGTGGTCATTGGATTGCAGGCTCCTGTATGTGGCTAGGCTCCCAAAAAGTCTCACACATGTGGTATCCCCATACTCAGTAGAAGTAGCAGAATGTATTTTGGGGTGTAATTCCACATATACCCATGGCTTGTGTGAGCAATATATCATTTAAATGACAACTTTGTGTAAAAAAAATAAATAAATGTTTTTGTCATTTTCCAAAAACTTATGGAAAAAAAATAAATCTTCCATGGGCATTCTTTAGGTACTAAAATGCCAGGACAGTACAAACACCCCCAAATGACCCCTTTTCAGAAAGTAGACACCCTAAGCTATCTGCTGAGAGGCATATTTGGGGGTGTTTGTACTGTCCTGGTATTTTAGCACCTAAAGAAATGCGATGGGCAGTCAGAAAGTAAAAGCTGTGTAAATTCCATTATCTATACCATAGTTTTTAGATATTATAACTTTCACACAAAGCAATCAATATACACTTAGTGGGATTTTTTTTAACCAAAAACATTTAGCAGAATAAATTTTGGCCTAAATTTATGATGAAATTTGAGTTTTTTGGATAATTTTATGACAGAAATGAGAAAATACTGTTTTTTTTAAATTGTTTTTTTCTCCAAAACGTTTGGTTTATAGTGCCAAAAATAAAAAGTGCACAGGTGATCAAATACCACCAAAAGAAAGCTCTGTGTGAAAAAAAGATG
Source organism: Staurois parvus (assembly GCF_062004578.1). NCBI lineage: Eukaryota > Metazoa > Chordata > Amphibia > Anura > Ranidae > Staurois > Staurois parvus. The sequence goes on from NW_028317877.1 coordinate 7,353,093, forward strand.
TAAATTTCATACCATATTGCATGACTGCGCAATTGTTAGTTAAACTAGTGCAGCGCTGTATAGCACAAAATGGCGCAAATTGCAGTATCTATACCATAGATTGTAGACGCTATAACTTTCATACAATCAATATTATTATTATTATACAGGATTTATATAGCGCCAACAGTTTGCTCAGCGCTTAACAATATAACGGGAGACAATACAGCAACAATACAGTTCAATACAAGAGGGAAAGGAGGGCCCTGCTCCTTGGAGCTTACAATCTAGGAGGGAATATACACTTATTGGGATTTTTTTTTTTTACCAAAATGTAGCAGAATACATTTTGACCTAAATTTATGACTAACTTTGAGTTTACTATATATTTTTTATAGCTGAAAGTAAAAAATATTGTTTTTTTTCAAAATTTTAGGTCTTTTTTTGTTTATAGTGTGAAAAATAAAAAGCACACAGTGATGAAAATAAAACCGAAAGAAAGCTATATTTGTGTAAAAAAAAAAGGACGTAAAATTAGTTTAGGTACAGCATTGCATGATCGCCCAATTATCAGTTGAAATAGTGGGCTGCCGAATAGCAAAAAAAGGCCTGGTCATTAAGGGGGGTAAATCCTCAGGATGGCAAGTGGTTAATAACCACTGAAGTACTTTTCTGATTTTTTCTATTTCAAGTTTTTTTCCAATTGAAGATGCCTTTTTGCAAATAACTTTGCCATGTTTTGTTCCGTGTCATTTTATAGGACTAATTATAGAGTAAAATGTATACTATTTACAGTGAAACCATTTTCTTTTTTTTCTTAATGCAGATAACACTCTGCATATCCTAAAAACACTTACAGTATCTCCCAGGAGTACACCCCTCACATTTTTAAATATTTTATTATATCTTTTCATGTGACAACACTGAAGAAATTACACTTTGGTACAATGTAAAGTATAGAGTGTACAGCTTGTATAACATTGTAAATTTGCTGCCCCCTCAAAATAACTCAACACACAGCCATTAATGTCTAAACCGCTGGCAACAAAAGTGAGTACACTCCTAAGTGAAAATGTCCAAATTGGGACCAAAGTGTCAATATTTTGTGTGGCCACCATTATTTTCCAGCACTGCCTTAACCCTCTTGGGCATGGAGTTCACCAGAGCTTCACAGGTTGCCATTGGAGTCCTCTTCCACTCCTCCATGACGACATCACGGAGCTGGTGGATATTAGAGACCTTGCGCTCCTCCACCTTCTGTTTGAGGATGCCCCACGGATGCTCAATAGGGTTTAGGTCTGGAGACATGCTTGGCTAGTCCATCACCTTTACCCTCAGCTTCTTTAGCAAGGCAGTGGTCATCTTGGAGGTGTGTTTGGGGTCATCATGTTGGAATACTGCCCTGCAGCTCAGTCTCTGAAGGCAAGGGATCATGCTCTGCTTCAGTATACCATAGTACATGTTGGCATTCATGGTTCCCTCAATGAACTGTAGCTCCCCAGTGCCTGCAGAACTCATGCAGCCCCAGACCATGACACTCCCACCACCATGCTTGACTGTAGGCATGACACATTTGTCTTTGTACTCCTCACCTGGTTGCCACCACACACGCTTGACACCATCTGAACCAAATACGTTTATCTTGGTCTCATCAGACCACAGGACATGGTTCCAGTAATACATGTCCTTTGTCTGCTTGTCTTCAGCAAACTGTTTGTGGGCTTACTTGTGCATCATCTTTAGAAGAGGCTTCATTCTGGGATGACAGCCATGCAGACCAATTTGATGCAGTGTGCGGCGTATAGGTTTGAGCACTCACAGGCTGACCCCCCCACCCCTTCAACCTCTGCAGCAATACTGGTAGCACTCATACGTCTATTTCCCAAAGACAATCTTTGGATATGACTGAGCATGTGCACTGAACTTTTTTGGTTGACCATGGCAAAGCCTGTTCTGAGTGGAACTTGTCCTGTTAAACCACTGTATGGTCTTGGCCACCGTGCTGCAGCTCAGTTTCATGGGCTTGGCAATCTTCTTATAGCCTAGGCCATCTTTATGTAGAGCAACAATTCTTTTTTTCAGGTCCTCAGAGAGTTCTTTGCCATGAGGTGCCATGTTGAACTTCAAGTGACCAGTATGAGAGAGTGAGAGCGATAACACCAAATTTAACACACCTGCTCCCCATTCACACCTGAGACCTTGTAACACTAACGAGTCACATGAGACCGGGGAGGGAAAATGGCTAATTGGGATCAATTTGGACATTTTCACTTAGGGGTGTACTCACTTTTGTTGCCAGCGGTTTAGACATTAATGGCTGTGTGTTGAGTTATTTTGAGGGGACAGCAAATTAACAATGTTATACAAGCTGTACACGCACTACTTTACATTGTAGCAAAATGTCATTTCTTCTGTGTTGTCACATGAAAAGATATAATAAAATATTTACAAAAATGTGAGGGGTGTACTCACTTCTGTGAGATACTGTATACTAGAAAAGTGCTGCTTGCTAGAATTAGCAGCAGGCCTAGTTAAACTAGACTATTGATGATGTGCCAACAGTGATTTACATAAAACTACTGGAACATGACCACTAGCAACAATTCACTAGCAGACCATGCAGTTCAGGATATTTGAATTGTTAAAATGTTTATTAACCAGACATTTAAATGTTTACCGCTGTAGCCAGTAATGTGGTAAAATGAAGAACACATAAGAATGAAGTAATGAGTAGAGGATCTTCTGCCGAAACACAGAGATCAAGAGCTGTTTTAGCCCTTTCCCTACAATACACCACCACCACCACAATAAGACAATGTGACACTGCAGAATTCAACCACATCCCATGCCAAAATTGTTGCAGTTACAAATGTTTAGGCATTCTGATGTTTATTTCTTTTGTTTGTATTGGTATGACACAAAAAAGTGGAGAAACAAAAAACAAATTTGACACAATTCGCACAAAACCCCAAAAATGGACTGGACAAAATTATTGGCACCCTCAATTTAATATTTGGAAGCACACCCCTTGGAAAAAAATAACTGAAATCAATCACTTCCTGTAACCATCAATGAGTTTCTTACACCTCTCTATTGGAATTCTGGACCACTCTTCTTTTTTCAACTGCTCCAGGTCTCTCAGATTGGAAGAGTTCCTTTTCCCAACTGCTGTTTTGAGATCTCTCCACGGGTGATCTATGGGATTGAGATCTGGGCTCATTGCTGGACAGTTCAGTACTCTCCAGCACTTTTGTCTTAAACCATTTCTGGGTGTTTTTTGACGTGTGCTTGTCCTGCTGAAAGACCTAAGACCTTTGACGGAGACCCAACTTTCTGACACTGTGCCCTAAATTGCACCCCACAATTCTTTGGTAGTCTTCAGATTTCATAATACTATGCACACGGTGAAGACATCCAGTGCCTGAAGCAGCCAAGCAACCCCAAAACATCAGTTAACCCCCACCATGTTTGACTGTAGGGACTGTATAATTTCCTTTAAAGTCCTAATTTCTTTTTCTGAAAACAGTACAATGATGGGCTTTACCAAAAAGCTGTAATTTAGTTCTGTCTGAACACAGCACATTCTCCCCAAAGGATTTTGGCTTCCTCAGGTAAGTTTTGGCAAACTCCAATCTGGCTTTTTTATGTTTCTGTGTCAGAAGTGGGGTCCTCCTGGGTCTCCTACCATAGTGTCACTTTTCATTCAGATGACGACGTATGATGCGAGCTGACACAGTTGTACCCTCTGCCTGAAAGTCAGCTTGAATTTGGATTCTGGAAGTTGATCAAGGTTCTTTATCCACCATTCGAACAATCCTTTGTTGCAATCTTTTATCAAGTGTTTTTCTTTCGTCCACGTTCAGGGAGATTAGCTACAGTGCCATGGGCTGTAAACTTCTTGACAATGTTGCCCACAGTGGACACAGGAACATTAAGATCTGTAAATTGATACAGGTGAGTTTAATGACAAATTACAGGAGCATCACAAACTTGGAATGCAATTAATTCTTACAATTTTGAAAAGGTTCCAATAATTTTGTCCAGTCCATTTTTGGGGGGTTTGCATAGAATGTGCCAGATTTAGCTTTTTGTTTCTCCACTTTTTTTGTTAACAAAAGAAATAAACATGAGAATGCCTAAACATTTGTAACTGCAACAGTTTTCTGGGTGAAGTGCTGCGTTATGCATTAAGTCACAAAATAAAGCAACATTTCTCTTTACTTCAAATTTCTCACCCTCTCTACTTTTTTGTTATGTGAATTGATGGTTCACCTTCGAGAAGGGGCACTGAAAAACGAGAAGCTTTACATGTTATCTCGGACAGGCTTGTTGCTTGATATTATTTTAAAATAATGGTGTGACAGTCTCATTAAGTATGGGGTCCAAAGTTTTTTATAGGATCTCAAGGAATTGGCACTGACATTAATAGAAATTCAACTGAAGTTTGCTGAATTCTTTGCTCATCTGTACTGAAATAGCAGAGACTGGACAAAAGGCAAGTCAAATTAAAGGCTGCAATGCTGAAGAAGAAAGTCAGTAATGACTGCGGGGAAGAATAACTTTCATAACTGCGTATCTGGGCTTCATGAAATTCCTGGCTTTTATGTATAGCTTAAAGAAGAGCATAAAGAACACTTGTTACAAAATAATTATATGGGCATTTCTAGCTGACCTTCCTCTGTGAATGCTAGTTGGTAGACTCTGGCCTTAATCATTTCTAGGGATGCACTGATTCCCTTTTTTTTGGGCACAATCAGCGAGTACGGGTATCAATACTTTCAGGTCAAGTACTTGCCGATACCGAGTATTGGTACTTTGCAGTGTGATTTGCGTCAATACAAAATGTATGAATGCAATTTGCACCACAAAAAATAGCATGCAATTTGATCAGGAATGAGATTCCTGTCCAAATTGCATGTAGATTCCCCACTGCTTCTGTGTGAACCCAGGTTTGCCATAGCCTGAGTTCACACAGGAGCGGTGTGGGAAACCTCTCTGCACCGATCCCATGCTGAGTGGATTGTGGAAGAGAAGAGCGTGTGGGAATGTATACTTTGGTGGCAGATGGTCCGGATTCTCAGCTGTAGGAGAGGAGAGAAAGCTGCAGGGATTTGAAATCCCTGCGGCTTTCTCTCCTCTCCTTGAAGTGATGACAGTTCAGGCTAAAGGGCTTTTGGTTGGTCAGCATCGTCCATGTGAGGGCTTTTGGTTGGTCAGCATCGTCCATGTGACAGTGCTGACCAATCAAAGCCCTCCAGCCCGAACTGTCATCCCTGCAAGGAGAGGAGAGAAAGCCACAGGGATTTCAAATCCCCGGACCCGTGAAGCAGTTTTCTCTCTGCTCAGCATGGGATCGGTGCAGGGAGGTTTCCCATACCGCTCTTGTGTGAACTCTATGAGATGCCTGGGTTCACATAGGAGTGGTGGGGAGACCACATGCGATTTGGACAGGAACAGCATTCCTGTTCAAATTGCATGCTATTCTTTGTGGTGCAATTTGGATTATGTATTGACACAAATCGCAACGCAAAGTATCCGTTTCCGGTATTGGGAGCATTTTCATGAGTATGAGTACTCCTGAAAATACTTGGTATCGGCGCATCCCTAATTTCGAAATCTTAGGGCCTTTTAACAGAGGCAGGATGCTCAGGCCTGCCTCTCAGTTTGGAAGCTCAATTTAAGTCTATAGGTGGGTGGGTGTAAACAAATATGTGTCCGTTGACATCCTATTACCACCCCCCCTCCCTGAGTATATTCAAGCCTGAAACATAAAATTTCAGGTGCTGGTTTTTTTTTTTTGGACAATATGATGGGAAGGAGATAGTCTCATGAAGACCGATGCAAATCCATTTACATCTGGTCCAATACGGGCCTGGAAAGCTCCTGTAGCAAAAAACTAAAATAACACAATGTCAGTATGACATTCATTCAATTTTGCTCTAAGGCTACTGTCACACTAATTTCTGTTTATGCATTTTTGATGCGTTTGCAATAAGTTTTTTTTAAAGGACACGTGACAAAAAAAAAAAAGAGTACCAAAAAGGCAACGCAAGTGCACTTCTGTCATGTTTTCCATTGATTTCAATGGAAAAGTGTGTTTTTGGTGCGTTTTTTTTTACTGCCCAAAATATTTGAAAAATGCATCAGACCTGCAAGTGATCAGTGTGAAGAGTTCCATTGGAATACATGGTCACACATTTCAGTGTTAAAGCAGCCTAAATCAGCAGGGGATCTATTCATGAATCCCCTGCTAAAAAGACCAGACATGGTTCGTATGAAAGAGACCTTAGTCTCGGATGAAGCATGTATCCAGTGAGGTCAGAACTCACCTATATACAGTTGTGCTCAAAAGTTTGCATACTCTGGCAGAAATAGTGAAATTTTGGCATTGATATTGAAAATATGACTAATCATGCCAAAAACTGTATTTTATTTAAGGATAGTGATCATATTAAGCCATTTATTATCACATAGTTGTTTGGCTCCTTTATAAATCATAATGATACCCAAAATCATCCAAATGGCCCCGATCAAAAGTTTACATACCCTGGAATATTTGGCCTTGGTACAGACACACAAGGTGACACACACGTTAAAACAAGATTTTTGTTACTCATCGCAAAAACCCCTTGAGTTCATTGACGTACACAACTCTTCTGAATCTTCACCATAGGGTTTATAGAGCCCCCTACAGGAGTAGGGCACTAGGCAGCAAAGAACAGAGCACGGCCTATGGTTAGTCCTAGCTGGTATATAACCGTTTTTTTGCTATAGGCAATTCAGTTAGTAATAAGGCAGTGTCAGAAGTATAAACTCCAATAGAGGGGTCGGTGCTGTGTTTGTCAATGGATTTTATGGTAACAGAAAATCCCATTTTCTCTTATGTTCACTAACAAACACAGGTCTTCTGAATATTGACCATAGGAATGCCCCAAAGCAGTAACTCAGTGAGGGGTGGGCAAACCGAAAAAAACAACCAAAGCAACCCGGTACACATGTTAACCACCCAAACAACCCCTAAAGGGGCACACAAGAAACCTGAAACAGTAGCCTGCAAAGCTTGTGGCCAAAACAAGCATCCAAAGATGCATTAATGTAGTCAAAGTGTATTAAAAGTGTGCACAGATGACCAAGTAGCTGACTCGCAAGATGAGACACAGATGAAAAATGCCAAAGGGCACAGGAAACACTAATCGCCCTAGTGGAGTGTGCCATAACGGGGAAGAAAGAAGCCTGCCCCGTAATAGCATGTGCCTGAACAAGCGTCTGTCAGATCCAAATGGGAAGCATGGCAGAGGAGGCTGCCAGATCTTTTTTGGACAGTCTGTGAGCATAAAAGAGAATCTAACCTCAACGTTAGAAGACCGTAATGGAAAGGTACTCACGAACCAGCTGGACCATATCCAAGGAATGCCACGCAATCTCCTTAGGATGCGGTGGCTGTGGACACAAAGAAGCTAGATCAATGTCCTCCTAGATTGTAAGCTCGAAAGAGCAGGGCCCTCGATCCCCTCATGTTTTGCATTGTATTGGTATTGTTCTGTCACGTGTTCTGTCACCCTTTGTAATGTACAGCGCTGAGCGAACTATTGGTGCTTTATAAATACTGTATAATAATAATGTCCTCAGGTGAAAATCTGACACCACTCATGGCAGAAAGGAGGGCACAGACCAAAAACACCCATCTGTGTGTAGACTAAAGAGGGAGACTGACAAGATAAGGTTGCAGACACTCGCCTCACAGAAGCAATGGCTACCAACAAGGCAACTTTTTGAACACGAGTAAGCAGGGGAATATCCTGAATACTCTTCAAAGAAAGGCTACCAGAGAACCAAAAGAACCAAATACAAGTATCATAGTGGTAATGGGGAGTGCACTGGGCATGCCAGATGATGAATCCCTAGAAGAAAGGTGCAAAGCAGGAAGAGAGCGAATAAGGAATGGTGAAAATGGACAGCGAGGCAGAAGCTTGACCGTGAATGTTACTCAAAGCTAGATTTGTTCCATGCCCTGTAGAACAGGGTCAACACCTGAGCCACCGTGAAGGGACATGGATGGACACCCAGAGCCTTGCACTTGGCCTATATAAGCCCCAACAGCCCCTGTCCCCCAAAATCCAGCAGTCCATAGCTGTGCCATAAAGTCAGTGACAGTAATGCTGGGTGGTACATCAGACCCTGGGACAGGCAGCCCTCTGAAGAGACAACCGCCTGGGTGCGTTCATAACCAGCTGTAACGTGGGTGAACGACAAACCAGCCTGGACTACCAGAAAGACCAGAATCCCATGTAGCAGGCGAGGGAGCAGCCTGAGGGGAAAACAGGTGTAAAGGAGAAGACACTGGTCCCACAATGGCACCAACGCAACAATTGCATCTGACAGTGGGTTCTGCACGTTTGCCACGAACTGTGGCACTCCCTGTTAATGCAGAATGCCAAAAGAGCCAAGTCCAAAGTCCCCAATGCAGGCAGAGGCGATAAAACGTGTCCTCATGCATGGACCACTCCCTCTGATCCAGCGTCTGAGGCTGAAGTAATTTGCCTACTACTCGGCCTGCAGGGGTCTGGGACCATCAGAGGAAAAAGGGCCTTGTCAACCGTTCCAATTGAATCTGGTTGACAAGGGAGCCTGTAGATTCGTCCCAGCTGGACAGGATTTCCCTATGTAGAAGTCTTGTATTGAGCTGAGCATAAAAGACCACCTCACAGGAAGACCTTATAAGACCCAGAGCCTGCTTGCAACTTCTGGAGTTAGTCCACCAGGAGAACACTTTGTCCTGAACACAGGCCCAGCTACTCCAGACCTCATAAAGTTCAGGACCCATTGGAAGTCTTCCAAAGAATGCCTCAGAACCTCCATGTTGTCAATCAATGAGACCTGGGATGCCGCCCACAGGACCCGGTCGCCCATTAACCAGTCATGGCAACTCCAATGGTTTCAACAACACTAGGACTGAAACCAGCCCCCGGGGAGTTGATGCCAGCCCAGAGGGAACAGACGATGTCCCTTGCACATGGAAATAAGGCGGTATGTATCCAAGACATCTATGGATGCCAGAAACTACCCCTGATAAAGTCACCACCGAACAGATGGATTCAAACCTTTGAACCAACACAAGCATTTCTGGGCCTTCAGATCCAGGATCAGACAAACCCTATCCATTTTTTGGACTATGAAAAGATTGGAGTAAAACCCTTTGAACCATTCCGACTCAGGTACAAGGACAAACATTCCCTGGCAATCCGGCAATTCGCAGACCTACTCAAGAGAAAAAGGGAGGGAGGTCCATGCCTGAGAACTGGCAAAGACGACTGCTTACCCATGAAACAGGTGGGGCAAACCCTCATGCTTAGGAGGACTCATCTACAGGCTGAGTCTGTGGATCCAGGGGTGCCTGGCCCCTACCTGCGGGGGCCTCAAAAGACTGGAACTAGTTTGATGAAAAGGAAAAAAAAAATGTAATCGGCTTGACAACACAGTACTTTGGAAAGCAGTGAAGTCCGATGATCCTTGAACCCATAAAGACTACATCCCACCTGGTAAACAAGGGGGGACAAGCGTGTATGCTGTGAAGGGCCTCTCTGCAGGCTCAGAAGGAAACCTGCCAAAGAAGGCCGCCGAATGAAGCCACTGTGCAAAGGAGGCTGACGTTTGAGGCCCCACAAAGGAGGCCACTGGCTGACACCCCTCAAGGGAGGCCACCCACTGAGGCCCATCCAGGGAGGCCGTCGGCTAAAGGTCCCGCAAAGGGAACCATCAACTGAAGCCCCTCAAAGGAAACAGTCATGTGTCTGAAGCCCTGCTAAGGAGGCTGTCAGCTGAAGCCTCACAAAGGAGGTTGCTGACCAAGGCTCTGCAAGGGAAGCTGCTGTCTAAGGCCCCGCAAAGGAGGCAACCGACTGAGGTCCCCGTAAGGGAGGCCACTGTTTGAGGCCCCTCAAGGTAGGCTGCTTCCCCCAGTACAACAGCCAGGAAAGATACGTCAATACACAAGACATATGTCTGCCAATTTAGACCTGATGCACATGAAATGTTTCAAGGCTGCTCCTCTGTTGCAGGAGCCCATTAAACAGCCAGATAGTATATGGCAAATGCCATAAACTCAGGTCATATGTGGCTACAAACGTCCGACCCGACTGGTGCTTAGGGGCGGTTGCCACCCTGTGCAGCATCATTGCAGCTCAGCCCACAGGGTGTCACGCACCTGGTTGGGGAGCATGATGTGGAGAGGAGGCGTCCTCTTACTACTCCCGCTCAGAGCCCCTGATAGTGGGGACAGAGGGCGCCGAGCCAGGAGTGGCACGAGTGCCGGGTGGGTCTTGAGATGACAGTAGGCAGGTGATGACCCAGAAGATCCGGATGCAGGCCAGGTGCGGATGCAGGAACGTGGGTGCAGCAGCAGGTAGGTATGGCGGCAACCAGGATACAGGCCAGATGCGGATGCAGGAACGTGGGTGCAGCAGCAGGTAGGTATGGCGGTAACCAGGGTGCAGGCCAGGTGCGGGTGCAGGAACGTACGTGCAGCAGTGTCATGCAGGAACGTGGGTGCAGCAGCAGGTAGGTATGGCGGTAACCAGGGTGCAGGCCAGGTGCGGGTGCAGGAACGTACGTGCAGCAGTGTCAGACAAGCCAGGTCAGGATCAATTGGGCAGATCAGGTACAAGGGAGCAGGCAAGTGGATAGTCAGGGAAAAGCCGGGTCAGTGCAGCCAGAGTTCTTTCTTAGGGTCAGATCAGATACAGGCAACAGAATCAGGTTATCAAGTACAGGACATTATAGACCAGAAGGCATGAGCTAAACTGTGTTGGAGATTTAAATAGCCCGCCTTGCGGTGAAGTGTACGCTAGTGCACATGCGTGTAACCGCACGCTCTCACGCACACGCATCACTGCGGCTGAAAGGGATCCGGCGCATAGATGAGCATCGGCGAGGGAGCGATCCCTGACAGTGCCCCCTCTCTAAGGCCATCTTCTCCAGATGACTGCGTCTGAATGCCAAGATTAAGTCTTTAGCGTGGATGTTGGATTCCGGTTCCCATGAATTGTCTTCAGGTCCATATCCTTTCCATTTGATTAAATATTGGAGCAGGTTCCTCCTTTTCCTATAGTCAATAATTGTCTCAACCTCATATTCCTCTTCGCCATTTATGATCACTGGCTCAGGTGGCCCCAATTCCCGACCCGGAAAGGGGTTCGAGACTGACGTTTTGAGCAATGATACATAAAATACGGGGTGAATCCTTAGTGATTCCGGTAATGTAAGCTCGTATGCTACGTCATTAATCCTCCTCTTTACTGGGAAAGGTCCCACGAACTTGGGGCCTAGCTTCTTTGAGGGACAAGTCAATCTTAAATTGGCTGTTGACAACCATACTTCCTCACCAGGTTCCAGGACCAGGTCCCCCTTCCTTTTCCTGTCAAAGAATTTTTTGTTCTCTAGTTGAGCCTTTGTGATTGTCTCCTGTAGCACCTTTTTGTTTTGCTAAAGGAATTTAAAAGTGTCCTGGACCGCTGGAATTGATGATTCAGGCACTAAATTGGATAGTATATTAAGATAGTTATTTAAGAGGTTATTGAATAAATTAGCGTGTCACCCAATATATGGTCTCCATTCAGTAGCCAAAAGAGGCATACAAAAAAAGGGGGGGTTTGTGAAAAAGAGATTCACAAAAAAGCGGCTACATAGTGAACAGAACGTGACACACAGGAAAAAATTTTCCAAAAATTATGCTTTATTACACATATAAAAATATGACATATGGGCTTTCGCCCTGGTTTACCATCACCTCAGTAGAGACAATACACACAGACCTAAAACCATTTAAAATGACACCAGAACCGGTCTAAATGTATGTGCAGCAGGGAAAATGGCTACAAGAGTCTAGTGTCCCTGTAGCACAAACACACAAGTGAACACTTCCCTGGGGAGGTGTATCCAAAAATTATGCCATAGGCATACCATAATAGAGGATAAAGGGATAAGGCAGTAACCATGTAGGCAAATCCCAATACAGGAATCCAAAAATTATACTATAGATATGTATGTCACATGTATACAATAAAGCAAGCACAATATGCGTCAAAAAGGAGAATAGCAGGCCTCAGGCCTGTATGAAGAAAGACATAAATGTCAAATATATTATACAATACATTCCTGTGCCGGCACAAGTGGTTGGGGCCCATTCATCTGTAATATAGATAGCTGTATCCTAGAGCTCTTGGATGGGAATATGCCCCATTTATTTCCAGGATGGAGGAAAAGATGCACAAAGCAGCGCTCTGCTTGAAGTGGTTTCTTCACCACTGTGTGTGGACTATACACCACTTTTGTAGGAAAAAACAAGACACATCCCAAAGACTCTTCTGCCTGTTGAAATATATATGGTGGTATATCTTGTATCCTATACAACGCACCATGATGTCCCCATCCTGTAGTGAAACAAACAATGTGTGGGAAGTCACTGACAGAGCTAACACTCTATAGAAGATGTATAGGTCATATAGATCACAGAGGACCATATATCTAATGTCCTGTAACAATCCACTCACCACCTGTGCTATGGATAACAGGGATGAAAGAGAAGTCCTTCATAGGTACTGCCATACAGGGCCAAGGCGGCCAAGGAACCACCGCTGACATCCGCCGATATACCGCGGGTTCCAGCCCCTTCTTGGCGCTTGTGCTGCTTAAGCTTGCCTCATGGCATGTGAAGATGGCTTCCTCCTTATGGGTCAGCGTGCGTTCCACCTAGTGCGCATGACCGGAAGTGACGTATCTGACGTATGACGTCAACGCGTTTCGCCGATGGGCGTATCTCACTCAGCTTCGTCAGGACCAATGAAACAACCGCATTTCAATTTTCTATTTATAGTGGGTAAAGACCCACCCATTTATGCAAAAAACCCAACCTGCAGTTATTCCTAATGGATGAAAGAAAGGGCTAAATACTTAGCACAGCTGCTGGTCATTGTTGAATATAATTAAAAAGACAGACATCTGGAGACAACAGAGGGGGGAGAGGCTTTAACAATTTGGACGGTGCATATATTGATCAAAAAGACCAAAATTAAATATATTCATCAACTAAAGCACCCATCACACTCTAACCAGAAGATGGCGATATTAATCAGAGAATCAACAAGTCTATCCACTGAGTCTAATTATCAAAAAAAAAACCCATATAAATTACCATAACATACCACAAGATGGCAATATAACCTGAAGATTCTCATTAAGGGTTATTTCTACAAAAATACCCCAATTTTTAAATATCCATCCTATGGTATGATTATTATTAAAGAAAGTAGGTACATAGGAAAAAATTAACTCAGCATTCAATCCTAATACATTTTGTTTAAAGCTATATTTAAACTCATAGCTTAAAATCATCCATATTATTTTAATTGTTTCCGTATACATATATACTTTTTAAGGATTAAGTGACATAAAGTCCACATGGAGAGGTGGAGCCTAACCCTGGCGGCTGACGAGAGCCCGATGTAGGAGCTCTCGGGCAAGCTCCTTCACCCACCTCCCCAAACCCCTACCTGTGATGTGGAGCTGCGGTGCGGTGGTCCCCCTTGGATGGATGGAGGAACCCTGCGGGAGAGCTGAGTTGTGAGAAGGGATCCGGCTCCGGTGCTCGGGGTGAAGGTGTGTCGGGCAGCGGGGAGACAAGGTGGAGCGGTGCAGACACGTGACCGGCCGCTAAGCACCACTGGGAAACCAGGAAGCCGGCCGGTGTTTGGTGCAGAGAGAGAGGAGCTGATCGGCTTGTGGATCTACCCCTTGGTGCACGGCTGCAGACCCAATACCTGGTCCCCTGTTATAGCGCCGATAGTCTGGTGCCCTGCTAATAGGCTCACTGCTCGGAGCTCTGCATCCTAGCCCAGTGCTCAGAATCCTGTCAGCCGGTTTCTACCTGGAGCTCTGTCTGCCGGCTTGTTGGCTGGGATCTTGACCGTTGCTGGACTGCTGGGGGCTGTGCTGGTCGGTCCGTTGTTTGGGGCCCTGCTGGTTGGCCCATTGCTCTGAGTCCTGCTTCTGAAGGAGGAGAGACACGGGGGATTGGAGTGAGAAAGGAGGAGGATTCTTTTTGGAGGAACCCCTAAAATGATCACACTGCCCAGCTGAAGGACAGAGAGAAATGCTGGTTGGGCCCCGAGAAGAAGAGAGACACGAGCAGGGTGAGTGACTCTGACCGAGTCTCAACAAAATTATGTGCTTCCTGTGGGCTGTTGGGAGAGGCAGTGTGTGAGAGAAGAGAGGGGAGCCCCCTGAGTGGGAAATATAAAGTAGTGAAAAGGAGAAGAGGAAAAACGAATAAAAAGCTGGAAAATCAAATGAGTGGATAAGTAGTGACGTATATATTAATAGCTATCTCTCCTTAACCCCCGAGCCAATAAAGAAGAATAAGAGCAATAGAAGAATGAAAAATAAAAGTACAAAAGGAAGTGGGCTAAAAGGGACTCAGACTGGCACTATTAAAAAATACACTTCCCAGGGAAATATAACCCCAGAAAGGACTCAGGGCAAAAGTGGAAAAGGTGAAGTAGATCTAAGCCTGGAAAGTAGCCCTAGACTATCACTAGGCCTTGACATTAGCAGCCAACAAATATCTGCTAATACAGAGATGGAGACAGAGCTACAAATACCAAACAAAAAAGAAATGGCAGAAATGTTCAAAGATCTGGAGAAAACAATAAAACAAGAAATTGTAAATATTCGAAATGATTTGGGTCACCTTTTGGTGAGAGTGGAAGAAACGGAGGAAAAAGTCAAAAACCAGTCCCAAACTATTGCCGAATTGGAAAAAGAAATAATTAACATGAGGAAAGCACAAGAAAAATTGTTTTATAAGGCTGAGATACAAGAAAATAGGAATAGGAGGAGAAATATTAGGATACGTGGAGTCCCAGAGAATTCTAAAGGAGAAAATTTGCAAGAGATGGTCTGTAAAATATTAAATTCCATAATGGACAGTACTAATATGGAAAAAACTAAAATAGAAGGAATCTCTAGACAAGGAAAAATCCAAGGAAATTCGGGAAAAGATAGGCCACGAGATATACTTGTCAAATTTTGTGAATTCCTAGATAAAGATAAAATTTGGAAGAGGATAAAGGGAAAAGCAGTAATTATGTATGAAGGAAAGGACTTACAGATATATGCGGACTTGTCACCAGAGACTTTATGGAGAAGGAGAACCCTTAGACCTCTATTGGAAAGATTGAAAGAACAAAAGGTGCAATATAGATGGGGGACCCCTGAGTGCCTAATAGGATGGAGAAATGGAAATACAGCATATCTTAGGTTCCCAGAAGATTTGAAAAATTTTTGCGACAGACTCAATCTACAAAGAATGGAGATTCCTGGCTGGGAAGAAGAACACTGGGAAATTAGAATGAAAAGAAAAGAGGACTGGCAACTGGTTGGTGGGGGGGGGCGGAGGGGGGGAGGGGGAGAGGGAGAGAGATAGTGTTTTTTTTTTTTTTTTTTTTTTTTTTTCTCTCTCTCTCTCTCTCCGCCTTGTCCCTTCCGCCCTCAAACCACTGTTATTGAGATATTTTGGTAGGATTTAGGGGTTAAGGGGGAGGGGGGGAAGGGGCGGAATGCTGTCCAGGGCTGGAGTTTTTCCCCTATAGATTAAATCAAAAGTGGATAGTATTACCACAAATGATTGGTAGGCAATCAACAGGCCTAAAAAGAGGGGAGGGGGAGGAAGGGGGGTGGGATGGGAAAATGGGTGGGAGGGGGGAGGGGAGGGGAGTTGGGTGGGACGGGAGCTGGGTGGGAGGGAGGGGAGGAGGTATTGGGTTAATACTCTGCATGACAGAAGGGACAAAGAGGAAGAGGCAATCTAGAAGAGAGATGGAGTTAATAGGGAAAGATGGAAGAAATACAGTTTATAACTTATAATGTGAATGGGCTGAGTTGTCCAGGGAAGAGATTTAGGTTGTTTAATGAGTTACATCATAGGGCGACGTCAGTGGTATTTTTACAGGAGACGCATTTTGAGATAGAGGCAAACGTGAAATTAAAATCCAAATACTACCCAATATGGTACTATGCAGATTCTCCAATAAAAAGAGCAAAAGGGGTTGCAATAGGTTTGGCAAAGAATATGAGATTTGAGCTGCAGGATAGAAGAACCGACCCGGAGGGGAGGTTTTTATTCCTAAAAGGTAGACTTCAGGGGATAGAGTGTACTTTAGCCAATATATACTGCCCTAATAGAAACCCGGAGATATATATGAAGGGTCTGTTGAAAAAATTAATGGAATTCAAAAAAGGGCGTTTGATAGTAGCTGGAGACCTAAATTTCTGTATGGACCCACAAAGGGATAATACCTCTTCTGTGCAGAGAGAGGGGAGTAGGTCTCTGAGAGTCTTGAAGAAAGTGATGCATGAATGTCAACTAGTGGATACCTGGAGAATAACGCATATGAAAGACAGAGACTATACCTTCTTCTCTAATGCACATGAGATATACTCGAGATTAGATTACATCTTAATAGACCATCAACTTATAGATCACCTGGTTAAAATTGACATAGAGACAAGGACGTTCTCGGATCATGCTCCGGTCGTAATGAAAATGGAATGGGGAAGAAGGTGGACTGGAGGTTTAGGGTGGAGGTTAAATGAGGTTCTTCTTCTGGATGAGGAGGTAGTTCAGAAAATCGAGAAAGAGATTAAGGTATACTTTAAGGAGAACGAATCAGAGGAAGTATCGATAGCCACAGTCTGGGAAAGCCATAAGGTATTCATAAGAGGAATCTTGATAGCGGCAGGAGCAAGGAAGAAAAAGGAAAGAAGAGAGAGGGTCAGTGGGATATTAAAAGAAATATTGGATTTAGAGCAGATACATAAGAAGAAAATAACAAAAGATACGAGACAGAAGTTATTGGATAAAAAAGATGAACTAGAGAGATTGATGGATGAGGAGAAGAGAAGAGTATACAACAGGGTTTTGAATGAGAGATATAGATGGGGAGACAGACCAGGAAGATATTTAATGAGAGCTTTGAATAAAAAGAAAAATAGGAACTATATAGAAAAGATAAAAAGCTCAAAGGGGGAGTTGGTCCACTCAAATAAAGAGATTATTAAAGTGTTTACGGAGTATTACAAAAAGTTATATAATATTAGTCCCCAAGGCCCTCTAAAACAAACTCAAGAGGTAATTAACAAAAAAAAGATGACATACTTAAAAAATGCGGGATTACCAAAACTAAGTGAAGCACAGTTGAACTCCCTAGACGCAGAAATTTCCCAGGAAGAAATCAAAACAGCATTAAAAAGCACAGGGGGGGGAAAAAGCCCAGGCCCGGATGGTTATACAGTTAAGTACTATAAGAAATTTAGTGAAGTACTGTTACCCAAACTGGAGAAATATATGAATGCTCTGGGAGGTGGGATGGAAGTGAGGAGAGAATCCCTACAGGCCCATGTAGTGCTTATTCATAAGGAGGGAAAAGATCCATCTCAGTGCTCCAGCTACAGACCTATCTCATTATTGAACACTGACACTAAACTGTATGCAAAGGTGTTAGCAAACAGGTTGAGGGACTTGATGCCTGAATGGATACATGGAGATCAGGTGGGCTTTGTACCGGGGAGAGAAGGTAGAGATAACGGCTTGAGAACCCTCATGCTTATTCAGAAAAGTAGAAAAGGGAAAGCCCCGGTAGTGCTCTTGTCAATTGATGCAGAGAAAGCATTTGATAGAGTGGACTGGGGCTTTATGATGGACAACTTAAAAGTGCTGGGGATAGGCGATAGAATGCGAGAGTGGATAAGTAAATTATATAGGGAGCCTACTGCAATCATCACGGTAAATGGGGAGAGATCAGAACCCATTGGAATGTCCAATGGTACAAGACAAGGCTGCCCACTATCCCCCCTGCTATATGTATTGTCACTCGAACCTTTGTTGTCAACAATAAGAAATAGCGGATCGGTAAAGGGAATTCAGATAGAATCTATAGAACACAGAGTAGCGGCCTTTGCGGACGACTTATTGTTCTATGTGGGGAACCCCCGAATAACTCTCCCAAATATAATGAAGATTCTGAAGGAGTACGGTGAACTATCAAATTTAAAAATTAATCCAACGAAAACAGAGATCCTGAATATTAATATATCAAAGAACGAAAAAGAAAAACTACAAAAAGAATTCCCCTTTATATGGAGAGAAAAAGAGATAAAATACTTAGGAATAA
This sequence comes from Staurois parvus, assembly GCF_062004578.1. Lineage (NCBI taxonomy): Eukaryota > Metazoa > Chordata > Amphibia > Anura > Ranidae > Staurois > Staurois parvus. Next base: position 7,371,296 of record NW_028317877.1, read on the forward strand.
AACTCACTGCCTCATCTAAGCACCTGTATAGATTAAACTATATCTCTTTGATAAATGAGATCAGGGAAGATCTAAAAAGACTGGAAGGAGGAAATCCATCCTGGATAGGACGTATAAACTTAGTCAAAATGGTAATTATGCCTAAAATACTGTATAGATTTCAAATGGTACCAATTAAAATCCCAGAAGCCTTCTTTAAGATAATGAAAAAAATGTTAACAAGATACATATGGAAGAATAAAAAACCTAGAATAGCATATGAAACATTGAGCAGGACTAAAGAGAAAGGGGGATTGGGTCTACCAGATGTCAAGAGATACTATAAAGCAGTGGTCTTAGCAAGAATATATGACTGGACATTTAACCATAAGGGGAAAAGTTGGGTAACAATTGAAAACGATCTTAGTGGCACTAGATTGAACCAGACGATATGGGTTCCACCACAGTTTAGGGGAATTAAAGAAAGCACAAGTATCTACACTCTAAATGTTCTTAGGATATGGGATAATTTACACAAAAACATGAAATGGGAATTTAATTCTATATTAATGCCTCTCACAAATACTGATTACTTTCCTCCGGGAAAAAATAAGATATCGGGGAGATGGTTTAGAAAGGAGGATACCCAACTGAGAGATGTTTTGGTGGGGGGGGAATTGAGACCACTTAAAGATTTAATGGAGAATAAGGGAGATATTTTTATTAGAATAGATGAGTGGAAATATCATCAATTGAAATGTTTTATTGGAAATCTTCCGAAACCCTTGAGAGTAAAACAGGAGTGGAATATGTTTGAAAGGTTGTTAGAGACACGAAGAGATGGGAAGCACGGTGTTTCAAAAGTGTATAGAATACTCACAGAATTAGACACAAACACAAAGTTAATCTTTATCACAAAATGGGAAAGAGATATGGGAGTTGGGTTTGACGAAGATAGACAGAAAAAGATGTTTAGATTGATACACGATAATGTGAGTATGAGAGAGGTTGAGGTTAATTATAAGTGTGTGACACGATGGCACATTACACCGAGTGTAGAGCACAAGATGAATGGGGAGGACTCAGATAAGTGTTGGAGAGGGTGTGGAGAGATGGGCACGGTGTTTCACATATGGTGGGAATGTCCGAAAATCCAGGCTTTTTGGAAGATAATAGTCAAATTGATTAAAGAAATAACTGAAATTGACATAGGGTTAGACCCAACGACGTGCCTCCTACACAATGTAGAGACATCAGTAAATAAATATAAAGACTCAGGTATTTGGTATTTCTTGAATGCGGCAAAAGGGTTGATACCCAAGTTTTGGCGGAGGGCTGAGGTACCAAAGGAGGAAGACTGGATTAATAGAGTAAACCAGATAGGTAGAATGGAAAGATCATATCATATGCAGGAAGATAAGATGAGAGTTTATTTCAGGAGATGGGAAAAATGGGAAAGAGCAGGATTGAAAGAGAAATATAGGAAAATATGAACCAGGATGTTAGCAAAAAAAAAAAAAAAAAAAAAAATTTTAATAAGCCTCAAGAGAGTAGAATGGGATAGAGTCTGCAGAGGGGGAGGAGGGGGGAGGAGCGGTGGGAAGGGGGGATAGTGGGATGGGAAAGAAAAGAGTTTTTAGTAAGGGATAGATAGAAATGTTAGAAATGTTTATTTGTATGAAAATTTTTTTCCCTTTTTGGGTTTTTGTAATAATATGAAAAATTTAATAAATAACTAAATTAAAAAAAAAAAAGTGACATAAAGTCCACCTATTTGTGAAAACAAAAAATTCCACAAATTAACCACCACATGGCAATAATGAGGTACATGGCTATAACTATTTTTCCAAAAATACTTGGAGATCACATTCCACGTTTAGCCCCTTAGGGTGCAATGTATCAAGTTTATATATCCAATATTTTTCCTTTTTAAGCAGTTCTCTGTCAAAATCACCTCTCCTCTGTGGAAAGTGCAGTGCATAGAAACCTTTCACTTTCGTACCATCCAACTTACCTCCATGATATTTAACGTAATGTTGGGCAAGATTACTATCAGGTTCATTTGATCTAATGTCTCTAAGATGTTCACCTATTCGTACTTTAAGTTGTCTTTTGGTCTTACCTACATACATCTTTTTACAGGGACAGGTTAAGATGTATAATACTCTCACTGTAGAGCAATTTATGAGACTCTGAATTTTATAGTGAGTATTATTTCCTGAATCATGAAAGGAATCCGTACGATCCACGTATTTGCAAATTTGACATTTTCCACATTTAAACATCCCTTTGGTACGTGATTTTAACCATGTTGTTTGTTTTAATGGTTGATAATCTGAATGAATAAGAAGATCACCAAGATTTGGTGCTCTTCTCGCTACCATCTGGGGGCGTTCGCCTACAATCTTACTCAATCTGGGGCATTGAGTTAAAATCTTCCAATGTTTTTCTAATATCAATTTTACATCTTGCCATTGGGCTCCAAATTGGGTTATCATTCTAACAGGTTGATCACTCAACTTGGCCTTCACCTCCTTTTTGGAAGATAGTAAATCCTCGCGGTCAGTTTGATATGCCCGTCTCCGAGCATTTCTAATTTGGGAATGGGAATATCCTCTTTCCCTAAATCTTCTATAGAGATCCTGAGCCTCCATCCTAAAGTCATTGATGTTTGAACAATTTCTCCGACATCTCAAAAACTGTCCCACTGGAATCCCTGAAATCAGTGAACGCGGATGATAACTTCTTGCCTCTAATAGGGTGTTGGCAGCAGTGGGTTTCCTATATGTCTTTGTAAGGAGTCTTCCATTCTCAACTCTAATCTCCAGATCCAGAAAAGAGATACATCTTTCATCAAAAATATATGTAAGTCCAATGTTAAAGGAGTTCTGATTAAGCTCTCCCAAAAACAATTTTAATTCCTCAGATGTTCCTCGCCATACAAGGAACACATCATCTATATATCTTAACCAGATCTGGACATTTGCAAGAAATCTTGATGATCTAAATACAACCCGCTCCTCCCAAAACCCTAAATGGAGACATGCATAGGCCGGAGCCCACGGTGCTCCCATACTGGTGCCTCTAGTCTGTTGATAAAAAGTATTATTAAATTGGAAAAAATTATGTTTTAATGCAAATTCCAATAACTCACTAATAAACTCATTCTGTCCCCCCGACATAGGATATGTTCTGTCAAGAAAATAAGAGACTGATCTCACACCACATTCATGTGGGATAGAGGTGTAAAGTGATTCCACATCTATTCCCACTAGAATGGAATTGTCGTTGATAATCATATTCTCAATTTTCGCCAACACATCTTTGGTATCCCTTATATAAGAGGGAAGGTTAGGGACCATGTCTTTAAGAAACAAATCTATATATTTCCCTGTTTTATCTAGGGGACCATTAATGGCTGAGACAATAGGTCTACCCGGAGGATTTTCCTGATTTTTGTGTATTTTGGGGATAATGTAGAAAGTAGGGTGATTAAATTCTTCAGTTCTCAGATACTCATATTCTTTTCTAGTTAACAGACCAGCTTCCTTTCCTAATGTTAAGATGGAATTTAGTTTTTTAGCCACCATATGAAAAGGATTCGCAGTCACTTTCCTATATGTGGATGAGTCACTCAATAGACGCTTCACTTCCCTAACATAATTTTGTTCATTCAGAATCACTACATTACCCCCTTTGTCACTTCTCTTAATCACAATATCCTTAGTCTCTTTTAATTCTTTAAGGGCTTTCCTTTCTTTTTTGGTAAGGTTATCACCAATTGGCATTTTCCACTCAAGATTTTTCAAATCATCAGCAACAAAGTCTAGAAACGTCGATATCCTCATATTGGAACGGATTTTCGGCATTTTCGGCGATCTAATATTTAGATCATCCTTTCTAATTATATTGCTACAATTATCAAGGTCAGTGTCGCTTTCATCACCATCCTCATTTTCCTCTATGAGAGATATCAACATATCCAACATTTTGCGATCCTCAATGGACGAGTCAGAGGCCATATCCTCCAACATAGTGGGATTACCATGTATCATTCTCAAGAAGACCTTTCTTAGAAATAAGTTAACATCTTTAAATACTTCAAACTCGTCCATGGGGGTCACTGGTGAAAAGGACATACCTTTATTCAATAAAGAGATATGTTCCTTTTTGAGTGGAAAATTAGCCAAATTGATTACCTTTTTATCATGGATATTTTCTTCTACTACCTCCTCTGACTTCTTGTTCTGCCCTTGTCCTCCTGAGAAGCGAGAAGAGCACCAAATCTTGGTGATCTTCTTATTCATTCAGATTATCAACCATTAAAACAAACAACATGGTTAAAATCACGTACCAAAGGGATGTTTAAATGTGGAAAATGTCAAATTTGCAAATACGTGGATCGTACGGATTCCTTTCATGATTCAGGAAATAATACTCACTATAAAATTCAGAGTCTCATAAATTGCTCTACAGTGAGAGTATTATACATCTTAACCTGTCCCTGTAAAAAGATGTATGTAGGTAAGACCAAAAGACAACTTAAAGTACGAATAGGTGAACATCTTAGAGACATTAGATCAAATGAACCTGATAGTAATCTTGCCCAACATTACGTTAAATATCATGGAGGTAAGTTGGATGGTACGAAAGTGAAAGGTTTCTATGCACTGCACTTTCCACAGAGGAGAGGTGATTTTGACAGAGAACTGCTTAAAAAGGAAAAATATTGGATATATAAACTTGATACATTGCACCCTAAGGGGCTAAATGTGGAATGTGATCTCCAAGTATTTTTGGAAAAATAGTTATAGCCATGTACCTCATTATTGCCATGTGGTGGTTAATTTGTGGAATTTTTTGTTTTCACAAATAGGTGGACTTTATGTCACTTAATCCTTAAAAAGTATATATGTATACGGAAACAATTAAAATAATATGGATGATTTTAAGCTATGAGTTTAAATATAGCTTTAAACAAAATGTATTAGGATTGAATGCTGAGTTAATTTTTTCCTATGTACCTACTTTCTTTAATAATAATCATACCATAGGATGGATATTTAAAAATTGGGGTATTTTTGTAGAAATAACCCTTAATGAGAATCTTCAGGTTATATTGCCATCTTGTGGTATGTTATGGTAATTTATATGGTTTTTTTTTTGATAATTAGACTCAGTGGATAGACTTGTTGATTCTCTGATTAATATCGCCATCTTCTGGTTAGAGTGTGATGGGTGCTTTAGTTGATGAATATATTTAATTTTGGTCTTTTTGATCAATATATGCACCGTCCAAATTGTTAAAGCCTCTCCCCCCTCTGTTGTCTCCAGATATCTGTCTTTTTAATTATATTCAACAATGACCAGCAGCTGTGCTAAGTATTTAGCCCTTTCTTTCATCCATTAGGAATAACTGCAGGTTGGGTTTTTTGCATAAATGGGTGGGTCTTTACCCACTATAAATAGAAAATTGAAATGCGGTTGTTTCATTGGTCCTGACGAAGCTGAGTGAGATACGCCCATCGGCGAAACGCGTTGACGTCATACGTCAGATACGTCACTTCCGGTCATGCGCACTAGGTGGAACGCACGCTGACCCATAAGGAGGAAGCCATCTTCACATGCCATGAGGCAAGCTTAAGCAGCACAAGCGCCAAGAAGGGGCTGGAACCCGCGGTATATCGGCGGATGTCAGCGGTGGTTCCTTGGCCGCCTTGGCCCTGTATGGCAGTACCTATGAAGGACTTCTCTTTCATCCCTGTTATCCATAGCACAGGTGGTGAGTGGATTGTTACAGGACATTAGATATATGGTCCTCTGTGATCTATATGACCTATACATCTTCTATAGAGTGTTAGCTCTGTCAGTGACTTCCCACACATTGTTTGTTTCACTACAGGATGGGGACATCATGGTGCGTTGTATAGGATACAAGATATACCACCATATATATTTCAACAGGCAGAAGAGTCTTTGGGATGTGTCTTGTTTTTTCCTACAAAAGTGGTGTATAGTCCACACACAGTGGTGAAGAAACCACTTCAAGCAGAGCGCTGCTTTGTGCATCTTTTCCTCCATCCTGGAAATAAATGGGGCATATTCCCATCCAAGAGCTCTAGGATACAGCTATCTATATTACAGATGAATGGGCCCCAACCACTTGTGCCGGCACAGGAATGTATTGTATAATATATTTGACATTTATGTCTTTCTTCATACAGGCCTGAGGCCTGCTATTCTCCTTTTTGACGCATATTGTGCTTGCTTTATTGTATACATGTGACATACATATCTATAGTATAATTTTTGGATTCCTGTATTGGGATTTGCCTACATGGTTACTGCCTTATCCCTTTATCCTCTATTATGGTATGCCTATGGCATAATTTTTGGATACACCTCCCCAGGGAAGTGTTCACTTGTGTGTTAGTGCTACAGGGACACTAGACTCTTGTAGCCATTTTCCCTGCTGCACATACATTTAGACCGGTTCTGGTGTCATTTTAAATGGTTTTAGGTCTGTGTGTATTGTCTCTACTGAGGTGATGGTAAACCAGGGCGAAAGCCCATATGTCATATTTTTATATGTGTAATAAAGCATAATTTTTGGAAAAATTTTTCCTGTGTGTCACGTTCTGTTCACTATGTAGCCGCTTTTTTGTGAATCTCTTTTTCACAAACCCCCCCTTTTTTTGTATACTAAATTGGATAGGCATGCAGGATGAAATCCATAGTTAGAGAAAAAGGGAGACTGCTTTGTGGCCGAGTGTTTTGAATTATTATATGCAAACTCAGCCAAGGGTAAAAGTGATACCCAGTCATCTTGGGAGAATGACGTAAAACAGTGAATGTATTGTTCCAAGGTCTGGTTGGTTCTTTCCGTTTGGTCGTTGGTCTGAGGGTGATAAGTGGAAGAGAATGAGAGTCCCACTCAACTTCTTGCAGAGTGCTTTCCAGAATTTTTAAGTGAATTGTACCCCTTGATCCGAAACGATGTTCCCTGGGACTCCATGGAGCCTCACCACCTCTCTTATGACGATTTGGGCCGTCTCTGCTGCAGATGGTACTTCCTTCATGGCAATAAAATGGGCCATCTTAGAAAAATAATCCACTATGACGAAAATGGCCGAACATCCCTCTGATGGTGGCAGTTCTACAATGAAGTCCATTGAGATAATTTTCCACGGTCGATCAGGGACCGGTAGGGGCCTCAATAATCCCCAGGTCTTACTTCTGTTGCCCTTGTTCTGTATACATGTGGGGCAGGAATTTACATAAGCCTTGCAGTCCTTCTCCCACTCAGGCCACCATAACAGGTCCTGCACTATGTCTAAAGTCTTGTGGACCCCAAAATGTCCTGCCAGCGGATGGTCATGACATAACCCTAAAATTATCAATGGATAGCCTCTGGTGCAAAGATCTTGTCTCCTGACCATAGTAAACCTTCTCTAGTGGATAGAGTTACTCCTGGTGGAGAAGGAGCCCCTAAAGATGCATGCTGGATCTGTGAAAAAAGGTCTGGTTGTAAAAGACAGACGTTGCCTGCCGAGAGCACTGTATCAGGGGTAGGAGGATTCTTAGGATCATCAAACATCCTAGACAGGGCATCACGTTTGATATTCTTAGAGCCTGGTCTGTAGGTAATGTGAAATATGAACCTTGAGAAAAAAAGTGCCCACCTGGCTTGTCTGGGTTTTAGACGTCTCACAGTCTTTAGGTACTCCAGATTCCTGTGATCGGTATAGATCAAAATGGGGTGTGCTGCTCCCTCTAAAAGGTACCTCCATTCCTCCAAGGCTGACTTGATGGCCAGTAATTCTTGGTCCCCCACATCGTAGATTCTCTCCGCAGGGAATAGCTTATGGGAAAAAAAAGCGACTGGATGAAGCAAGAGTTTCAGGCCTTGCCGCTGTGATAGGACGACCCCAACAGCATTCTCCGAGGCATCTACCTCTACCACAGAGGGTAGTGCTGGATCTGGATGGCTTAATATAGGTGCTGAAGTAAAAAGTCCCTTTAATGAGTCAAAAGCATTTTGGGCTTCTGGTGTCCAACAGAATCGGACTTGTTTGGTCAGTTGGTTGATAGGAGCGATGATAGCTGAGAATCCTTTGATGAATCTCCTATAAAAGTTTGAAAAGCCTATGAAGCGTTGTATTCCTTTTTTATCAGATGGTGCAGGCCATTCCAGGATGGCAGAGACTTTCTGGGGATCCATTTTGAAGCCATTAGTGGATATAATCAGTCCTAAGTATTGAATGCTCTGGCGTTCAAACTCGCATTTTTCTGTTTTTGCGTATAGTCCATGGCGACCTTCTGCACATGTCCTCGGAGAAGTTCAATAGATGTGGAAAAGATCAGAATGTCATCAAGGTACACTATCACAAAAATATCTAAAATGTCTCTGAAAATGTCATTTACCAGGTGCTGAAATGTTGCAAGGGCATTACATAGTCCAAAGGGCATGACTAAGTACTTGAAATGCCCAAATCTGGTGAGGAAGGCCGTCTTCCAGTCATCTCCTTCCCGGATTCGTACGAGATTGTATGCCCCTCTTAAATCCAGCTTGGTAAATACAGGTGAAACTCGAAAAATTAGAATATCGTGCAAAAGTTAATTTATTTCAGTAATGAAACTTAAAAGGTGAAACTAATATATGAGGTAGACTCATTACATGCAAAGCAAGATGGAGGTTGTCAATGATGGGTTTTCTGCACAACTGTCAGGTCAGCAGTCTTTCCCATGATTGTGATTCCTACTGAACCAGACTGAGAGACCATTTAAAGGCTCAGGAACCCTTTGCAGGAGTTATGGCTTAATTAGCGGATTAGGGTGGGACACTTTGAGCCTAGAATATTGCACCTTTTCACAATATTCAAATTTTTTGAGATTGTGGATTTGGGGTTTTCATGAGCTGTAAGCCATAATCATCACAATTATGACAAATCACGGCTTGAACTATCTTGCTTTGCATGTAATGAGTCTATCTCATATATTAGTTTCACCTTTAAAGTTGCATTACTGAAATAAATGAACTTTTGCATGATATTCTAATTTTTTGAGTTTCACCTGTATGGTTGCGGACCAGAGCCTCTGGAATAGTTCTGGGACTAATGGCAGAGGATATCTGTTCTTAACCGTAATATTGTTCAACTCGAGGTAGTCCACACATGAACAGAAGGAATGATCTTTCTTTTCTACAAAGAAGATACCTGCACCTGCTGGTGAGGTGGAGGGGTAGATGACCTCCTTGTTTAGATTATCATTGATGTAGCCTTTCAGTGCCTCCAACTCACGCTGACAGTGGGAAGGAATCTAGGCCCCGGGTAGAAGTTTAATCGGGCAGTCATAGGGTCTGTGGGGTGGAAGGCTGTCTGCACCACGTTTACTAAAGACATCCAGGAAGTTATGGTAGGCTGCAGGAACGATTTGGCCTTCCACGGCATCACTGTCCATACACAGTAGGGGCACGGGTTGAGCAGGACTTTGTGGCAAGCAGTGCTCATGGCAGTAGGCCGATTGAAAGTCCACTTCACCAGATACCCAGTTCACGGTGGGGTTGTGGGCCTGTAACCATGTGATCCCCAAGATGACTGGAAACAGTGGTGATGCAATAACATCCAGGCAAAGTAGTTCCTTGTGGCCAGATGGAGGTATTACAACGGGTAATGGGATAGTCTCCTGTGTGATTTCCCCAGACTTAATGTTGGATCCGTCAGCCAAGTATACTGTCAGTCCTTGTGTTTTGGCTTTTAAGGGTATCTGATGTTGCAGGTTGAAGGTTGAGTCGATAAAGCAACTGCAGGCCCTGGAATCAATGATAGCGGACACCGGAAGCTGGAATTAAATGGAAATATTAATGTGAGCAGGGTTGGTGGTTGCAGGTAATAGTTTAGCAGGCAGGGTGGTCAGAGACTTGCGTAGCTTTGCAGGACAGTTTCATACATAATGGCTAGATTATCCACAATAAAGGCACAGGTTACCCTGTCGGCGGCATTGTCGTAAGTGAGTAAGTTAGGTTCTTAGCAGCCCTATTTGCATGGGTTCGGATTGTTCAACACTGGGTGTAGTAGGACTAGTTGTTACCATGTTTGCTGGAGGTGGTCCCCTGGGTAGCATCCACATAGGGCAAACTTGGCCGACACACCTTTCCAGCCTTCGTTCCCTAAGCGGCGGTCAATTTGGATAGCAAGGTTAATGAGCTCTTCCAACGTGTTTGGTACCCCTACTCGGGCTAGCTCATCTTTAAGGGGTTCAGCAGGGCCTAAGTGGAACTGATAGTGTAGGGCAACGTCGTTCCAATTGGTATGGGCTCTCCAGCGCCTAAACTCTGTTACATAGTCCTGAGCTGCCCTGCGACCCTGCTGAAGAGAATGGAGAGCTGCTTCTGCTGATGCAGATCGCTGGGGATCGTCATAGAGCTGAGCCATGGCCTAAAAGAAGCGATTTAAGGAAGCTAACTTGGCATCTTCCTTTTCCAGCAGATGTTGGGCCAATGCTTGTGGTTTGCCCTGGAGGAGTGATATCACGAAACCCACCTTGGTTGCCTCTAAAGAAAAAGTGCAAGGTTGTAATGCAAAATACAGTTCACAGGCGTTGCGGAATGCCCTGAATGTGTTGCGATCACCAGAAAACCTTTCAGGTGTGGGAAACCTAGGCTCCGGGGGCAGCATCATCACTGCCGTGTTCATCATAGCTCCTGAAGCGACAGTTGGGGCAGATGTCGCTGTGGTGCTGGCAGAAAGTGCGGGTGCAGATAGGGTCTGAAAACGATTTTCAAGTCGGTTATAACCCTCGTGCAGACCCTTGATGGCTTGTGTCAGTGCCGCAACGTGCTGACAGATCTCTTCTAGAGGAGAGGCCCCTCTCTCAGGCTCCGACATGGCCTTCTGGTATTGTCACGTACCTGGTTGGGGAGCCTGACAAGGAGAGGAGGCGTCCTCTTTCTACTCCTGCTCGGAGCCCCTGATAGTGGGGACAGAGGGCGCCGAGCCAGGAGTGGCACGAGTGCTGGGTCGGTCTTGTGATGACGGTAGGCAGGTGATAACCCAGAAGATCCAGATGCAGGCCAGGTGCGGATGCAGGAACGTGGGTGCAGCAGCAGGTAGGTATGGCGGTAACCAGGGTGCAGGCCAGATGCAGGAATGTACGTGCAGCAGTGTCAGACAAGCTGGGTCAGGATCAATCGGGCAGATCAGGTACAAGGGAGCATGCCAGCGGATACTTAGGGATAAGCCGGGTCGGTGCAGGCGGAGTTCTTTCTTAGTCAGGGTCAGATCAGATACAGGCAACAGAATCAGGTTATCAAGTACAGGACGTTATAGACCAGAAGGCATAGGCTAAACTGTGTTGGAGATATAAATAGCCCGCCTTGCGGTGACGTGTACGCTAGTGCGCATGTGCGTAACTGTACGATCCCACGAATGTGCACTCGCACCGCCGCAGCTGACAGGGATCTGGCGCATAGATGCTCATCGGTGAGGGAGCGATCCCCGACACTGGGAAGGGAGTACCACGGAAAAGCCCCCAATCTCCTCCTTCAGCACCAAACCAATTGCACGTGTGGAAAAGAGAAAAGACTGGGAATGGAATACCACTATTAAATATGGCAGTGCCCAGCCATCGGAGCAACTGCCTGCTGAGCCCTGCCCAATCAGCTCCGCCCAACAAGGGAAAGGCACTGGGCTACAACATATCCGCCTCCCACACAGGGACAAAGCGCAGACAGAAGTGATGTAGGAGGAAGGCGGGTGCCCACAGTTAAAATGGTGCGCTCAACCTCCTGCCCGGATAGGCGGCAAAGTTCTGACCTAAATTTTTTTAGCCGCCCAACCACTGGGGTGCATGCCAGTGTGGGAGGGGGGCGAGGAACTGAAACAGAGGCTAGGTAAGGTGATCCAGAACACTGCCCCTCCCACGGCAGCATGTGGCAACAGTAACACAGTCCCCAGGTGCTAAAGCTCAGGGCAGCACTTCAGGTCCCTACAATCTCTGGTCCACCCCGCCCAGGGAGGCAAAAAGGCCTGTATACACAGTCTCCAAGATGCTGGAGGACCTTCTCATGCCAAGATCAGGGGCTGCCCGCCTATACAGGGACCCAGGGAGGACTACCTGACCCCGACAGCAGTTTTTGCTGCCCCACAGAAATGCCCTATTGTGGTGCACCCAACATCGTATGTCTGTGGCACGGGGCATGTGTGGGAAATGGGTACAGGAGCCCCTGCCTGTAGGGGAGATGATCTTGCAGACCCACCTACCCCAGGGAGTATAAGCGCCCCACACCGCGTTCAGGGAGGGGGCTGACCCAGTGCGAAGCAAGTGGTCTGTGCACGCTCATTGGCCAGACTGGGGTGACCATTGGATCTAGATTATTCAGCCCATTGCCCAGCCTGGATGTTGATAGAAGATCTACACAAAAAAAACTGCCTGGAAAAAATAATTAAAAACTCTTGTGGAACCAGAGATCTCAGCAGGGAACCAAGTCCTTATTGCCAAAAACTAGGCAGAACAACTGGACTGCCTGTAGCAGAGTGGGGGTTTTATACCAGCTAGGACTGCCCATGTGTATAACAACAAAACTTTCCCCATATAGTTGTATACGTAAACTAACACAAAATCATAAAGTCCAGTGTCTCAGTGATCAAAACCAAATCATAAAAGTCCAGTGTCTCGATAATCAAAAATTGGTAGAACTAAAAGAGATGTATTCCTTGCAGTGTTGATTGTGTTCAATGATTTTTGTGGAAAAAACCTCAAAAATAAAGAAACTCACAATAGTGCATTACCATAACATAATCAAAAAAAAAAAAAAAAAATATATATATATATATACACCTATATACGCATACATGCAAACACAAATGTGTATCATAAAATTGTGCAACACTAAGTGATATAAAATTAGTGAAACACTTGTGAAAACCTTCAAAATAGGTAAGAAAACACTCGTGCTCAAAAAATATATAAAATCCTGAAGTGATCCACTCAGTGAGATTCCTACCCACACGTGACACTTCTAGTGAGTAAGGCCAATATACCCTTACCAACAGTAGATAGAACCCACGCCTTAATAGTATAATTTGTAGAAATCCTCCAAAGGAACTTTCTCCTCCTCTCCTCCTTCACTTATTGTTAGGATGATGTTATAATGCCATCCACATTGCATTATAACATCATCCTAACAATAAGTGAAGGAGGAGAGGAGGAGAAAGTTCCTTTGGAGGATTTCTACAAATTATACTATTAAGGCGTGGGTTCTATCTACTGTTGGTAAGGGTATATTGGCCTTACTCACTAGAAGTGTCACGTGTGGGTAGGAATCTCACTGAGTGGATCACTTCAGGATTTTATATATTTTTTGAGCACGAGTGTTTTATTACCTATTTTGAAGGTTTTCACAAGTGTTTCACTAATTTTATATCACTTAGTGTTGCACACTTTTATGATACACATTTGTGTTTGCATGTATGCGTATATAGGTGTATATATATATATATTTTTTTTTGATTATGTTATGGTAATGCACTATTGTGAGTTTCTTTATTTTTGAGGTTTTTTCCACAAAAATCATTGAACACAATCAACACTGCAAGGAATACATCTCTTTTAGTTCTACCAATTTTTGATTATCGAGACACTGGACTTTTATGATTTGGTTTTGATCACTGAGACACTGGACTTTATGATTTTGTGTTAGTTTACGTATACAACTATATGGGGAAAGTTTTGTTGTTATACATATAGGTAGATTATTTGGTAAAAGAGGGTAGATTCTCTTTTGGATCTGTTTATTTGATTATAAGCTTTCAGGGGTTGAAAGTTTTTTCCAATTTGAAATCAGTGTAGGTTTAAGGGTGTTTTTGGATATCATTTTCACATTGTATTTATAAGGACTGCCCATGGGCGGTGTTCTGCTCTTTTTTTGCCTAGTGTCCTACTCCTGTAGGTGGTGCTATAAACCCTATGGTCAGATTCAGAAGAGCTGTGTCTATCAATGAATGGAAGAGAAAATGGCAGTTAATGGTTAATTTCCCACATCTGTGGCATTTTAAATTGTCAATAAGTGTGTTAGCTCTCACGTGGATGCACTGAGCATGCTGGATACTGAGTCATGGTGAACAGAAAAGAACTTTACTGTGCCAATGCCACAAAAAAAAAGCCTGGTTACAATATGCCTGACAACACCCTGACACGCCTCACAGCTTCTGGCACACTGTAAACTGGAGTGACAGACCCAAAATAGAGTTTTATGGTCACAACTATAAACACTATGTTTGAAGAGGGGTCAACAAAGCCTATAGCGACAAGACTTTCATTCCCACCGTGAAGTATGGTGGTGGCTCACTGATGTTTGGGGGGGTGTGAGCTCTAAAGGCATGGATAATCTTGTGAAAATTGATGGCAAGATGAATGCAGCATGTTATCAAAAAATACTGGCAGACAATTTGCATTCTGCATGGGCATTCTTGGACTTTCTAGCATGACAATGACCCTAAGCCAAATTGACCCTCCTGTGGTTACAGTAGACAAAGGTGAAGGTTCTGGAGTGGCCATCACAGTCTCCTGATTTTCATATCATCGAGCCACTCTGGGGAGATCTCAAATGTGTGATTCAAGCAAGACGACCAAAGACTTTGCATGACCTGGAGGCATTTTGCCAAGACAAATGGGCAGGTATACCACCTGCAAAAATTTTGGGCCTCATATCCAACTATTACAAAAACTGAACGCTGTCATTGGCGCTAAAGGGGTAATACACAGTATTAAAACCTAGGCGCATGCAGACTTTTCAACAGGTGTCATTTGTTTACTTATTACCATGTTTTTGTTTTTTTATGATTGTGCCATTCTGTTGTTATGGCCTACAGTTCAATATGAATCCTGTAAGAAATAAAAGAAAATGTTTTGTTTGCTCCCTGACGTTTTCTTTAAAAATGGTACATACTGTTACCAATTCTCCAAAGTATGCAAACTTTTTTGCATGCATGCACAAATGTACTTGCTTCTTGTCATCAACTCAGAGGGTTAGAGCCAGACAATCAGCATGACCTTGTAGGTAAGGGGATGGCTTTGTAAACAACCTGGATCAGTTCCATTCTTGAGTGGTCTATTCACATTTACTTTTCACTAAGAGAGACTTCATTAAGTATTTATTATTCATCATGAACTTCTGGTTTGAAACAGTAACAGTGCTCTACATTACCCAAAATCACTGTGGTCCTTTGTACTATTTTAATTGCAGAGAATAGTCCCTGTAAATGTAATATACTATCTTGAGCACACCAGTTGCATCAGTCATATAATTGCAGTTTTCAATAGTATGGGGAAAAAAGAAGGTAATGCCAGTGATCATGGCCTCCAGTTAAATAGACCTAATGTCTAAAATTGAACATTGCAAAGTCCCTTGGTGGCCATACAACATGGTCAAAATTCAAATGATTATAAGGCCTTCCAAATGCTTTCTTCCTTTGATATGTCCAACCCTAGATTGTTATAAGGAAAGGCTTGTGATCCATTTTTGTACATCTACACAATGCAATACTTATTGCACATTCTTTTTATAAATGTTGTGGGACTTTGTATTGTTTAGACGTAGCCTTTAGGTGCACTTTAACCACTTGCCTACCAGGCACTTATACCCCCTTCCTTACCAAGCCAATTTTCAGCTTTCAGCGCTGCCGCACTTTGATTGACAATTGCGCGGTCATGCAACATTGTACCCATATGAAATTTTGATCATTTTTTTTCTCACAAATAGAGCTTTCTTTTGGTGGTATTTAATCGCCACTGGGCGCTTTACTTTTTGTGCTATAAATTAAAAAAGTGCAAAAAATTTGAAAAAAAAAAAAAAGTTTATTTGTTTCTTTTATAAAATTTTTCAAACAGGTATTTTTTCTCCTTCACTGATTTGCGTTGATGAGGCGGCACTGATGGGCACTGATAGGCGGCACTGATGGGCACTGATAGGCAGCACTAAAGGGCACTGATAGGCAGTACTAATGAGGTGGCACGGATAGGCGGCACTGATAGACAGCACTAATTAGGGGTCATGGATAGGCGGCACTGATATGCAGCACTGATAGGCGGCACTGATAGGTGACACTGATGATGGGTACTGATAGACGGCACTGACTGGCATCACTTCTGGGCACTGACTGGCGGCACTGACTGGCACAACCCCTGGGCACTGACTGGTGGCACTGACTGGCAGCACTGCTGGGCTGCACTGGTGGGTGGCACTGGTGGGCAGCACTGGTGGGTGGGCACAGGTGGGTGGCACTGGTGGGCACAGGTGGGTGGGCACAGGTGGGTGGCACTTCTGGGCACATGTAGGTGGCACTTCTGGGCACAGGTAGGTGGCACTGCAGAGTGGCACAGGTGGGGGCACTGCTGGGCACAGGTGGGGGCACTGCTGGGAACGGGTGGGCGGGGCTAGTGGGCGCAACTTGCGGGTGTCACTGCTGGGCACCGATCATCAGGGCACTGATCATCAGTGCCCTGATGATCGGTGCCGATCCTCGCTCTGACAACTGCCGGTTCTCGGCAGTACTTTCCTCACGATCTGACAGCGTGAGGAAAGTGCAGCCGAGAACCGGCACTTGCCTTTCCCTGTGATCAGCGTGTCATTGGACACCGCTGATCACGTGGTAAAAGGCCGGTGGGATCGGCCTTTCACCACATCCCGTGATCAGCTGTGTCCGTAGGACACAGGGATCACGGAGATCGCCGGGTGCGTGCCCCCTGGGGCGCGCAGGAGAGCGCGTTCTGGGAGGACGTCATATGACGTCCACTCAGAACTGGCCGGCCGCGGTGAAGCCGTCATTCGGCTATGCGCGGTCGGCAAGAGGTTAATGAGCAGGGTCATAAAAAAATGTTAAAGCATCACAACAAACTATACACCACATCAGTGTCATGCAACTCCAATACTGAGACCTGTGCCAATCTAAACAAATAATACCATGGCTAAAAATCTGCTTTAATAGCGTTCAGAGAAGGCAGGCATCTATGTTAAGTAATTCTACCCAAACTGTTTGCCAATTACCAAGTTGCAAGTATAAATAATTGTACAAATAGACTCTACTGAACCAGATTGTAGTTCATTGGTCTGCTTTTAGGGCTATGCTCAGGCAGCCGCCTAAGGGAAATACAAGTTATGCAGAGTCGAAGGTTTGCAAAATATTGGAAGCAACTGTAGGATAACCAGGAAAATTGTTTAGAAATATACCAGTGTTTGTGGTAGAACTTATTCCAGTTTCTCCCCACCAAGAGACAACTGCTTTAACTGACAAGCTGAATTTTAATTATAACATTTTGTCTGCGAGTCAAATTCTGGAAAAGCAGCACTAAGAAATAGAATGCCTTTAACAGCAATATAACTGGACCATCTATTCAAATAACTGGTTCATGGTTTATGTGCAGCTATGACAGGAATCTCAGATTGTATGCCTCAGGGTTTTAGCTCCAGTTTTGTTACTAACCTATTGCCCTGATGATCCAGCTATTCAGTCTCTTTAAAGATATATATTTTATAGTTTTGGAGACAAAATGTGACATGTACTCTGGCAAGACATTTCTGCTTAAGTAGATGGCTACTTCCTAAAAACACTAACTAGACATGTTCTGCATGTTCAGCACCTGTTAATGACAAAAGAAACAGGGAAGTGACTTAACTGAGCTGACATTCCCAACCAAATCTGAATATAAAGAGCATGTCACATTAACATAAAAACAAGCTTCTGACACATATGAAGACTATACATCTGTAGCCCATTGATATTTACTCTTTCAAGGAGCGCTCACTTTATTATATATTTTATACATCTGTAGCTGCCTAAACATACCTAGAGCAGCCTCTCGTGCCCTCACTCTGCCCAAATGCTGGCCAGTTCTGTTTGGGCAAAGCTTTGACACTTAATTTCTTGGCTCTTTTTGTGGCCCTCATTGGTTTAAGAATTTAAATTAAAAGAGTCCCAGATGCTCTACAGTTGATAATGACTACAGTTCTTTACATCAAACTAAATACTTTAAGAAATGTTTTATGCTTTTTTGGGGGGATTGCATGAAGTATGTTACAATTAGCACTTAAAAAAATGCTAAAAATATTTTAATGTAGGTTGCCCATATCAAGAAGACTGGGCTTTCTTTATTGAACTTTTTGTAAATACCCATTGCTCCTTCCTGTGGTACCAATGGACAGGCATTTCCTTTGAAAGGGTGACAATGCTCTTCCTGAGTCATTGTCACCCTTGTTGCTGCTGTAGCTGATTAAAGCGGAGCTGAAGGCTTTTTAGAACAGATTCCAAGCAGGCAGACTATTATTGCAGAAAAGACCTTTAATGTCTCTTTGGTAATAAACTACACCTACTTGGCTGCTCACAGTCCTCTGCAGCAAGTAAACTGAGCTGTGCATCCGCAGCTCGGCTTACATCTCCGGTCTCTGTTTATCAAGATTACTGACTCCTACGCATGCACAGGAGTTACGTAATCCTGTGTTGGCCAATGGAGATACCCAAAGACCAGCACCCCGGGAGAAGCTGCCAGCACCAGTGAGGGACCCAGACTGTCAGAGAGGAGGAGTTTATTGCCCTTAGTTTAAATGTTGCCAACATTGCGAGCCCGATCAGTGGATAAACAAACCTATCTCCAACCAAACAGTTTAAACGGATAGCCCAATGCTTTACCCACCAGAGCTTAAGAAAATGATGTACATTTTCTGTTCCTCCCACTCATCCAGCTCTGTCTAGCAGTGTCCAGGAGAAATCCAGCTTCAATAACTATTGAAAACACTTATTTATCAGAAATAATTTTAAGTATGAACTTTAAATAAGTGCTGCCCATTCTTCAAGATTTATTACGTTTAGATTCGCCAAGTGTATTATTTGAGCATAATATTCCTGCTTTACAGAGTTGATATAATAAAGTACACAGTGTTCTCCTAGCAGAATCCAACATGCCAGCACCCCCAGTGCTGCAACAGTGCCATGCCAGGTTCACAGGGCAGAAATTTAGGGGCTGTGCAAGCCTGCCCTCAAGGGTACGTATGCAGTCATTAGCATCAGGGTAGCAGTTGGTGTTACCCTGATCAGGGCACAGGTTTGCATCAGGATATTGAAAAAAGAGCCTGAATGTGCAGGTACAACCAAAGAAGATGGTGTGTACCTGCACATTACACATGTTCAGCACCCACTTCCATTCCCGGCTCACCAAGGGATCACAATATTGATTGAACAAGGTTTTTTAGCATAGTCAGTAGTTATCAATGATAGTTATCAATTAGTGGATTATTTGAGATGGAGCCTGGTCATACATAGTGTTTGCAAATGATCTTTTGCATGCACACATGGCAGACTTTTTGGGCTAAAACAACTATCATGTCATGTATATGGGTGCCTTTTGATCAGACAGGTTTAACCAGAATACATACAGTATTATTAATTTTCTAATATACAGTGCATAGCCTATTTTTAGCAGATGACAGTTATTACATATTATGTAATTATGTTAATGTAATGTAATCAGTAAAAAAAAAAATATCTTTACAAAAAACATTGGTCATGCCCATCATATCATGAGAACACTGCATGAAATAATCGGGTAAATTATTGGCCAAAAGCAGAGCAGTAGCACTTATTCATAATAAATTTAATAGTGTTTACAGAAACGTTACGTATACTGTAAAATTACCATTAAACAATTAGGTATTCATTGGGGAAAAGAGGCCCAAATTATAAGGCAGAACTAGACAGAAATGTGTGGCTTTTATAGTACACCACTGACATTATTAATAAAAAGGACTGCCTATTTTTAGGGATGGATAACAGACATTGACATCGAGTGCCCTGCAGTAGGAAATCTGTCAGCATGAACATTAGCTGTCATTGAAGAATCCTATGGTTGTCAAACCGTACACATACATAAATAATGAGTTTTCAAGGCTCACACATTAAATCTTCTGCTTCTCAAGATACAGACCTTCCAATACTAAATCATACGTTTAATGACAAAGTGGGCTCTGCTAATAAAACCTTTACGAATAACCATCATTTGGCAACATTTTTCACATTGCAATTCCTTAAACATTTAGTCAGAATGTCTTTCAACATGTCTGCTGCAAAGCTTTGAGTATAAGTGCCTTCAGTAAATAAATCCTTTGACATTGTATTGTTAGTTGTGAGGCTTACCACGGCATGGCAGAGATTTTTGCTCAGTAATGTAAAGCTTTATAAATAGAGTCTGATCAGTATATCTTGTTACAAAAGCAGCCACAAAAGTGGCCTTTGAAAAGATTAGAAAAAAATTTATATTTCATTTAACTGAATTTAAACAAAATCAAATACATTCAGCTACTTAATGTAAAGTACAGTTCATCTTGAAAACAGTTTGAATTGACCCTGTCTATTGGCCAAAAAAAATGGCAATAAGTAAAAGAAATAAAGTGGTATTGTGCACAGCTGTTTCTTGTCCTGTTTGCAAAATTTAACTTTGTACCAGAGCTCCTGTCTTCAGTCCTTTTCCACACCTCCAGGTACTGGCAACTGTGGTTCCTTCTGGTGACCCCTATGTCACTATCATGTCCTGCAGTGGCAAGAGGTCAGCATGAGAACAAAAGCGGCCATTTTTGGGCCCACTATGCGACTAGTCAGAGGAGTACCAATTGAATTGGAGTGAAGTTTTAACAAACAGGCTGTCAGACAGGTATGTATAATGCCGCTTTCGTCACAAGTGATTCTTTTTATTTTTGTTGACCTCAGGCAGTCACTGAGCCATTCCTCTGCGGGTGTGTGTGTGTGTACTTCAAGTACTGAGCTCTGTAATCATGCTGTTTTCAGCAAAGTAGATAGGACTACCCCAGGAATGATGTGAAAAGGAGCTTGGAGCCTCTACATTATTAGTTTTTTAATCATGACCCTAATAGGATTTTTGTAATTACACCAAAATACTTTTCTTGCAGTCCATTCAGGTGAACAGGAATTCAGATAAAGTTGTGCTATACTGCTGCCTACAAGAGAAGTGGACAACAGCAAACAAGAAAAAAAAATAGTTGGCCAGTTCAATATAGCACTCATACAACAGCATGTTTAGTGGTAAAACAGTACCAACAGCATTAACATCAAGAGGAATTGGGCCTGTGCTTGTCACACAGAGTAGGGTGCGAGAAACCACCTCCAAAAGGGTAGGCAAGGAAGGCATATAGATTCTGGTACCAGACTCTTGAGTTGGAAACTATCAGAAAGGTTAAAGGCTCGAGACTCAACTATTGTATTCAGGTAAGGGACAGCCTGAGAGCAGTGCACTGCTGAACAGTGACTGTATCTGATAGGATGTGGTCGCTTATCCGCTCATAATATTACATATAGCGATTTGAGATAAACTTTTTGTCGAGCTGGGTGGTGCTTGTAGGGCAACCCTCAGCTTGAATTTTGGCAGACTTAAATCCCCCCTGGTATGTGAGAAATACCTCTGGAGTAATCCCTTAGGAATTCTGCTAATGAGCACTTCTGCCTATCTCTGGTGTCTAACCATAGGTCAAGGGATGCTCTTGCCACTGATGCAGTGAAAACACCAGCATTCACAGATCAAGGAACAGGAGACTTATCTGTATAACCAAGAGCATACACATTGGAAACAATGGAAGAAAACCTGAAGCCCTCTCAATAGGCTCAGAGTCCTTCAAGGAAGGAGGGCCTAAACCTATTTAGAGTTCCCAATGCCTCTTTATAACTGCAGCAGGAGATCATTGTGTCCTGCCTGTTTTGCACATATGGGAACTTCCACTGATATCCTTGGTCTGTAAGGTCTGAGGCATACGTACAAGTGTACTATATATATTATGAAAACTGCTGCACTGCCTTCCTTCACCTAATATTTTAAATAGCCGCTCTCACTTCTATGGGCTTCACACACCAACAAGCAGGGCTGCCATTAAAAACCGCAGGCCCCGTACAGCCTACCTGACCTCCCCCAGAAAATATCAAAATAATATTTTCACTAAAAATACACTAAAATTATTATTAACAGACACAAACATAATTTACAAAATTCCTGCTACAGTATCTCACAGAAGTGAGTACACCCCTCACATTTTTGTACATATTTTATTCTATCTTTTCATGTGACAGCACTGAAGAAATGACACTTTGCTACAATGTAAAGTAATGAGGGTACAGCTTGTATAACAGTGTAAATTTGCTGTCCCCTCAAAATAACTCAACATACAGCCATTAATGTCTAAACTGCTGGCAACAAAAGTGAGTACACCCCTAAGTGAAAATGTCCAAATTGGGCCCAATTAGCCATTTTCCCTCCCCGATGTCATGCGACTCCTTAGAGTTACAAAGTCTCAGGTGTGAATGGGGAGCAGGTGTGGTAAATTTGGTGTTATCGCTCTCACACTGGTCACTGGCAGTTCAACATGGCACCTCATGGCAAAGAACTCTCTGAGGATCTGAAAAAAAAGAATTGTTGCTCTACATAAAGATGGCCTAGGCTATAAGAAGATTGCCAAGACCCTGAATCTGAGCTGCAGCACAGTGGCCAAGACCATACTGCGGTTTAACAGGACAGGTTCCACTCAGAACAGGCCTCACCATGGTCGACCAAAGAAGTTCAGTGCACGTGCTCAGCGTCATATCCAGAGGTTGTCTTTGGGAAATAGACATATGAGTGCTGCCAGCATTGCTGCAGAGGTTGAAGGGGTGGGGGGTCAGCCTGTCAGTGCTCAGACCATACGCCGCACACTGCATCAAATTGGTCAGCATGGCTGTCGTCCCAGAAAGAAGCCTCTTCTAAAGATGATGCACAAGAAAGCCCGCAAACAGTTTGTTGAAGACAAGCAGACTAAGGACATGGATTACTGGAACCATGTCCTGTGGTCTGATGAGACCAAGATAAGCTTATTTGGTTCAGATGGTGTCAAGAGTGTGTGGCGGCAACCAGGTGAGGAGTACAAAGACAAGTGTGTCTTGCCTACAGTCAAGCATGGTGGTGGGAGTGTCATTGTCTGGGGCTGCATGAGTGCTGCCAGCACTGGGGAGCTACAGTTCATTGAGGGAACCATGAATGCCAACATGTACTATGACATACTGAAGTGGAGCATAATCCCCTCCCTTCAGAGACTGGGCCGCAGGGCACTATTCCAGCATAACGACCCCAAACACACCTTCAAGACGACCACTGCCTTGCTAAAGAAGCTGAGGGTAAAGGTGATGGACTGACCAAGCATGTCTCCAGACCTAAACCCTATTGAGCATCTGTGAGACATCCTCAAACGGGAGGTGGAGGAGTGCAAGGTCTCTAATATCCACCAGCTTCGTGAGGTCGTCATGAATGAGTGCAAGAGGACTCCAGTGGCAACTTGTGAAGCTCTGGTGTACTCCATGCTCAAGAGAGTTAAGGCACTGCTGGAAAATAATGGTGGCCACACAAAAATATTGACACTTTGGTCCCAATTTTGACATTTTCACTTAGGGGTGTACTCACTTTTGTTGCCAGCGGTTTAGACATTAATAGCTGAGTGTTGAGTTATTTTGAGGGAACAGCAAATTTACACTGTTATACAACTGTACACTCACTACTTTAAATTGTATCAAAGTGTCATTTCTTCAGTGTTGTCACATGAAAAGATATAATACTTACAAAATATGAGGGGTGTACTCACTTCTGTGAGATACTGTAAATCTAAAATATAAAACAGTATTGGTCAATAAATAAAGATCTGTTTAAATGAGGTCTTGGAGCTCATTGACATAGGTGTTGTGGACTGTACAATGTGAATCAGTGTTTATTTTAATGTGGCTATTGCTATGTGCAGGCAGCCTATGTTACCCTATTGGGATGCACCTGCTGTACAAACACATCCACAGGTCCTGCCAGAGAACCCTTGTGAAGGAGCCCTTTTTTTAATATTTTTACAATTTAAATTATGATTTTTTTTATAATTGTTAAAAATGATTTTGTTACAGGGTTTTTTTGCATTTTTTTTTAAGCAATTTTTCTTACAATGCTGTTTACCGATCACTCACTGGGTTCATTCACTAATGGAAGAGGTGCCCCCTTTGCTGCACCAATCTCCCTACCCCCCTGCTGCCCAGGCCCCCTAAAGGAGGACAGGTGATACCCCCTTGTTAGTTACCCTGCCATCAAGCGTGAATATACATATAAATAGGAGCAGTGCTACATAACATAAATCTTCGGCTCATTATGCATAAGAGGATATTATTTATCAACTGGCGATTTATGTTAGATAGCACTATTTGTACAAGTGTGAAACTCTGTAATCAAAGGCTACCAGGTGAAAGATTAGTGCCCAGTAAATCAACCCCCCCCCCCCCCCCCCCCCGGGAATGTGTGTGTTTGTGATTGGTGTCCAGTAAATCACCTCTCAGGGGGATGTGTGAGGCATATGCTCACAGTATAGTCCACTGCAGAGACCAGACTACTTTTCCTGATGAAGGAGGGACTCCTACCCATTTCTCTGTGATAAATATGCAGTAGTATCTTGATAGTGTCAGGAGATCTGCCAAAGGCGGAATCTCATGAAGTAGAGTGAAGGCTGTCATCAGACAGATCATCCACCTGGATGACACCTACGGCATTCCTAGTTGCAGTTGCCTTGCGCTTGTCTGGGACATGTTCCAGTACACCAAAGACCACTGTATGCACGTGGCCCTTGTCAGTCTTGAAAAGGAAAAGACCTTTGACCGTGTCTTCCATGGGGTTTTTTCGTTCAGAGACTTGCACAGGTTTGGTCTTGGGGATATGTTTTGTTCCTATGTTGACCTGATGTACCACGACATTTGTAGCACATTGAGTAGGATCGCCTCTCCCATCCAGCCTGTGCAGCCTAAATGTTTTGAGCGGCTCAGCCTACATGTCTCCACCAAACCACACCCTCTGATGCACTTAGCCCCACGCACCGGGGACTTAGTCATAGGGTGGGAGCTTGAAGTAGAACCTGGAGCTTTATGCATCATTAGCCTCTGAGAAATACTAGTGTGTGCTATGGGAACTGTGTGGGGAAATGGAATGGGATTGTAGGAAGAGACTGCTCCAAATTTTCAATATGCACAGGCTGGATGGGAGAGCAGTCACCCTTCTCATACACATTAGGCTTCACGTTCCGGATTAGCATATGGATGCTGGCACCCCGCTTTCCTGAGAATCTGGGGGGAGGGGGGGAAGTTCCTCTGCTGCATATAAACTGAGAGAAAAGTTTCCTTTGTTTTGGTTGCAATTTGCAGCACAGTGCTGGTGAGAGGCTAGAAAACTGACCTCTCTTCACTGAATGCATCAGGTGGAATCCAGAGATCAGGGAGATCACCACACTGGGTTCAGACAGAAGGGAAGTCAAGTACTCGCTCTACATGGGTGACATGACGATATTCTTTGGAGGAGAGACTGTCTAAAACTGAAACAGAAATTCGGATCATTGTGCCTTACCATCGAAAGATAGACACTGCTACTCCGCAGTAAGATTTTCCCTGTGTTGCAGTACCTCACCCAGGCCTGGCTCCCCTGGCTCAACATTTGCATGGCCATCACCAGCGTAGTGTTTTACTTCATCTGGGTAGCCAAGACGCACAGGGTAAACAGGGCAGTAATGTTCAAGGAGCCCTTCAAAGACAGTAAGGGTATGCCCGACATCACTACTCAAATGAGGTTCTTTGCTGAAAACTGCATCTGTAGGATTAATCAAATAATGGACTCTGCTGGAAACTCCATGTGGAATGTTTCTTCAAAAAGACTCACCAACATGCACAAAGATCTGGCATGGAAGGCAATTCAAGAGGGATTACCAATCAGGACATTTATGCATGACAGAAACCTGTAGAGATACAGGCACTGATGCTTCTGTATTATCTACGAGGAAACTGCTCTGCAAGTTTTCTGCGAGTGCCCCTGTGCTCAGGACCTATTGTGGGCCTTGGAACCAGAACTCAAAGACTTTGTACCACAGATAGCCATTATCCACTTTGAGGGCGGAGTTTCAATGCTAACATCATGCCACTGGACAGCCCAGGTTGTCACTTTCACCGGCTTTTTGTCAGCTTCTCTGCAAGCACTATTAATTTCAGAGGGAATTGTTTTCTGCTGCTGTTAACGAAGAGTGATTCCAGAGTGGATCTATATATACCCCGGGGAGGATTTGTGCCTGTGAAGCATGCTGTGATTTCGGCACCTGTTACAGCTTATGGTCTATGAGTGTGCACTTTGATTAAGGTGGTGACACTTGGTGTTTCTTTTACACGGAGTGAGGATCTGCTGGGGGTTAGATCTCCTTTATTTGTATTTCTATGGACTTTTTTTTATTAGAGACTTCACATTTGGAATATTTATTCATTTATATTTTTTTATGTTTTTATCATATTTATTGGTGCAACATTATTTAATGATTTTTTTTACTCGCTTTGGGGTGCTGAGCAGACTATTTCATGGGACAATTGTTCAGGAGGCCATTGATGGTGCTTGGCAGTTGATGTGTTGCTTTAAAGCGGTTCAAAAGGTTCAAGGTTTTTTTTTTTACCTTCGTGTATACTATGCATGAATGTAAAAAACCTTCTGTGTGCAGCGGCCACCAACCAATTTTTATCTGAGCCCCCACCGATTCAGCGACATTCTCGACAGCCTCTGCTGTCTGGGTACTCTTCCTCTTCATCGGCTGGGACAGCAGCGGATGCCTATTGGTTCCCACTGCTGTCAATCAGAGCCAGTGAACCAATGAGGAGAGAATGGGGGGAGCAGCGCCGAGTCGCGGCTCTATATGTCCTATGGACGCATAGGGACGAGCATACAGCGGTGCCCCCGGGATGAGCGGCTTAACATGGGGGCACTACTCGAGGTGGAGCCATGAGCGCCAGCAGGGACCTGAAAATAGGAGGATTGGCGCGGCTCTGTGCAAAGCCACTGCATGGAACAGGCAAGTAAAGATAGGTTAGTTATTAAAAGAAAACCCGAAAGCTTTAGTGTCATTTTAAGGATACTTTGTGGTGCACCAGAAAGCACCTCATCCACCAGAGGGAGAGGATGTCCATTGATGACACTTTAGTGTGTATTACTAGAGAGGTTTTTTTTTTTTTTTTCTTGGGAGAGTGCATGTGATCAGCACAGGGCGATCAGCACTGTCCAGACAGAGGTCAGGGGATTTCCATCCACCTATAAGCTTTAACTAGTGCTCAGCTGAAGTCACAAAACTGCTCTAATTGATAAGAAAAGGTATTTAGCAGTTTATATTTACTAAAATAATTGCACTTCCATGTTCTGTGTACTGTGGGAGACCAGATATTGTGAATGCAGGGTCTTGGATTTAGTAACACTTTAAGGAGGAAGAGGTTGTCTGAAGTTCCTTTCTCCACTGTCTTTTTCTAGTCCTTTCAATAAAGCTTCGGGCCTGTGAACTCTTTTCCTGTCTCAAATCCATCTTTCCTATTCCCCATTACAACCCATTGTTTGTTGAATTGTTTTGACATGTTTTGAAATGTTGCATGATTTGTTTTAATTGTCATGCCATGTAGAACGTGCAGGATAGGGGACACTGCATGTCTGACATTGCGGTGGTACCTTAGGGGCTACACAAAGCTTTTCGGGGTAAGCAAAGTCATGCCCTGCACAACACATTAGGCATCATACCACAGAGTGAATATATTGATTGTGTGATTGAAACTATATTGTAATATAGTGTATTCACGTGCTGTGTCATAGTACAGGGTTGAATGTACACTGATTAAGTATTATATTTTATATATATATATTTTTTTTAAATTAAATATAGAATTTTTTTAAACAAAAACTGTTTTTAAAGACAAGAGGGCATTTCAGAGAATAAAAATCTACTAGAGAAGCCCCGAGGGGAGGATGTGTGAATACACCAGGGACTGCCTGGACCACAAATCATGCTACACAGATAAATCTGTGACAACAGAGGCCAAGGAAAAGGTTGATGTCTTTGAGTGAAGGTTCCCTCAACACCCCACACTACAAGAGAGAAGTATAACACCCTGTTCAATGACAAGGGGCTTAAAAGACCACTTTCTGTGGACATACAGTGGGGATCGAAAGTTTGGGCACCCCAGCTAAAAATTTGTATTAATGTGCATAAAGAAGCCAAGGAAAGATGGAAGAATCTCCAAAAGGCATCAAATTACAGATTAGACATTCTTATAATATGTCAACAAAAGTTAGATTTTATTTCCATCATTTACACTTTCAAAATAACAGAAAGCAAAAAAATGGCGTCTGCAAAAGTTTGGGCACCCTGCAGAATTTATAGCATGCAAAGCTGAGACCTGCCAGTGTCATGGATTGTAATTAAGCAGGAATATAAAGTAATGTACTTGGGGGCTAAAAATATGAATGCAAACTACACACTAGGGGGAGAAGCTCTGGGGGAATTAAGGATGGAAAAAGATCCGGGAGTCCTAGTTGATTATACAATCAGCAATAGCATTCAAAGCCAAGCTGCAGCAAACAAGGCCAGTAGAATATTAGCATGCATTCAAAAAGGGTATTTATTCAAGAGATTAAACAATAATTTTGCCTCTGTACAAAACTCTTGTTGGGCAGCATCTTGAGTATGCTGTCCAGTTCTGGTCACCAGACCTCAAGAGGGATGTGCTGGAACTAGAGAGAGACTAGAGAAGGGCAACAAACTAAAAATGGGACTAGAGGACCTCCGTTACAGTGGGGAAAATAATTATTTGAATCCCCTAAAGGACTTGCAAAGAAATGGTCTATAATTTTTTTCATAGGTGTATTTTAAATGATACAGAATATCAACCAAAAATCCTGAAAAAACACAATACAAATGTTATAAATTGAGTTGAAGTTCAGTGAGTAAAATAAGTATTTGATCCCCTACCAACCAACAATAATTCTGGCTCCCACAGTCTAGTTATGT
Organism: Staurois parvus; assembly: GCF_062004578.1. Taxonomy (NCBI): domain Eukaryota; kingdom Metazoa; phylum Chordata; class Amphibia; order Anura; family Ranidae; genus Staurois; species Staurois parvus. The sequence continues at coordinate 7,400,169 of NW_028317877.1, forward strand.
GCTCATGTGGTACACAGATTATTCCTGTCAATTGAAGAAGGTGCTCCTAATTACAACTTGTTATATGTATAAAAGACACCTGTCCACAGAATCTCTTTTTTCCATTCAAACCTTACCACCATGGGCAAATGACCAAAGAGCGGTCAAAGGACATCAGGGACAAGATTGTAGACCTGCACAAGACTGGAATGTGCTACAAGGCCATCAGCAAAAAGATTGGTAAGAAGGAGACAACTGCTGGGGCGATTATTCGCAAATGGAAGAAATACAAAATAACCATCAATCGCCCTCAGTCTGGAGCTCCAAGTAAGATTTTGCTTCATGGGGTAAGGATGATCATGAGAAAAGTGAGGGATCAGCCCAGAACTACAGGGGAATGATATGAATGATCTCAAGGCAGATGGGACCCCCTCCTCAAGAAGCACATGTACAGGCCTGATTGAAGTTTGCCAATGAACATCTAAATGATTTGGAGAAGGATTGGAAGAAAGTGCTGTGCTCAGATGAGACCAAAATTGAGCTCTTTGGCATTAACTCAACTCACCGTGTTTGGCGGAAGAAAAATGCTGACTATGACTCTAAGAACACCATCGCTACAGTCAAACTTTGATTTTTTTTTTCCCGATCAGTTCACGATTAGATCAAAACGACAGAATCCATTCATTTGATTGGCCCATTGGTCTGAGTCTGTAGGGGACACATCCTTATGTACCCCCCTCATTTTCCCTAATTCATACTTTTTTCCTTTAGTTCGGGTTTCCACTTATTCCTTTCTGGATCCATTGGCTCCAATCTGAGCTGCCCATTGGCCCAAGTTTGGGAGACTGAAAAATATTTGACCTGTATATTTGCCTATGACTTGTAAATGCTCCTATTTTTTTATAGATGTTCTAGCTCCTGCTTGGCTGCACCATTTGTTATTTCTATTCAAAACAATAAAAGAATTGAACAGTAAAGCAATAGAATATGCAAGCAATTGAATAGCCATAACTTTCCTTTTGATCAGATTAGATCAAACTTGTTGATCGGCCAGGACAGAATATTATTGCCCATTTTGCATCAAAAGGCAGCCCTTAAATACTTTGTTCATGAATACAATTGTATTAAAAATCAATCATGAGATTGCATGGTAGAAAAAAAGATGAGCCTGATTACTTGCAGTCATCAAAGAGTGAATGGCCACCAAAAGAGCTATGGCTGACACTAGCATCTGACATTTCCAAGAATGGCATATGCCTGTTGTAATAACCAGTGCCTTAAAAAAGTATTCGTATCCCTTGAAATTTTCCACATTTTGTCGTGTTGAAACCAAAAACGGAAATGTATTTTATTGGGATTTTATGTGATAGACCAACACAAAGTGCCACATAATTGTCAAGTGGAAGGAAAATGGTAAATGGTTTGCCAATTTTTTTTTTACAAATAAATACCTGAAAAGTTTGGCGTGCATTTGTATTCAGCCCCCATTACTCTGATACCCCTAACTAAAATCTAGTGTAACCAATTGCCATCAGAAGTCACTACTAATTAGTACTAATTAGTAAATAATCCACCTGTGTGTAATTTAATCTCAGTATTAAAACAGCTGTTCTGTGAAGCCCTCAGGAGGTTTGTTAGAGAACATTAGTGAACAAACATCATGAAGGCCAAGGAACACACCAGATAGGTCAGGGATAAAGTTGTGGAGACATTTAAAGCAGGGTTAAGTAATAAAAAAAATATCCACAGGACAACTATTAGTCGCACACTCCACAAATTTGGCCTTTATGGAAGAGTGGCAAGAAGAAAGCCATTGTTGAAAGAAAGCCCTAGGAAACTCCATTTGCAGTATGCGAGAAGCCATGAGGGGGACACAGCAAACGTTGAAGTAGGTGCTCTGGTCAGATGAGACCAAAATTGAACTTTTTGGCCTAAAAGAAAAACGCTTTGTGTGGTGGAAAACTGACTCTGCACATCACCCTGAACACAACATCCCCACTGTGAAACATGGTGGTGGCAGTATCATGTTGTGGGGATGCTTTTCTTCAGCAGGGACAGGGAAGCTGGTCAGAGTTGATGGGAAGATGGATGGAGCCAAATACAGGGCTATCTTAGAAGAAAACCTGTTAGAGTCTGCCAAAGACTTGAGACTGGGGCGGAGGTTCACCTTCCAGCAGGACAACGACCCTAAACATACAGCCAGAGCTACCATGGAATGGTTTAGATCAAAGCATATTCATGTGTTAGAATGGCCCAGTCAAAGTCCAGACCTAAATCCAATTGAGAATCTGTGGCAAGACATGAAAATTACTGTTCACAGACGCTCTCCATCTAATCCAGAGCTTGAGCTATTTTGCAAAGAATGGGCAAATGTTTCACTCTCTAGATGTGCAAAACTGGCAGAGACATCCCCAAAAAGACTAGCAGCTGTAATTGCAGCGAAAGGTGGTTCTACAAAGTATTGATTCGGGGGGCTGAATACAAATGCACGCCACACTGTAGCTCCATTCACCAGCAGGCTGAATCACATTGTTACATAGTCTGGCTGAAAAAAGACAAACGTCCATCCAGTTAAACCATTGTGTGGCAGTGGACCAGGAGTCTGACACTTCTGAAAGTTTTGAGTGCTATCTGCAGCTTCAGGTCCTGAACAGAACACAGATTATAATCACCCCCATTTTGTCAGATAAGTATAGATAAACTTATTTTATGGCCTGTTTTATCATCTTAAGGTAGTGGCAGGATTACTTAAAAAAAAAAATTACATGGACAGTCTACATACTTTCCTGCTAAAAATGTGGTTGTGGGAAAGGCACTCAACAGCTATCATGTTCCCCATCACACTGGAAAATGTAGTCTTAATGTGGAACTATAGTCAGAAAATGAAAGAATATGTAAATCCAACATTTCATATTCCTGATATGTGCCTGCTGTACCATGTACATGTATGAAAATGTATCCTGTTCTCTTTGTATTGCTTCTTTGTGTAAAATCCCTGGTGTTCCCGCCAGTCCCTCTGCTTTCCCATTAAAAACTGACCACGCTAAGCAGAAAAGCACACTGGTCAGTTCTATAGCTGTGCTGGGAACTCAGTATGGTTTTGTCCAATGATCAGGCTTGCGCTGAAAGGCCCCCCCACGCAGCCATTCACTGGGCAGTTCTGCGTGCTGCTGTTTCTCCTCCCCCAGGCTCTTATGCAGCTGAGAACAGAGCAAATGTGATCACTTCCAAAAATGGGGGGAAAAAAAATATATTTATAAGGTTTTTTGTTTTTTTTTTAATCTTTACACAAATGTTCTGCCTTTCATTTCTATTTTAAACTGAATAGGTTGTTTTACAAGGTGAGGGTTTACAATCACTTTAAGTCTTGCTAGATCACTGCAGGCTGGCCCCTTTTGCAGGTATAGCTATGTAAAACATTAAAAACAAGTGCCTATACCAGGGGTAGGCAATCTGCAGCTCTCCAGTTGTTGCAGGACTACAAGTTCCATCATGCCTCTGCAAGTCATAGCTGTAACTGTCAGTTTTGTAATGTTGCAATGCCTCATGGGAAATGTAGTTCCACAACAGTTAGATAGCCGCAGGTTGCCTACCCCTGGCCTATGCTGTTTAAAATCCAGTTAAACCTTGCTCACCCTGTTCTGCACATACCTTTTTTCTTTCTATTTTTTGGCACTGTGCTGAAAATGTAGAGGATGATCTATCTGCTGGCAGCCTAAAGATTTCCTGCTGCTCAGGGGCTCTGGGCTTCATAAAAATGGCAGAACTTACCAAGAAGAAACAGGAACAATACTGGAGGCAATTTACAGCACAAAGTAATTTTGGTAGCATAATGACTAATGTGGAATGTATGTTTCTTGCTAAAGAATGGTATTTTTTTATCAAATTGTCATGGGTAAAGTTCTGTTTTAAGATTCTATACACTGTTCAAAGCTATGTGATTCATTACCCTTTAACCTCCACGAATCAGTGCTGAAGTTATACAGTATAACATACAGTAGTGAACTGCCCATGGGAAACTTGTTGATTGTACCATGTACAGTGGGGCAAAAAAGTATTTAGCCAGCCACCAATCGTGCAAGTTCTCCCACTTAAAAAAGATGAGAGAGGCCTGTGATTGGCATCATAGGTAGACCTCAACTATGAGAGACAAAGTGAGAAAAAAAATCCAGACAATCACATGGCTGATTTGCAAAGAATTTATTTGAAAATTATGGTGGAAAATAAGTATTTGGTCAATATCAAAAGTTCATCTCAATACCTTGTTATATATCCTTTGTTGGCAATGACAGAGGTCAAACGTTTCCTGTAAGTCTTCACAAGGTTGGCACACACTGTTGCTGGTATGTTGGCCCATTCCTCCATGCAGATCTCTAGAGCAGTGATGTTTTGGGGCTGTCGCTGGGCAACACAGACTTTCAACTCCCTCTAAAGGTTTTCTATGGGGTTGAGATCTGGAGACTGGCTAGGCCACTCCAGGACCTTGAAATGCTTCTTACGAAGCCACTCCTTCGTTGCCGGGCGGTATGTTTGGGATCACTGTCATGTTGGAAGACCCAGCCACGTTTCATCTTCAATGCCCTTGCTGATGGAAGGAGGTTTGCACTCAAAATCTCACGATACATGGCCCCATTCATTCTGTCCTCTACATGGATCAGTCGTCCTGGTCCCTTTGCGGAGAAACAGCCCCAAAGCATGATGTTGCCACCCCCATGTTTCACAGTAGGTATGGTGTTCTTTGGATGCAACTCAGCATTCTCTCTCCTCCAAACACGACGAGTTGTGTTTCTACCAAACAGTTCTATTTTGGTTTCATCTGACCATATGACATTCTCCCAATCCTCTTCTGGATCATCCAAATGCTCTCTAGCAAACTTCAGACGGGCCCAGACATGTACTGGCTTAAGCAGGGGGACACGTCTGGCACTGCAGGATCTGAGTCACTGGCAGCGTAGCGTGTTACTGATGGTAGCCTTTGTTACGTTAGTCCAAGCTCTCTGCAGGTCATTCACTAGGTCCCCCCATGTGGTCCTGGGATTTTTGCTCACCGTTCTTGTGATCATTTTGACCCCACGGGGTGAGATCTTGCGTGGAGCCCCAGATCGAGGGAGATTATCAGTGGTCTTGTATGTCGTCCATTTTCTAATTATTGCTCCCACAGTTGATTTGTTCACACCAAGCTGCTTGCCTATTGCAGATTCAGTCTTCCCAGCCTGGTGCAGGTCTACAATTTTGTTTCTGGTGTCCTTCGACAGCTCTTTGGTCTTTACCATAGTGGAGTTTGGAGTGTGACTGTTTGAGGTTGTTATCAGTATAAAAGACACCTGTCCACAACCTCAAACAGGTGCCATTGATACAGGTAATGAGTGCAGGACAGAGGAGCCTCTTAAAGAAGAAGGTACAGGTCTGTGAGAGCCAGAAATCTTGCTTGTTTGTAGGTGACCAAATACTTATTTTCCACCATAATTTGCAAATAAATTCTTTCCAAATCAGCCAATGTGATTGTCTGGATTTTTTTTTCTCATTTTGTCTCTCATAGTTGAGGTCTACCTATGATGCCAATTACAGGCCTCTCTCATCTTTTTAAGTGGGAGAACTTACACAATTGGTGGCTGACTAAATACTTTTTTGCCCCACTGTATAAACAAAGTTCCCTTGTGCACAGAAAGCACATAATATGGTGGTACTACATAAAACACTGAAATTATGTTTATTAATGTGGTTGCCTAGAAAACATTCTAAGCATAACCAACTTCTCTAAAATGTGATCAAATAATGATGTTTCACTGACATTAACGTGAACTGCGAAAAGTAAATGCAAATCAGGACCAGAGAAGAATGCTTCCAACAAATACCTGACAAGTGTCATTTCAGGGCTAAGAAGTGAGTGGCATACTCTGGCCTATGCAAATACCATCGTTCAGAATTGGCATTGGATTTTCAGGATCTGCGGCAGCAGTCTTTACAAGGGCTAAAGTAGACCTTATGGAGCCTTCTCAGGAACACTGACTTTGCTTTGTATTTACATAGGTTCACCAATAAGCCTAATACATAGGTTGGGACAGAAAGCACCGCATAGAATTTGTACAAAAATAATTCAAGAACTGATTATCATTTGAGATAATGGTGTTAATGGGAGGGTACTACTTGTCCACTCAAAAACTTTCTATCCAGGTATCTTATGGAAACATACCAGTTGACTCTACTCTTTGGCCTGAAATGGCTTAAAGCAGACACCAAAAAACAGCACTGGTAAAAAAACAAAAACAAAAAACGCAAAATACTTTAAGCGAACTTCCCATAAATGTACCATTTATTCCAGCTAGGTATATATATATTAAAAAAAAAAAATACAGTATTTTAAAAACAACTAGTACCATACAGATACACTACTACGGTTTCAAATGATCTTACTGTAATCCAATTGCACAGAAAGACCTAGACCACTAGAAGAGTTGAGAGCACTATGAATCAGACTCTACAGTTTTTCATGATGATGTAAATCTAACACTGGCTTGCTGACAGGAGGAAAGAGCACTAATACGACTTCATCTGCATAGTGTGGATCATAAGACTGCTACAAATATATATATATATATATATATATATATATATCTCAGAACTGTGGAAGCTAATCTGAAAAGAGGCAGGCAGAGGGCAAAGATCTAATCATTGAAGTTTTAAAGGCTGAATGCATTCTATGCATGAAGGTAAAAAAAAAACCTTCAGTGTGCAGCTCCCCCCTGCAGCCCCCCTCCTTATACTTATCTGAGCCAGATCTGGATCCAGGAATGTGCATGGGAGCGGTGGCTCTTCTAAGTCTCTCTCTCCTCACTGAATGAGACACATTGGCTCCTGCTGCTGTCAATCACAGAGAGTGAGGAGGGATCCGGGGGCAGAACTGAGCCACATAGACACAGAGGGGAGCTTGGCAAATGGGATGGGACATAAGCTTTGGTGGGGGACCTGTGAACAGGAAAATCAGGGCTGCTCTGTGGAAAACCATTGAGCAGGTAAGTTTGATGTGTTTCCTGCAGCTGATCTTTCCCCATTACTGACTTACACCACTTTGTTCTGCACTGTATCTCTGTGTGGAGGTGGCTACTTTGGTAGAAATTGGGACTTTGCTTTCTTATGTTCAGGTCTCCAGAACAGCTGCTGAAGAGGCCCCAAATTTAGTGAGTGTAGCAGTCAGACACAAGAGTTCCTTAACAGCTTCCCGACTGTCCTATAGCAGAAATACTGCTACAGGGTGGCAGAGCTGCGCAAAATCACGTATATTATACGGGTATGGAATTTTTTGGAAAAAAAAAACTACTTCTCCAGGGACTAAATAAAGTGTCCCAATATACTTGTCCCTCATGACAATCTCCTTGTCCAGATAACAAACAAACAAAAAAAAAGAAAATTTTTAACCAAAACTGTATTTTATCCACCCTATAGCAGAGATGCTACTATAGGAGGGCACGGGTGCAGAAAATCATATTTTATATATATATATATATACACACACACATACACACATACATACACACATGTGGTTTCGCATTTCCGGGTAGGGGGCGCGTGCAAGCCCTACCCGTGTCACCATTTGCAGGCGAGGCTGTCAATCACCAGATCCCGGCCAGTGATTACTCGCCGGCGCCTGCTAAGGATCTCCGACGAGGAGGAAAACGGTTTGTAAACAAAACAGTTCTCCTCCCTGTCAGCTCGTGCACACTACTTTGCATGGCTGTGCACAGCCATACAAAGCAGTGTGCTTACAGTGAAGCACAAACACACGGCCCCATAGTAAAACACACCTAGCACACAGTTAACCCTTTGATCACCCCTCATGTTAACCCCTTCCTGCCCAGTGCCATTAGTACAGTGTCAGCTGTATTTTTTTTTTTTTTAGCACTGATCACTGTATTGGTGTCACTGGGAATGTCAGTGACACCAAGTCAGTTGCCCCTAGTGTCAGAATGCCCGCCGCAGTCACTGTTCGCCACCATTACTAGTACAAATTAAAAAAAATTCCAGTATATATACACCGCCATTTGTAAACGCTATAACTTTCACGTAAACCAATTAACTTACACGTATTGGGAGATTTTTTTAAGCAAAGACGTAGCAGAATACATTTTGGCCTACATTTTTGGCTGAAATTTGATTTTTTTACTGGACATATTTAATAGCAAAAAGTCAAAAATATTGTTTTTTTTCCTCAAAATTGTCGGTCTTTTTTTTTTATTATGCAAAAAAATAAAAACCGTGATGAAATACCACCGAAAGAAAGTTCTATTCATGGGGAAAAAAGACGTAAATTTCATTTGGGTGCAGCGTTGCATGTCCGCGCAATTGTCAGTTAAAGTAACACAGTGCTGTAACCCAAAAAATGGCCTGGTTAGGAAGGGGGTTAAATCCTCAGGAGGGCAAGTGGTTAAATCAGAAGTGATATTAGGAATGTCCGAGGCTTTAAAAAAAAAAAAAAGAGGGGCTTTATGGCGACTTAAACATTAATATTTTTAACATTGCTCTGGTTATCTCCTCCTCCCCTCCCTGCCTCTCTCCAGCGCTGCACCCGGGGACTAGCAGGAAGGGGAGAGACCTTGCAGTGTAATGAGCACCGAATGGCTGCTCCTCACCAAAGAGTGGGTCAGGCTCATCTTTTATCCCTTTTGCTGCCAGAGCCGTTTTTGCACAAGTTTAAAAAATCCTTTTAGGCCTGAAGATTACATAAAACCCCCAAACATTATATATGTTCTGAAAGCAGAGACACTAGAAAATAAAATAGTGATACTTCCAATTTTTTATGTCGCATGATATTACTGCAAAATTTTAGGGCACAAAAAGCAATAAATTACCCTATTTTTTGTAAAATATAAAAGATGTTGCAGCGAGTAAACAGATGTCCAACTTGTCAAACCTTAAATTTGTGCGCACTCGAGAAATGGCGACAAACTTCAGTATCCTATATTTTCTATAGGTCAACACTTTTAAAGCTTCTTATAGGTCATCAGTTTAGTGTTACAGAGGAGGTCTGGTGCTAGAATTATTGCTCTCATTCTGGCGTGTGCAGCGATATGTGACATATATATTGCAATCGTTTTCATGCGTAGGCGCCCCAGCGTGTGCTTTTACATTTGTACATGCGTATATGCGGGTGGGGTATGTGCTTGGGGGTAACTTTTGTTTTTTAAAATAAATAACATTTTTTTTTTTCCATCACATAGGGGGCAAAGTCCCCTATGTGATGATTTTTTGATGACAGGTTCTCTTTATTATTATACAGTATTTATATAGTGCCGAAGGGTGTGCTCAGTGCTGTATATTAGCGAGGGATATTGAGGCATATCTTCCCTGTGCTCCACTGAATGTAATGCAGTGTACATCCCACTGCATTAAATGCCTTTCCTCATCTTCTGGGGTCCCCCCCCGTGTCCCCATGGAAAGCCTCATTCCATTGGGGCACCCGTGTGGGCTCATTCCCGAGCTGCCCTGTCTGCATCTATTGACACAGAGCGAACGACTCGGGCCTGCCCCCCACTCCCTCATCATAGCATCTGATTGAGAGCAGTGGGAGTCAATGGTTCTTGCTGCTATCGATCTGCCCAGTGAGAAGGGAGAGAGCAGTGGGACCCGCTACTCTCATGCACGTCGCTGGATCAATTTGGGCTTAGTTAAGAATGGGGTGCTGGGGGGTTTTCTGCAGCACAGGTTTTTTTACCTTAATGCATAGAATGCATTAAGATAAAAAAAAACCTTAAGGCTTTAGAACTACTTTTAAGTGTCTGGAAACCCTATCAACAAACCTTTCATATTTGGAAACTTTAGGTTTTGCCCTGTTAAATATACCATTGAAAGGGGAAAAAAAATGTGTGGATCCTGCCAGAAAATCTTGTGAGCTAATAACTTACTCTGTATTATGCCTTTGCTGACTGTTATCAGTTGCAGTGTTCCTGGATAACTCTTAGAACTACACAATCCCCCTCCATCCTATCAAAAACAGGATATGGGGAGGTGTTTGTATTCCTGTCTTAGAGTGAGAACACTGCTCCTTCCCCAGTATAGTAAGTGTTGTTACCCAGGTCAGGAAGTGTGTTACTATGCAGGATCACCAGTTGAAAATAATGGAAAAGGCCTACAAAAGAAATAAAAATGCAGACACCACCTCTAAGGACTGGCAATTGCAATATATTACGTCTGCTCATTAAACAAGCCTGTCACGTGGCATAGCCAGCCCGGAGACCTTTCGTTTATAGACTACAGTTATGTAATACAATGAGTTCTACTCCTTGGATTGTCCCTAGCCTGAGGTTGAACAGTGAATAAGAAGCAGCAGACTGATATGATCATACTGCTCTCTCCTCTATCAGTATGTTCCTTGTTTACTCATCAGCACTGCAGCACAACTGATAAAGCTTCAAATGCTGCTTCTCCATCTTCTAGCCTGAGCACAGGGGTTACAAGAGACTGGTACCAACTCAAATTCAGTTACTTATACTAGATGCTTTTAAAAATACAATAAATGGCATTCAGCTTTAAGGTAAAGGTAAAACAATCAAACAACTTCACAGTAAAAATATACATGATCATAGTCAGAGAGCTTGTGCTTTACATTTAGCAGCCATTTTCCAAATTTTACTGTCAAATACTTTTGTTAAAAAAAGGACAGTATATGTAGAGACTTCTTTCAGCTATATAGAACTCTACTCATGGCACAAAAGCCATGAAAAAACATGAAGTCTGAAACATAAATGGGCAACCAGATAGATTGATGCAGGAAGCATTTTAACTATGAATAACTTGATATTTACTTCTATTTCATCTTGATTGAATGACTGAAAATGCCACAAAGATCTTTTCACCAAAAAGAATTGCATTCAATAGCAGCACAACAAGTATGCAGAAATGCACATTGACATATCAGGTTAAGATCATTGCATTACAATCAATAAAACCACTTGGTACGGTAACATTATGGGAATAATTAAATCTTTTCAAGTTATCAGTTCATTGTGTGGCAAGTTAAAAAAAAATACAATACCTGAAACATTGTTATCAAACAGATGTTTTATTAGGATCTAAAAACAAAATGCACCCAACATTAAACATTTTTTTCTACTCACTGCAGTACAAGAAACAAATCACAGATACTTAACTTTGGATTATTACATGGATTGTGGAGCGGATTTTTCAACCTTGTACTATTTTCTTGTCTTTTGTATCTTAGTACTGCGATCCGCCAAATATTTTATAAGCCAATTAACAGGAACATAAAAATAATCCCAGCTTTGTCTAGACTTTAAAAAATCAACAGCCTGAAATGCAACCAGTCCCAAAATTTCAAAACCATCAACTGCTGTACATTTTTTATATTCTTCCATAGGAAGTCTTTTTGCTGGACATTTCACAGGTGATTGATGATAAAAGCACGTGGGGAAATGCTTGTGATTTCTAATTAAAAAATAAAAAAAAATCTCTACCTATCATGTTTATATTAAGAGCAGTCTATACAAGTCAGTTGTACAGTTAAGTGAAAGGTGAACGGTAACATTAGATTAATTTAGGATTGGCTGACAACAAGCAAACTAGTAAGGTCCAATCAGCCATTAATCTATTACTTAGAGATGACAACTTTACAAAAGGTATCTTTACCTACTGAGTGATGATTATGTTCCCTCAGTTTCTGTGCTTTCAACCAATAGCTGACTTTCTACTTCAGCATCCTTGGCATCCTTCTCTTCGTTTACTTTGCCTGATGATTCTTGTTTACAAAGTTCGGGATCATTTGCGTTTTTAGCAGTTTGTTGTTGACTGCCAGTCTCTGGCATATCTCCATTAACCTGAGGCACATTATCCTCTTTCTGGTTAGTAGCAATGGCTTCTGCAAAATACTCAAACATTTGTGATTGAGGAGGCATCCAGTTGCTGGGTGGCCTCTCCCTTCCAAAGCGGCTGCCATTCATTTCTCGTCGAAAAGCAAAATCTCGGTCATCTCTATCCCTGTGTCTTTCCCAAGGGCGTCGGCGGTCATCGAAATCTCTGTTAACCTCTGGTTCAAATCCTCTGTTCCAACCAAGTGCATTCCTTGGCTCATGTCTGTAGTTACCATGACGATGTCTTTCATCTTGAAAGCCCTTTGGGCCACCAAAACCAGGGAAAGGAAGGTGTTGTCTTTCATCAAAATCACCTCTATGTCCCCATGGTTTATCTGGGTGAAACATTAATTGTTCCCTTCTACCACCATCTAAAGGTACTCTTCCAAAATGATCCCTTACATCCAGAGGAGGTCTTCCAAAATGTTCTCTCCCATCCATTGGTAACCTTCCAAAATGATTTCTGCCCTCTAGTACAGGTTGTCCATAATGATCTTTACTGTCCATGTGTAGTCTCCCAAGGTGATCTTCTGGAATAAGTCTACCAAAATGATCACGTCCATCTGGTGGTGGCCTGCTAAACATGTCTCTCATCTCTAATGGATGTCTCCCAAACGGTGGTGGCATATCCATCGGGGAGCTTCCAAATGGTGGCCTACCATCTAATGGTGGTTTCATTTCACTATCATGAGAATCAGGAATATTTCTTATCTTACTTTCATAAGAAAGGTGATCAGATGTTCTAAGACTGTTAAGAGACTGTGCATCAGCTTTGTTATCAGTTTCATGGGAACCTTCCACAGATAAATACCCAGCACCACATTCGGGAAGTTTATCCTGGCCCTCAGAAGGATCTACAACAGCCATATCTTGCAGCTCATGATCATCTACTGTATGTCTAATATTAATATCTATTTCCTCTGTAGGGATCACACCTTTACTTTCTGCAGCAGCTACAGCTGATATGCTTTCTTTATTGTGTTCACCTCCAGATAGCTGGCCAACATTTTCTATTGGAGGGAAACGGTAATCTTGGTCTCCTTCTTGTTGAATATTACTGCTTGGCAGAGGGACACTTTCTTCTTGAGTAGGAGTGTTATCAGAATTTAGTCTACTTTGAATACTAGGACGTGAAAAAATATCTCCTGGAGGGAAAGGAAGAGAATGCAGAGTAGGGTCAATGAGAGCTGGTGGAAGCATGCTTCTCGAAGGTGGTAGAGGTGGCATTGCTGGAGTTAATAAAGCAAATCTTGTTGTTGCTGGTTGGGGCAATAATCCTGAACGAATATCTAAGAAGGGCATTCCGGCAATTCTACCTGGCATGCTCAAATGAGGAACGGGTGCTGTGACAGAGGGTTGTGGCTGCATTGTCAAGATCCCAGCACTGCTCACCATTGTGTTTTGAGAGGCTGAAAGGCAATGAAAAAAATAAATAAATTATTAAGGTAAAAGTCAAATAAAGCATCAAAAACAACAAAGGTAGTTTTTTTTTTTTAATTTACTGCAATTTGTCGCAATTTTTTTTTTTTTCAATAGTTCACACACAGATTCTTATGGAGGACCCACCACACTCCTGTATAGTCACTCTCACATATTTTCTGCACATCCCACGCCATGAAAATGATAATTTCCACAAATGTGTACGGCTATTGCCATAGCATGCACATTAAAAAGCTAATATAAAATACAGCATTTAGCATAAACCTTATCCAAAACAATAAACATAATAAGAGAATGCAATGCAAAGAAACTAAAATTACTATAGCATGATATCAGTGGATAATAGAGAAATATATGTTATGCCTACCAATTGAAGCTGATCTTTCTGTGAGGTTTTCTACACCAGGTTGTCTTTTGTTTTCTTGATCTGCTAGTGCACTTGAAGCTGGGTTAAACAAAGATGTGGTCGAAGCTGACGAGGTTACAACAGACCCAACAGGCAACATCAGGCTGCTGTATGAAACCTCTTTCATTGTATCTGCAGAAATAGGCAGTCGGGGAACTAGTGCTGTAAACAAAACAAAAGTTCAACAATTACAAAAGTATCCACAAACGTTTTGAAACTAAGCACCTAAGGAGATCATACAAACTCACAACTAACACTGCTAAGCAGTATTAACACCTACACTAGTACATAACTAAAACATATCGGAAAACGGTTCACTTTCTTTGAGAGAATTAAAAAAAAAAAAAAAAAAAGAGAGACACACAGATCAGCCATAACATTATGACCACTGTACGGTAAAGTGAATAACATTGATTATCCTGTAATTAAGCAAAGATACTTTCTGCAGTTATCCACCAAGTGTTTATAATACACAAAAAAGATTAACTGAACTGTCATTTGCACTTTTATGTGTTCCCTCACCACCAGACTAATGTAAATAGTGCCAACGGGTATAATAAATATTGAATAAGTCACCATTTGTCTCGGTAAATATATTTCCAAAGGTGCTACTGACATGACATTTTCACCAAGTCTTTAACAACCTATGCAATTCATATGAACAAATACGTAGAAACCAAAACAATTAAGCTCAGAAATTAAGTTATGTGTAATAAAATGGAATGACCCAGGGAAAAAGTATTGAACACGCTAACTGGAATTTGTTAATACTTCGTACTAAATCCTTTGTTGGTAGTGACAGCTTCAAAATGCCTCCTGTATGGAGAAACTAGTCACATACATTGCTCAGGTATGATTTTGGTTCATTCTTCCACACAAACAGTCTTCAAATCTTGAAGGATCCATAGGCCTCTTCTATGAACTCTGATCTTTAGTTCTTTCTCTTTCCATAATTTTTTTTTATTGGATTCAAGTCAGGTGATTGGCTGGACCATTCTAGCAGCTTTATTTTCTCTTTCTTCTAAACCAATTGAGAGTTTCCTTGGCTTTGTGTTTGGGATAATTGTCTTGCTGAAATGTCCACCCTCGTTTCATCTTCATCATCCTGGTAGATGGCAGCAGATTTTTATCAATAATGTCTTGGTACATTTTTCCATTCATCCTTCTTTCAATGATATGAAGTTTGCCAGAAACGTATGCTGAAAAAGAGCCCCACACCATGATGTTCCCACCTCCAAACTTCACTGTTGGTATGGGTGTTTTTGGTGTGGTGTGCTATTTGACCTCCAAGCATGGTGTGTATTAATTATGGCATCCAAACAGTTCAATTTTGGTCTCAGCTGACCAGACTATAGTCTCCCAGTATTTCACAGGCTTGTCTAAATGTTGTGCAGCAAACTTTAAATGAGCTTCCACATGCTTTTTCTTCAGCAATGGAAATCTTGCATGGTGAGCGTGCATACAGGCCATGGCGGTTGAGTGCATTACTTTCTGAAGCTCTCCACATGTGCTCCTTGGCTCTTGGACAACTCTTCTGATATTTATTTTCACTCCTCTGTCAGAAATCCTGCAAGGAGCACCTGGTCGTGGCTGGTTTATGGTGAAATGATGTCCTTTACACTTTCAGATTATGGCCCCAACAGTGCTCACTGGACCATTCAGCAGGTTAGAAATGTTTTTGTAGCCAATGCCATCAGTATGTTTTGCAACAGTAAGGTTGTGAAGGTCTTGGGAGAGCTCTTTGCTTTTACCCATCATGAGATGTTTCTTGTGTGACACTTTTCTATAGGCCATCAGCTGAGACTGAACCAGCTGATATTAATTTGCACTGATAAGGAGCAGGATTTTGTCTAATTACGGATAGATTTCAGCTGCTGTTTAGGCTTTCTATGCCTTTTTGCACCTCCCTTTCATCATGTGTTCAATACATTTTCCCTGTGTCATTCCATTTTATTACACATAACTTAACATTTCTCAAGCTATTTGTTTTGGTTTCTTTGTATGTATGGATTGCATGGGTTGTTACCGACATGTGGTGAAAATTTCATGTCAATATCACTTTAGAAATATATTTACTGAGAAAAAAGGTGACGTGTTCAATACTTATTTTATCCACTGTATATTTACATTAACATTGATTGTCTTATTACAATGGCACCTGCAAGTGGTTGGGGTATATTCAGCAGCACGAAACATGCTGTCCCTGAAGCTGATTTGTTGAAGGCAGAAAAAAATGGTCAAAAATAAGGATTTCAGCTATACTTTGACAAAGGCTAAATTGTAATGGCTAGACAACTGGGTCACAGCATCTCCAAAGCTGCACCTCTTTTGGGATGTTCTTGGTCTGCAGTGGTCCAAGAAAGGAAAACCGGTAGGCAGGGCTCATCAATACACATGAGAAGTGAAGGCTGGCCCATGTAGTCCAATCCAACAGAAGAGCTACTATAGCTCAAATTGCTGAAAAAGTTAATGTTGGCTCCAATGGATGGGGTCAGAACACAAGTGCATTGCTTGGTTTGAGGAACACAACAATGGGAATGAGGTGTTGACTTGACCTACAAATTCCCCAGATATCAATAAAATCGAGCATTTGGGGGATGTAATGGAAAAACAAGTCCAATCCATAGAGGCCTCACCTCTCAACTTATAGGACTTTAAGGATCTGCTACTGATGGCTTGGTGCCAAATAGCACTACATAATCGCAGAGGTCTAATGAAGTCCATGCCTCGATAGGTTATGGTGGGTGGTCATAACGATATGACTGGTGTGTGTATATATATATATATATATATATATATATATATATATATATATATATATATATATATATATGAAAACCAAACAGCTAAACAAATACAAACTACACAAAACTGTTAAGGCCAGAAATCTTAATAAACTATTTTCTGAAGTTTATTAGAAAAAAATTCCAAAATGTAATTGGTTTGCAGTTCTTTTGGATTGGACTGAAAATATTATCTATGTTGCATGCAAAATTAAGATGTCCCCTACCTTGGCTGGATTTAATGCAGAACAGCCATAAGTGTGCATTTTACATGTTTATAATTTGTTGTAGAACAAAACTACACTTAATTGAGAAATCTGAAGAAAAGAAATAAGGCTTGCTTCCTAAAGAAATTAAAATGTTAATCCTATTCCCTTATGTTACTTTATGTATAATGCTGAATATGGACATTTTGCACAAAGATGCCAGTAAATATGTAAACACATCTTGTTTCACACCATTCATAAACACTAGAGCAGTGGTGATAACTTTCTTGATATGGGGGGCTTAAAATGTGGCCCACAACATCACTAAAGACCCAAATTTCAGTGAATATGCATTATCAGCGGCAGCAGAAAAACAACAGGATATATTTAAAGACTATGGGCATGATACAGAGATTGCGGACATAATACAAGGGATGTTCAGAGAATCAGACATGATATAAGAGACTGTCAGAAACTGTGAACATGCTATAGGGAGTTGCTGGAGACTGGGAACATGCCTCACGAGGGTCGCATAAAAAATTCCAAAAGGCCAATGCAGCCCCCGGGCCACAGGTTGGGCACCAGTGTCCATCCTCTACTATGTTACTTGCCATGAAATTTGTAAAATAATGCATAATATATAAACTAGCAGGTTGGGTGGAACCCCTTCCTTTGATTTACAGTCAGAGGATCATGCTGCTGGAGTCAACAAAAGAAGACTGCTGGTTATTGCTCATTAGCATCTACCCAAGATTGAATTGTCTGTTTGGAGTATATTAGACCTTGGTAATAATTTAACCTCTTGCCAACCGCGTAAGGCATATATGTTGCAAAAAGAAAAATGGCTTTAATACCCAGCTGCTACACATTAGCTTCCACGTCAGTAAAAGGATGCGTGCTAAATGCGCTCTCACTTCACACTCCCAGCCCACTGACTGAACTGTCACTGCCAGCTCCCGACCATAGTGGTGCACCGAAATGAAAATTCTGGTGTTGAAACCGAAAATTCAAAATGCACTTGGCCGAAAACTGAAACGCGCAGTTTTTAAAAATAAATATATATTTTTTGGGAAAAAATACACTTTGTTTAAAAAAAAAAAAAAACCCCCAATATATACCCCAATTTTGTTATAAAATATGAAAGAGGATGTTACGGCGAGTAAATAGATATTCAACATGTCATGCTTTAAAATTGCGCATGCTCGTGGAATGGTAAAACTGTGGTACTTGAAAATCTCCATGGGTGATGCTTTAAAAATTTCTACAGGTCAGCAGTGTAAGTTTACAGAGGAGGTCTAGTGCGAGAATTATTGCTCTTGCTCTGACGTTCGTGGCGATACCTCATGAGTGTGTTTTTTAGTACCATTTACATATGTAGGCATGGCCTACGTTTGCGTTCACCACTACGTGCAAGCACGGGGGCACTTTAAACTTTTTTTTTTAATTTTTTTTTTTTTTGCACTGTCCCTTTAAAAATATTTTTAATCACTTTTATTCTTATCACAAGAAATGCATGCATCCCTTGTGATAGAAATAATTAATGACAGGTCCTCTTTATGGAGAGATATGGGGTCAATAAGACCCCACATCTCTCCTCTGCAATGTAAAGCACTGGATCAAAAATAAGCATTGATCTAGTGCTTTAAAAAAAAAAAATTGGCCGGAACCGGAAGTGACATCGCTCTGGACCTCCAAGGGCATAGAGATGAGTGGAGGCCATCTTACCTTCAATAATCTCTATGCCCAGCACCGGGTTCATTTGATGGTTTCTCAGGTAAGGCTGAGAACTACCAAGAGGCGGTCGGTGGCAGCAGGGGCGGGGTTTATTTGGCGGCACCTGTATCGGTGCTTTTTTTCATATCTGCCGAAAGGGGTGTTTTTGGCCACCGAAATGTCGGTGCATTCCTAGTGATGGGTTAAGAAATCTTCACAATTTCAATAAAAATTGCTTATGCATTGTTTCACTCACCTGTTGGAATAGCTGAGCTAATTGGAGGAGGAATAGCAGGTGGTGGCACTGGCGGTGGAATGAAACCTGTAAAAAGTAATGGAAGAATAGGACTAAATACTTATTTCCTGTATTATTTCTTAGTTTTTGCACATCTATATTTGTAGAACAAAAAATAAGGTTAATGCCCATGTTGTAATACTGAATTTTTTGTATATGTTTAAAATTACATAAATATTTCAAAGTGGGAGAACATAAGGTTTATGACAATTTACACACCATTGTTTTATTTCTATTGCCCATATGATTTTCAGTAATGCCTATAACCTATGTTCCAGTTATACTGCTAGGTACAGCCCCTGCTCCTAAACACAGTAGGGGTAATTCAAACAGGCACTTGGAACACATTTCTGGCAGTGTGTATGTAGCTGGAAGCCTTGCGCCAAAGTCATAAAAATCCAGTGTCATTTTCACTGTTAGTACAATGTAGTACTGACAGGCAACAAATCAAGCAGTTCTTGTATGCAAACGTTTTACTGTATGTCGCTATTGTTGCAACAAATTGATACTGCCATATCAAAGATAAGGAAAGTGGAGGTAAACAAGACCTGTTCTCTGTTGGAATAAATTGTTGATTGTGTTGCTTGTGTATATATATCATATTGCATCTTTGAGACAATTCTGCAACAAAATGTGTTAAGTTCCTCTGGAATGGGTATTTGATACCTTTCCAATTCCCTCTAAATGTTTCCAAATATCTCCTCTGCCTGTAAAACTCTGCCACTTAGTAGGAGAGATGCTAGTGACAGTTCTATCAGAGCTGCAAGATTCATATACACCTTACTGACATGTACCTGTACATGAAGTTCTGCCATTTGTTGAACCACTATGACAGCTTTCTAAAGAGTACCCACAACACGATTTATGAATCCCAGGGAGTATCTTAAAAGTACAATGTACTTAAAGTCAAATTTGACATAAAAGGTTTAGTTTTGATTTGGATAGAGTGGGGAAGTATTAGAACCACCGTCAGGGCCACATATATTTGTGTCCTCCTAGGAGACATTTCCACTTAATTCCAGCCAGGAAAGGAAGTGATGGAAAATGTTCCCAAGGAGGAACACAGATAAATGAAAACACATTTCTAGCAGAGCAAGAAAGGGATAGGGTTTTAGACAATGTATTCATTGCTGTCCATGCTCACAATAGCATCCCTCGTTTCCTGCACCAATGCCAAAAGGGACAGCAAATGAGGTAAAATCTTCCTAATAGGGTGGCTTATACTAACCATTTTACTTTTCTCCTATCTATTCAAAACTAAAAAGAAAAATATTTTGGCTGGAGTTGGGCTTTATAAAGAACAAATCAGGAAAGAGCAACTGTAATAATGTGAAGTGAACAATGTTTTAGACTACCAAATGCATACCTGGTGGTGGCTGTGAAGGGTTGAAACCTGCACGCATGAATGGAGGCGGAGGAAGCGTGAAGCCCGGAGGGGGAACTGTCATGGAGACAGGAAATGAAGGCGGTACCAAACTTACAGCAGGGACAGCAGGAACAGTTGGCGCAACCGGAATCTGTTAATATTAATGAAGTAGTGAAAACTGGAGTCAAATGACGTAATAACGGTATGATGATGAATTACAATTTTAAATTTAAAATATTTAAACCAAAAACACAAAAATTTTATATATTGCAGCTTACCACAGATGTGATGGTTGCATTAGTTTTCTTTGTTTCAAGCTTTTTCCTTTTGTTTTTACCTCATGATCCTGCCAGTAACACATTTCTTGTCCTAGGCTGAACTTTCGCTCACTGTACTGTATTTATTGACTACCAGCATTATCACCCTAGGACAGTACCACAGAACACCTCTACCTCCTCATAACATGGACAAAAGTGTTCTGTGGTTCAGAGTGATAGCTAGGAACAATAGTAACTTATAAGAGTCAGCAAAGGCAAGAAGTTAACAGCTGATCTGGCAGGATCAACTGGTATTTATGGCACTTATTGAACAGATGAAACATAACACTTTCAATGGTATATTTACTACTCCAAAAGGGAGCCAAGAAAATATCATTGTTAGGGTTCCTTAAAGTGAAACTAAAGTGCAAACAAAAAAAGATGCAGGCAAGATCTTGAGGAATAACACATAGGCCTGCCTCTTTACAATCTTTTTAAGAATGTACACATGCATGGCTCAGTGTATATTCTTGGCACTGGAATGAATAAACTCCCATGCACATGAATGGTAGTTACATAATTTTATAGCTAATCAAACAAAATTGTGGAAGACCCGGCAGAGAACCTTGCAGATATTGCATTGTTGGAGTGGATGTAAGTACTTGCGGACTTTAGTTCAGCTTTAAAGTGCACCTGTGCTTTGCCCACCTCATCCATCAGCATATACTGGTCTTCCTATTGAGTTGGCAGGTATAAAAACACAAACACTGTCCCCATACATGGCTCTAAATTCAGCTGGTACCAGCTGTACCATTGGTATTTCAAACCATGTATGGACAGCTTTACACCAAGTGTAAAAAAAAAGAAAAAAAAAAAAACCCAAATATTCAACACAATAAAATCATTATAGATTTTTATGGTTTTCTATTTATCTTCGTTATTTACGGTATTTCTAAAAAGGTCCTAAACACATTTTCCAGATAGCCAGGAAATTAAAGCTAACTAAAGTGTTTCCACTACTCTGCTAACATTTGGAAATACATGCGGAAGCCATACTGGCTCATCAAGGCAACCCTGAAAAGTAAGGTCCATAAAGCTGGCCATATATTAATAGAATTTCATTTAATAATTTTCATTTTCAGTAAATTCAGTTGATTTTCTAATCAATACTGGAGTCAGCATGATGGTTGTTTTCAACTACAGCGGCAAGAAAATTCAAAGGAGCTGGAAAAATTTGTGGAAATGTGGTTTTTCATTTGGGCAAGTCCATGTGACCTGAAACCAAATGTTAAATGCAAGAAAAATCTTGACACAAGTCATTAAATGCAGTGCTCAGAATGTTCATATGTTTGTTTCAGAAATGTACAAGTGCATGGCCAGCTTAACTGCAAATTATCTGAGTCCCCAACTGTGGGACATATATAACAAGGAACAAACAGAGCAGACTCACCTGACGGCAGCCCTTTTTAATCTTAATGGTATAGCAACACACTGGAAGTTCACACAAGAGAGGTAAAGACTTTCAGTGTCTGCACCAAACCCAAAAAAGCAAACAGATCAGATTGTGTCTTTATTTCTTCTATGAAAATTATTTCTAGGCCTGACAAGTTTGAAAACCTTGTGGTATTAATATTAGCCTTCTCAGTTCACCTGCACAGCATAAATGTGCAATGCTCAAGCTACTCCAGGGTGCTATACAGGTCCAAGGCAGAAGCCCCAAGGAAGGGTAAAGGGACCGAGTCCTTGAAGGTCTTTTTGTGACAAAGCCCATCACGATGGGTGAAGACTGGACTCCTGTTATGATTCAGTCCTGCAGCGGGAATGGTAAGTATACATTGCAGTGTTTTGTTTAAAATCTGACTGGTCGATCTCCTGGTGGCCACTGGGGCCAGTGTTCTGTTAGTCTGGTGGGCCATGCTCTCTGAAGGAGTTATGGGCTACCGTTCCTCCTCCAGCCACCATAGGCCGTGGGGTCCCTCTCTATAGCCTACTCTTGTCCAGTGAAGACAGGAAGTAGAGGGGTGTCCATTTTGGCTTATGATTTGTAGTCACACGTGGACTGACAGTTGGCTGGATGAGAATGTGTAAGTATTACCGATGTGGGAGTTGCATGACCAGACAGGACACGATAATACACTGCATTAGAATGAATAATCCTGGGGAGCTTGTACAACTGTTTTTCTGATACACCGCTGCAGAGGGTCAGTACACTTAAAGGAGTTGGGTCTCCAGAGTAGTTTGCTTTTGGTCTACAGGAGCTACACTTGGGCTACACTGAAGCAGCAGAGGCTGCATTCAGGCTGAGCTTCATGAATAACAGCGCAATTGTCAGTTAAAGTAACGCAGCACCGTGTCGCAAGAAATGGCCAGGTCAGGAAGGGGGGTAAATCCTTTGGAGGGCAAGTGATTAAAGGATAAGTTCACCTTTTGAGCAAAAATAATAAATGCACATTTTTTTGAAGGAAAAAAAAGGTGCATTTATTATTTTTTGCTGCAAAAGCCTATAAAGCACTGCACCAACTACCAGATTGCTGGTGCCATGCAGGTCTCCTGCAGACCTGTCAGTATATCTGCTTGCCCATACATCCCGAATGAGCAAGCCGAAAAATTATAACAGGAAGACTCAATGAACTACCCACAGCGCTCACCGCATGAAGATCCCGTGCTAGCTGTCAAAGCAAAGGGAGAGGGGGGCGGTCCTTTCATACCATGTTACGTGTTACACCTTGAATATGGGTGTAACGTAACATGTTAGGAAAGGTGACCTTTAATGACACAGGAGTCCTGAGATCTTTACCTGCTTGCCAGATAGCACAGACAATGACCTGACTCCTCTACAGTAGTTAAGCAACAGAGCTGGGCACCTACCTGCCCCCAGTCTGCGATTGGATAGTGAAAGCGCACCAACAAACTAATTGGGTAATTTCTCTCCTCCTCCATTATCCTTGCCAGCAGTGTGATTATGTGCATACAGCAGGGTCTAACTAGCTCAGAAAGCTATGTGTCCCTCTTCCAGCCTAGGTTCTACTGTAAAGGGCATAACAGGCTGATTTCAATACCGTTTCAGGTACTTACATGCAGTTTAGAAAGAATATGTATTTGTTTAAAGTGGAATTCTGGGAGAACCCTAACATCCATGCTTACTAACCTGTGAAAGAAAAATGTATACATTTACCTATTTTCAGGCTGCTCTAATCATGTGATCCTGCTTCCCTTTGTCAGCTAATGCAAGGAAAAATTGGATTCTTTCTACATACTTACCTGTAAAATCCATTTCTTTTGGAGTACATCACGGGACACGGAGAAAGCTATTCATGACTATGTGGGTTATATGCCATCTATAGGTGAATAGACACTGGCCGACCAATCAGAGAGGAAGTCCTCCCCTATATAACCCTCTTACACAGGAAGTTCTTCAGTTTTTGTAAGCAATGAAACTCCCGAAAGAGGGGAGGAACCTCTGTGTCCCATGATGTACTCCAAGAAATGGATTGTACAGGCATGTATGAAAAAAAAAATAATCCAATTTTCTTTATCGTACATCACTGGACACGGAGCAGGCTATTCGTGACTATGTGGGATGTCCCAAAGAAATTTTGAGGGGAGGGTGACACCATGATTGCCACCACCAACAATCCCAAAAACTATTCAGC
The DNA here is from genome assembly GCF_062004578.1 of Staurois parvus. NCBI lineage: Eukaryota > Metazoa > Chordata > Amphibia > Anura > Ranidae > Staurois > Staurois parvus. The sequence continues at coordinate 7,424,128 of NW_028317877.1, forward strand.
CGTTCTCAAGACGCTGTGGCCAAAGGCAGAGTCCTCTGTAGCTCTCACATCCACCTTGTGAACGTGTGAACTGAAGCCCAAGTAGCGGCCTGCAAATCTGACCAACTGATGCCTGATGGCAGATCACTCAATATGTCCCAACACTCCTGGTAGTGTGCGCTCTCACCCAAAAGGGTGGGACCTTACCCTTCAAACAGGCCCAGACTGGCCATAGGGCAAACCGGGAATTTGCCCGGGAATTGCCAGGGCCGCATTTTCTTGTGGGGCCCAAAGCTGAGCTGCGCCCTTGAGCCTGCGCCACTCACTCAACCTCTTCGTGGCTGTCTGGCTGCCCATTAAGCTCACGTCAGGGCAGGGGAGGTGGAAACCAGTGATCAGCTGACCCGTGATTGTGAAGGGGAAGAAGTTGAAGGAGGTCTCCGCTGTGTGAGCTGTGACGCACAGCCTGTGAGGAGACCCCATCTGATCTCGGCATAGGGACTGCCACTGCTGCTGACTGACAAGTGGAGGGAGTTAGAGAGAAAGGGAGCGCTAGTAATGATATTAAAGCTCTGTACTCCCTCAACCTGGCTGAATCCCCCATCTCTTCTGTTCTCCTGGCTCCGTCCTCCCCTCCACCTGGCTGCATTCCCCCTCTCTTCTGTCCTCCTGTCTACATTCTCCCCTCCACCTGGCTGCATCCCTGCTCTCTTCTGTCCTCCTGGCTCTGTCCTCCCCTCCCCTTCACCTGACTACATCCCTGCTCTCTTCTGTCCTCCTGGCTCTGTCCTCCCCTCCACCTGGCTACATCCCTGCTCTCTTCTGTCCTTCTGGCTCCATCCTCCCCTCCACTTGGCTGCATCCCTGCTCTCTTCTGTCCTCCTGGCTCCATCCTCCCTTCACCTGGCTGCATCCCCCTCTCTTCTGTCCTCCTGGCTCCATCCTCCCTCCACCTGACTGCATCCCTGCTCTCTTCTGTCCTCCTGGCTCCATCCTCCCTTCACCTGGCTGCATCCCCCTCTCTTCTGTCCTCCTGGCTCCATCCTCCCTCCACCTGACTGCATCCCCCCTCTCTTCTGTCCTTCTGGCTCCATCCTCCCATCCACCTGGTTGCACCCCCACTCTCTTCTGTCCTCCAAGAATTAAAAGGCGAGAATGCTACCCACTTGTCCCCTGCCGAATTGCTCAAGTACTCTCATGTTCATTTGTGCTATATGTCTAGTGTTCTGTCTAGTGGATATGGTATTCAGAGAAAACCAGTATTCTAGTATGTTTGCAGATTAGGAAATATATGCTAATTCAATATTAGTTATTTTGTCCAAATCAAAATTTCTGGCAGTCTTTATGCTGTAGAGAGGGGGTCAGCAACCAGTAGCTTGCGATTTACCACCGGTAGATCTACCGCGGTCTGGGCTTGCTGACCCGCCATCTCAAAGCATCAAGCAGAGTGCAATGCAGAGGGATTGTAAAGGTGGAGCTGTAGTTGGGAACAAGAGCTGCATAAGCCGATGCCGGCTCCTGTCCCATGCGGAATGATACCAACTGCACTCCACCTCTTATCCTGGATAGCGGTCTCCCGAATGGTGCCAGCAGCAGGAAAGAAGAGATCTTCAGGTCAGTGTGAAGCAATACACTGGGCATAATAGTATAGGGCTGCTTTCACAATGATGTGCTGCAGTTTACACGCCACATATGCAGTGCAGTGTACCTGTAGCTTTCCTGCGGGTTTGCTAAGCTTAGCAGTAGACTTCTGTTATATCCTGCGGGTTTGGTGCACTTTCTGAAAGCGCACCAAAACTCCTGAGTGCAGGAGTTTTGGTGTGCTTACAGAAGCCGAACCACACCTGCAGGATATAATAGAAGTCTATAGTAAAGCACAGCTAACCTTGGAAAGTCGTAGATGCACTGCACCCACAGTGCAGGTAAAGCACAGCATATCAGTGTGAAAGCAGCTTTATAGGGGGCTCAAAGCAGGGTTCATTTACATTTGCAGTTTTAGGGGTGGTAAAGCCCCATAGTTAAGCTGTGTCTTTACCACCCCCAAACCACAATAGCACCCCCTTTAGCTGCAGTAGTCAGGGGAGTACACATGTCGCAGCTGCAGCAGGAGTCATACACCCTGTCATGGTTGGTGGGAGTAGCACCTGCCAAGTATGACCCACTCAAGTGAATGAGGTCGCCCTGCAACCTTGTGCAGTCCAGCAAACATGGGGTTAAAGCAGGCAGCACTGTGTTGCTTTCTCACCACCTACTTTAATCCCTTGGACCCCGCAGAAGCATGCAGTTGGGGGGCGCTTGCAGAGTGGCCCCATTTACTTGAATGGGTCGCGCTTGGCAGCTGGTAGCAGCCATCAAAAGTAGCAGGGAGCTTAATTCCTGCTGTAGCATGTGTACACATTTGGCTGCAATCTCAGAAGTTAAAGGGGGAAGGGATTGTGGGCAGTACAACCACAACTAAACCTCAGGTTTTACCAACCCCAGACTGTTCGTGTGAATGAGCCCTAAGGGTGCCGCTGCCGAATACAACTAATGGCTCATTCAAAAGTGCAGCAGGCACTGCTGCTCCTCTGAAAAGCGATTCAAGCGTGTTTGACAGGTGGTGAGGAGGTGACATGTTGACTCCTCACCACCTGATTTAAACCCATGATTGCATGGTAGTATTGTGATTAGAGGTTTAAATCAGGTGTGAGGAGGCGACACTGTGCCCGGTGATCGTTTACTTCTCCCGTTTTGTTCAGGTATATCTGCACTTTTTTAAGGTTGCCTAAGTCTGATGTAGAAGAAAAATGTCTCCGCAATAGAGGCTCATAGGCATAATAAGATAACACTAACAAGCAAAGGAACTACTCTTCTACCAAAGATAATAACAGCATGTATGTAAGGTAACTGTGTTTGATAAACAAATATACAGGTTAATACAACAGTTACTAGTACATGAATAAATGATACTAGTGTTTAATATGTTTGAACTTTGATATAACTCATTACAACTTAAAAATAAATAAAAAACAGTAACTGTATATTCACAAAATTACATTATCCACTTATTTTAGTAAAAATAGTTACCTGGAGCATTGCAACAGGCTGAGTATATGCCTCTGTTTGCGTTGTTATTATGGTGGATTTTGGAATAACTGGACTCTGCACAGTAGTAGTGGGAGGTGGTACAGAAACGGGCTCCTTAGTTACAGTAGGTTCTGCATTTCTTTGATTTGCCCAGTCTATAATATGTGAAACAGAAATCACATTTTATTATGTTAAAATGAGCTTGAAGTGTATTAGGAGCAAAGTTACAAACACATACCCCTAGTAGGAGTAAGACACAGACTCTAGTAAATGCACCAAAGTGATTGTAAAGGTTCAATTTTATTTATTTTTTCTAACAAACATGTTATACTTACCTGCTCTGTGCAATGGTTTTGCACAGAGCAGCCCCAATCCTCCTCTTCGGGCTCCCCAGTTGGCGCTCTGGGCTCCGCCTCTTCTCCGTGTGCCACCACTGGAAGCTGCTTCTTATGGTAGAACATGTGATGGCTTTATCCCTGTCCCCACCCCCACATTACTGTGTCCAGTGAAGGAGGAGGGTTAGCAACGCTGCTACTTTTGGTCACAGTGCTGGATCGAGACAGGACTCCAGTAAGTATTTTGAGAGGTGGGGGGCTCAGAGAGGGTGAAGGGTTGTGGAATCTGGGTAGCTGCACATAAATGTTTTTTACCTTAATGCAGAAAATATATTAAGGTAAAAAATGCTTAGCCTATAAAACCACTTTAAGCAAACTAAATCACGTTTCTTGCTACATAATGTATGCTTTAGGCTACATTCACATACACTATATTGCCAAAAGTATTGGGACAACTGTCCAAATCATTGGATTCAGGTGTTCCAATCACCTCTATAGCCACAGGTATATAAAATCAAGCACCTAGGCATGCAGACTGCTTCTACAAACATTTGTGAAAGAATGGGTCGCTCTAAGGAGCTCAGTGAATTCAAGTGTGGTACCGTGATAGGTTGCCACCTGTACAATAAGTCCATCCGTGAAATTTCATTGCTGCTAAATATTCCACGGTCAACTGTTAGTGGTATTATAACAAAGTGGAAGCAACTGGGAACAAAAGCAACTCAGCTACGAAGTAGTAGGCCAGGTAATATGACAGAGCGGGCCATTGCATGCTGAAGTGCAACAGTGAGCAGAAGTCACCAACTGTCTGCAGAGTCAATAGCTAAAGACCTCCAAACTTCGTGTGGCCTTCAGATTATCACAACAGTGCGTAGAGAGCTTCACGGAATGGGTTTTCATGGCCGAGCAGCTGCATCCAAGCCTTATATCGCCAAGTGCAAAGCATAGAGTCGGATGCAGTGGTGTAAAGCACGCCACCACTGGACTCTAGAGCAGTGGAGACGTGTTCTTTGGAGTGACCAATCACGCTTCTCTATCTGGCAATCTGATGGACGTGTCTAGGTTTGGCAGTTGCCAGGAGAACGGTACTTGCCTAACTGCACTGTGCCAAGTGTAAAGTTTGGTGGAGGGGGGGATTATGGTGTGGGGTTATTTTTTAGGGGTTGGACTTGGCCCCATAATTCTAGTGAAGGGAACCCTTAAGGTGTCAGCATACCAAGACATTTTGGACAATTTCATGCTCCCAACTTTGTGAGAACAGCCCCTTCCGGAACATGACTCCGCACCAGTGCAAAAATCAAGGTCCATAAAGACATAGATGAGCGAGTTTGGGGTGGAGGAACTTGACTGGCCTGTACAGAATCCTGACCTCAACCTGACAGAACACCTTTTGGATGAATTAAGAGCAGAGACTGCGTGCCAGGCCTTCTTGTCCGACATCAGTGCCTGACCTCAAAAGTGTGCTTCTGGAAGAAAGGTCAAACATTCCCATAGACACGCTTCTAAACCATGTGGACAGCCTTCCCAGAAGAGCTGAAGCTATTATAGTTGCAAAGGGTGAGCCAAATCAATATTGAACCTTAAGGACTGAGACTGGGATGCTATTAAAGTTCATGTGCGTGTAAAGGCAGGCGTCCGAATATTATTGCCAATATAGTGTATATGCAGGTGTGGGGGTGCTTGTAAATTGCACGCACTACTGCACCTGTATACACCTGCACACAAAATGCACAGGGGTGTCATTAACTATTATTGTCACTCCAACCCACTGAAAAACGCAGTGTGGTTTCCTGCACAAAGAAATTGCATGGTGCAAAAGCACCATGCAATTTTCATGCAGATGCGTTTTAAAAAAAGGGACCAGTTCCCTGAACAAAGCAAATGAATGTGCTGCTGTGCCTGTGCACACGCGACATGCAGAGTCACACATATGTGAAAGGAGGCTTAGATATTATTAAAGTAGAGTTACAGGCAAGCGAATAAATACACCATTAAAATAAATATATGGCATTTGTGTTACCTGTTATTAAGATTTGCCCTTCTTTCCCCAAGTCTTGAAATTTACACAGCCCAGAAAGCCTGATAACCTTTTCTCTAATTCAGTTAAGCTAGCTAGGTCACCTCCCTGTATTCAGCCTGTTACTGGACAGCAAAAAAGCAGCAGACTCATGAGGTCATCTCTCTGTTCTTTCCTTCTGTCAGCATATTCTATGCCTGCACAAGTGCATGTAGGAAGTCAGAGTACCTCCTATTACTGCCCTCCCACTACTGATCTAAGTGCTCCTGTACAGGCTATTGGAAGAGGCTAAGTACATTATTTCATTAATATTTACACTAGCAGCATTTAAATTTGTTTTAAATATACATAACTACATTCACTAGCGTTTTAAACAGCTACCTGGAGTTCAGCTTCATGATCATATTTAAAAGAAATTGTACAATGTTGCAATCAAATCTCCCACTCGCTAGAAATTTAAAATTAAAGTGTTACCATTATTAACAGTTTCTTGATCAATCATTCCACCTTCTGAAAAATCTTCTAGATCATCCAGTTTTACTTTTTCCCAAGGAATATATGTGACTCCAAGATCAACATCCCAGAACTGCTTGTACTCTGTTTTCACACCTTTATTTAATGCCCAAGCGATCTAAATGAATCAATAACCAGACAAATAAAACAATTAGTTTACTGGAAAAAAAATAGGTTCACAACAGTATTGACGGCAGAATATACTATTGATTCTTGCTCTTAAGATTCATCTTTTGTGACCTCATGGGTTAAATTAACTTGAAACTAGTATTAACTTAAAACTTAAGAACCACTAAACTTTTCTGACGAAAGGATAAATAGGGAATCCGTATGTCTAATTGAAGCTGTGGTTTTAAGGTGACTCTAATGGCTCTGACTTCGTCCAGGCAATGCAAAAAGATTTCCTTTGGATGCTTTGGAGAAGGGCATAAGGATGGTAGGACTCATCAAGGTGAAAAACTGATACCACCATGGTAAGAAAGGATGGTCTTGGGCGTACGACAAACTTGTCTTTGTGAAGTACTGTATGAGGAATGGCTCTTTACAAGTAAGAGCCACCAACTCAAAGACATGTGTGACATGTGACAGTAACCAAAAGGGCTATTTTGCAGAAGAGGTCATCTGGGGGCATATCTATGATGGGTTCAAAGAATGGTTTCTGCAGACCAGAGAGAACCAAGTTGAGAGCCCAAGGAAGCACAGGTGCTGCAACAGGGGCTCAATGTGATCTTCACCATAAATAAAAGTTTCCACAAGGGAGAGGGAAGCCAGAGGCCAGTACCTGCCCTTTCAGAGTGCTTAAGTTCTGGTCCTAACCTAATTGTAGGAAGGCCAGAATGCAAGGCACAGAGTAATCTCTGCGTTCCAAGTGCCTGTGTCCACACCAGGCAACAAAGGACTTCCAGGTATGATAGCACACCTTCTCATAAGTGGCTTCAACAACCACGCCATTAATGCCAGACACTGAGAAGCAGGGCCTTGAGGTATCAGATCTGATGAGAAGAAAATGTCTGCTACAAGTCTGATTATGTCTGTGTACCAGATTCTTCTAAGCCAGCTCAGTGCAATGAGAAGCATCGTTTTCCTCTCTTGTTCTACTTTTTTTGAGCAGTTAAGGCACAATTCACACTGGAGGGAAAATGTAGATCAGCCTGAACTGAGAACAGGGAATTATCAAGGCATCTGTGGCAAGTGCTAGAAGATCCTTGGTCCAGCTATAAAAAAAACTAATTAGGCTAAGAGTGATTTCTCCATGTAGGAGAAGTAGTCCATCACCTTAGGGCACTAGCACAAAATATAGGACTCGTACGATGGGGTAGGACTATAGCGATGGCGCCCAGTGGACGTCTCCTCAAACGCTTCCCAGTGTCTTATCAACAGAAGTTATGAGCCTATAAATCAGGTTTTATGAATACTTTTTTTTTTAAGATCATGTTTACTGCTTTTTAAAATAAGCATATACAAATGCATCAATATTAAGGATCTCTTCCAGGTGCTTACAACAATCTTTTTGGCATAAAAATAGAGAATATGCAGCAGTTTTTTGGTATGGGAACCAACTGGGTGGTCTTCCACCAACCCAGACCCTGGGGCACTTAATATTTGGAAGACCTAAAGACAACTCAAGAAACTCACACACTTTGAATCTGGGCACACAATTACAAAGCATGCAAGAAGTCCGTCTCCTGCATAGGGGAGTTTCTCTAATCCCTAGGCTATACATGTGTTGGGGCATGTAGTTGGTTTGATGGAACAGTTTAAGTTGTAAGAGGATCTTTGGAGGAAATAACTTGATGCAATATGTTCCATAAACATCCTCCCAATCTTCTTCAGCGGGTTGGGGATCACCTCATACCATTTGGCTCTAGCTCTGAGGAGGGAAGATGTTGTTCATCGAATACTTTGCCTGAGACCTATATTATCTAGTTAAGATAGTTACATTGCAAAAATTTCAAGAAAGAACTGTTAATCATAACTAATGTTTGTATCTTAACGTCCTCAGACTTGTACAGAAAGTAAGAAATTAAAATTTTATGTAATTGTGCATAATAGCCAATGTGTAGGGGCCATGGAGTATTGTTAGTTTCCTTCTCTGGAATTATTGAAGAACTCATAGGCTAGGAAACATTGGTCTTTATATCACCAAGAGTTTAAATGTCTGCTGATAAGTTTCTGAATCATTCACTTCTCGATCAAGACTGCTGTCCAAACTGAACCTTTATGAATTAACTTGCAATTTTTGGGGTTTACGGTATCTATTTGAAGTAAAACACGTTAATGTAACACATAATAATTGTGTTGGCAAAACAAATGCCGTTCCCTGTCAAAAAAAAGTATTAAGCCTTACCGCAAACAGATGGTGTGAACGGGCCCTTATCAAATGGACTTTCAACTGCTGGGAGAGGAGCACAAGCTGCAGCTATGTGCCTAGGAAATAGATTCCTAAATAAACAAATATCCTGCAGCTTCATTTACTCACCACCTTGCAACATTTTAGAAAGCTGCACAAAAATGGGAAGTAAAAGCAAGACTCAACGGTTTTTGATGCCACCGATGGTTAACTGATGCAGTTGGGTAAGCATTTTAGAAACATTAAAGGATAAGTTCACCTTTGGGAAGAGGTTACATGTTCCACCTGTTTTTACAGTGGAACATGTAACATCTTCCCACTGCTGCAGCCTCTCCTCAATCCACCGCATTTAGTAGCATTGAGCCAGGGATCTTCTCCCCAAGCGTGCTGTCATAATTTAAAAAAAAAAAAAAAAAAAACCCTGGTTGGCTGGGGCTCATTTATTCACAGAATTCTGTGTATGAGAAAACTACAACTACTGACAGCATTTGTGGTTGACAGCTTGCAGTTCTTAATGAACTACCAGGATATTGGTGAGCAATCTAGGTAGTTTCATGGATAATTCCTGTCACTGTCTAACTGCCTGCCTGTACAAGGCACAAGCAGTCGGCTACCTTGACAGTCTGCAGGAGCCTTGCATTGCTTTAGAAGCTGCTAATAAAAAAAATAACAATTGCACATTTTTTTACCTGCAAAAAGATGAGCATTTATTTTTTTTAAAGGTGAACTTAACATTTAAGCTGCAGCTGACTAGATTTAGAGATTTAGTTTTTTTTCCAAGGGCTATAAATACAATTAGTGTAAATATTAAATCTAGTCTGCAACATCTGTTTACACAGATTTTGTGCAGTAGCGAAAGTTGGAAGTACATTTTAATGCTTTTTTTTTTGGATGTTTATATTTATTATTTTTGGAATGATTATTTATTTTGTGTGTTGTTATATTGTTTATATATGTGTAAAGCATTCTTCTAAGTGTGGCAATTAAACTTTTCTATATTCAGATTGTTTTTTACAATGACAATAAAGGCCCTCTACTGTATTCTAATGACGTTTAGCAAAAGAATACCTTGATGACTTTCGATCCGATCTTACACGAGCCGGCACTAAGCTTCTGAAGAGCTCTGAATGCATCTTGTCTGTGAACCATACAAACATAGGCACAGCCTCGAGGTGGAATCATCTGTGAACAGTTCAGAGTACAGAATATTTTATTATGCATTTCTAGTAAATTTGAATATATTAGCAAGAGACACACATTGGCTGAACCCTTTGCAAGTCACCTTGATATGCCACAATGTAGAACAGAATTATACTACCTCATTTTTGTATTGAGCCCAAATATTAAAGTACCACTTTCTGCACACTATACCTGCCAGACTGTCAATGACTTCTAAAATATGTTTCTTAAAGTTGAACTAAATGCAATTTTTTGCCAACAATTGGAAAGTGTTTACTTACATTAATAGATTCAATCTGTCCGAATTCTTCAAACACATTAGTCAAATCTTGCTGTGTTGCCTTTTTGTCAACCTGTCCAACCCAGAGTGTAGTACTGCACACTGAGAATGTTCAAAATCACGTATTAAAAAAATTGTTTTACAATTTAAATTGGCATGCAACTACATTTGCGATTTGCAGAATATTTTACAATGTCACTACATCTAAAAAATTGTATGCATACCACTTAGTGTTTTGGAGCGAATAGGAGGCAGACCCTTTTTCTGTCGCTCTTTTTCTCGTTCTCGGGCTCTTCTTTCACTTGAATATGAGCGTGAGGTCTTTCGCTTTCTTTCTCTTGACTTTGACCGAGAACGTTTTCTATGCTTGCGTTTCCTTGATCCAGATCGAGATCTTGAACGTCTTTTCCTGGGTGATCTTTTTGGAGTAAAAATGGAAACAAAGGTTTTTATTACTACCATTAGTCAAAGACACTGGGTTATATGCAGCCACCTGCATGTGACTTGACACTGGCAAACAGTACTTTGGATAGCTCATAAAATCCCTCCTGATTCCAGCTATCTCCAGTTTCGCTGTTTGCCCGAAATAGAAACAGAATCGGATGCTGAGACCAATGTTAGAACCGATTGTTGCTGTGGTGAAAAGAACACATCATCACTCTGAGGCTGAATGTTGTGCAGGCCTTCGGCAGAGCAAATGTTTGCCAGTGATTTTGCATTGGCCCCCTTTCCATTGGTTTCCATTATAGCTACAAGTGAGAGCACACACGGAATAGGGTGCGAATTCTTGCAGCAAAAGAGTGGTGGAAGCGCCCGAATACCTTGTAAGGGCTCTTGCCCTCCAGAAGATTTACCCCCATTCCTGACCAGGCCATTATTTGCTATTCGGTGATGTGCTAGTTCAACTGGTAACTGTGCAGTCATGCAACGCTGTACCCAAACAAAATTGATATCCTTTTTTTCCACAAAAATAGAGCTTTCTTTTGGCGGTATTTGATCACCACTGGGTTTTTAATTTTTTGAGCTATAAACAAAAAAAGACCAAAAATGTTGAAAAAAAACGTTATTTTCTAATTTCAGTTATAAAAATATCCAATAAATTTTGTCATAAATTTAGAGCAAAATGTATTTTGATACATGTCTTTGGTAAAAAAAAAAAAAAAAAAAAATCCCAATAGGTGTATATTAAATTGGTTTGTGTGAAAGCTATAGCGCTTACAAACTATGGAATAGATACTGGAATTTACATAGCTTTTACTTTCTGACTGCCCATCAGTCCTCATGCACACTGAATGTTTTTACAGCTGCTGTTTTTGGCTTTTGACGTTTTGAAACCCACTAGTTCTGTTTTTTTTCCCTGCCAAAAAACGTTGATTACAGTCTATGTGTGCATGACACATAGGATAGCATGCTGGGGAGTTTACTGGCTGTAGAAAAAAAACCCGTCAAAAGCCAAAAACAGCAGCTGTAAAAACATAAATATCAAGTACAAATTTTTTTACACAGTCCCTCCATTTTCAGGGGCTCAAATGTAATTGGACAAATGAATATAACCATAAATAAAAATGTTCATTTTTAATAATTTTGAGAATCCTTTACTGGCAATGACTGCCTGAAGTCTGGAACCCATGGACATTACCAAAGACTGGGTTTCCTCCTTTCTGATGCCAGGCTCTAACTGCAGCTGTCTTCAGTTGTCCTTTGTTTGTGGGTCTTTCTGCCTTTAGTTTTGCCTTCAGCAAGTGAAATGCATGCTCAATAGGGTTGGGATCAGGTGATTGACTCGGTCATTGCAGAATATTACACTTTTTTTCCTTCAAAAGCTCCTGGGTTGCTTTTGCAGTGTGTTTTGGATCATAGTCCATCTGTACTGTAAAGCACCATCCAATCAACTTTGCTGCATTTGGCTGAATCTGGGCTGACAGTATATCTCTAAACACTGCAGAATTCATCCGGCTGCTTCTGTATTCTGTCACATCATCAATAAACACCAATGACCCAGTGCCACTGGAAGTCATGCATGCCCATTCCATCACACTGCCTCCACCATGTTTTACAGATGACGTTGTGTGCTTTGGATCATGAGCTGTTCCAAGCCTTCTCCACACTTTTTTCTTCCAGTCATTCTGGTATAGATTAATCTTAGTTTCATCTGTCCAAAGAATGCTTTTCCAGAACTGGTCTGGCTTTTTTAGATGTTTTTATAGCAACGTCTAATCTGGCTTTTCTATTCTTCAGGCTTATGAATGGTTTGCACTTTGTGGTGAACCCTCTGTATTTGCTCTCGTGAAGTCTTCTCTTGATCATAGACTTTGACAATAATGCACCCACCTCCTGGAGAGTGTCCTTCCCTTGTCTGGATGTTATGAATGGGTTTTTCTTTACCACAGAGAGGATTCTGCGATCATCTACCACTGTTGTCTTCCGTGGACGTCCATGCCTTTTTATGTTGCTGAGATCACCAGTGCGTTCTTCTTTCCTTAGAATATACCAAACTGTTGATTTGGCCACTCCTAATGTTGCTGCTATCTCTCTGATGGATTTTGTTTTTGAAGCCTTACAATGGCCTGTTTCACTTGCATGGACAGCTCCTTTGAAAGCATGATGTAGGTTCACAGCAATAGATTCCAAATGCAAATACCACACTTAGAATCAACTCCAGACCTTTTACCTGCTTAACTGATGAAGAAATAACGAAGGAGTAGCCCACACCTGGCCATGAATCTGCTTTTGATTCAATTGTCCAATTACTTTTAGTCCCTTGAAAAAGGGGGGATAGCTACTCTTAAGAGCTGCAATTCATAAACCTTCCTCCAATTTGGATGTACATACCCTCAACTTAAACCTGAGAGTGTGCACTTTCAGTCCATATCAATTATATAACTATAGCGTGAATATGTTTTGGTAAATACCTGAAAAAAACTAAAATTGTGCCTGTGTCCAAATATAAATGGACCTAACTGTATAACAACTCAAAGTCCAACGATGTACCAGTACATCGCCAGTCCTTGTTGGGCATATATGTTATGTTTTTTTTTTTTTTTTTTTGTTATGCAGCCTATGGGCTGAATGAAAAAAAGAGAAGAAATCTCTGCCAGAAAAAGTGTGTGGTATGCCCACCATTAGAATATACGAACATGCCAGAAGCACGGATCACGTGTGCGTGTGAGTGTGTGTGCGTGTGTATACACACACATACACACGTAGTTTTGCGCAGGGAGTTTTCCCCCGTAGCAGTTAAACTGCATATGGCAGAGGGAAACTGGTTAAAATATGCGAACAGTGGTGTGATGTAACACCTGGTCATCTACCTGGGACTAAGCTCTGAGTGGCTGAATTTTAACACCAAGTTTGAATACATTCCAAACACAGCCCTGTTTTTTTTTCATAAGTGAGTTTCTCCATGAAGGAGAAAAGGTCCATCACTCTTAGACACTAGCGCAAAACTGAGGACTTATGGGGTGGAGTACTTTTATAGGAATGACGCCCAGGGAAAGTGTGTTTTAACCGCTTAAAGACCATCCAATAGTAGATTTACTGCTACAGGGCGGCACCTGTGCGCAGGATCACGTATATATATGTGAGTATACATTTCCTGGTAGGGGCGTGGAAGCCCTACCAGCGCCACCGATCACGGCCCCGGGTCTCAATCACCAGGTCCCAGCCGGTGATTATTATTATTATACAGGATTTACACAGCGCCAACAGTGTGCGCAGCGCTTTACAAAATTAAGGTAGACATTACAGTTACAATACAATTTGGTACAAGAGGAAACAGAGGGCCCTGCTCATTAGAGCTTACAATCTAGGATTACCCGCCGATTCCCGGTAATTACCAGCAATCACCGACAGGGAGGAGGGCTGCATTGTTTACCAACAGCCCTCCTCCGTGTCAGTTTGGGCATACTGCTCTAAATAGCTGAGCAGAGCCATCCAAACCAGTGTGCTTAAAGTGAAGCACACATCCCCCCGTCCGCCCCCTAGTAAAACACTCCCATCACAGTTAACCCTTTGATTGCCCCTCATGTTAACTCATTCCTGCCCAGTGTCATTAGTACAGTGTCAGTGCTTTTTTTATTTTTTTAGCTCTGATCATAGTATTGGTGTCACTGAGGATGTCAGTGTCTCGGTAGAAGCCACAGAATGTATTCTGGGGAGTAAGAATATACCCATGGCTTGTGTAAGAAATATATAATTTAAATGACAACTTTGTGTATAAAAAAAAATAAAAAATTTTTTTTGTCATTTTCCAAAAACTTGTGGAAAAAAATAAATCTTCCATGGACTCAATATGCCTCTCAGCAGATAGCTTAGGGTGTCTACTTTCCGAAAAGGAGTCATTTCGGGGTGTTTGTACTGTCCTGGTATTTTAGCACCTCAAGAAATGTGATGAGCAGTCAGAAAGTAAAAGCTGTGTAAATTCCATTATCTATACCATAGTTTGTTGATGCTATAACTTTCACACAAAGCAATCAATATACACTTTTTGGGATTTCTTTAACCAAAAACATGTAGCAGAGTACATTTTGGCCTAAATTTATGACAACAATTTAGTTTTTTTTTCCCCGAAACCTTTTTGTTTATAGCGCCAAAAATAAAAAGTGCACAGGTGATCAAATACCACCAAAAGAAAGTTCTATTTGTGTGAAATAAAGGACGTAAATTTCATTTATGTACCATATTGCATGACCGCACAATTGTCAGTTAAACTAGTGCAGCGCTGTAAAGCAAAAAAATGGCGTAAATTGCAGTATCTATACCATAGTTTGTAAATGCTATAACTTTCACACAAAGCAATCAATATACACTTATTGGGGTTATTTTTTACCAAAAATGTAGCAGAATACATTTTGGCCTAAATTTATAACTATCTTTGAGTTTACTATATATTTTTTATAGCCGAAAGTAAAAAATAGTTTTTCTTCAAAATTTTCGGTCTTTTTTTGCTTAGCGCGAAAAATAAAAAGAGCACAGGTGATCAAATACCACCAAAAGAGAGCTCTATTTGTGTGAAAAAAAAGACGTAAATTTTGTTTGGGTACAGCATTGCATGACTGCGCAATTATCACTTGGATTAGTGCCTACTGCTTTCATTACAAGCTCTCATTTTAATTTAAGACTCAATTCATCCAAACACTTTGATTTCTATGGTGCAATGATGTAAAGTATGAAACCTTGATCGTGATTTGGAGCGAGCCCTTGGCTTTTCATCTTTTACAATCTTCTTTTCTTCCTTTTCAAACATCTCCTCAGTTACATCTTGTATTTCTTCAATATCCATATCCTTAAAAGAGACAATTCAATATATATTTATACACATAATGTTGATACATTTTAGTCCCTTGACTAGTACTCAGTGCAATAAGAAACTGGACATTATTACCAAACACGACATTAAAGTAGAACTACAGGCAATTTTGCTTTTTGGATAGCGCAAGGGAGGGTTATAAACCACTGTCAGATTTTTTTTTTTTTTACCATCCTTGTCCCATTGCAGAGATTTCCCTTCACTTCTTGTTCCATAGCCAAACAGGAAGTGAGAGGAAATCCTTAGGGGACCCCCAGGTCACCATAACTAGTGTCCACATTGGAAGATTTCTCCTCTTATTCCTTTTCTGGGGACAACCTAAAATTTGGGATTTTCTTTCACTTTCAATGATAATGGTAACCAGGACAAATAGAGAGGTTGAATCTCTTTAATGGGGGCACAAACAGCAATAATAACTGACAGGTGCTCTAATCCCTCTGCACTCTATCCAAAACTAGCTAACCTTTAGTTATACTTGAAAGGCTAAGTTCACCTGTATAAAAAAAAATACAATTCACATATTTTTGCAGGGCAAAAATGTGCTTTTATAATTTATTTTTACATAGGAACCTGAAATACATTGCCCCACAATCAAGTGTATTGTGGGTGCAATGCCGGGCTCCTGCAAGTTCTTCCTCCAGATCCATGCCTGTATCTTTTTATGGGCTTTTAGTCCAAGAGCTCGAGGAACTGTCAATGGGCTATAAGTATGGTG
Source organism: Staurois parvus (assembly GCF_062004578.1). Lineage (NCBI taxonomy): Eukaryota > Metazoa > Chordata > Amphibia > Anura > Ranidae > Staurois > Staurois parvus. The sequence goes on from NW_028317877.1 coordinate 7,439,870, forward strand.
ATCGCTGCGCTTGTTTTTTGTCCATCTGCCGTGGTGGCAGACGGGAACTAAGTCTGCCTGCCGCTGTCACAAGCAAGACTTGTTCCATCACAGATACCTGTGAGTGATGCAGCTGTGTGGGGCCCTGCCAATTTCCAATTTGACAGCTGTTGGCACACTGTTATGAGAGGGCCGCTTTGGGTGTGAATGAGCATAGAACATGTTGATGAAGGATTAGTTAGCCTTTGATCTGTGTAATCTACCATACTACACCAATTAAAATACTTAATTTATGTTTTGCTATCTGATGCAAATAAATATAATCATAAATAACATATATGTAATTTATTTGCTTGCCAGTATATATATTAAAGATGGTGAACTATCTAAAATGTTGTGAATCACAGAATCAGCAGCTTCTTAACATACACATACTATTACGGAAAACTCACAAAGCACTGCATTTAAAGCAGTATTTAACCCAAAAGAAAACATTTACTACATATCAGCTTACCAGATGTGATGACTGCATTTTCTTTTTTTAGTCTTTCTTTTATTTTCACCTGGTGATCTAGCTAGTAAGTCTTATGTTTTTCAACAGAACAAGCTGTTCTGCAGATGTAGCAATTAGGGTGTTAAGACAAACAATTCAACATAGATGGGGGCGCTTACGATTAGGTTTATTTATTTATATAAAACCTCTATCCCAAAAGGAAAATAACTGTTGCTGTAACTGCTTGTGTAACTGCACTGAGCTTAAAAAGCTGGCTTCAATTTTTTTTATGTATCTTAATCTGCTAGTGCATCTAAAGCTGGCCATACCCATGTAGATTTTTGGAAGAGAATATTCGTATGAAAATGCTTTGAACATTCAGTGAATGAATAAATGTCGTTCGAAAATTGTCTTTTTGCTTTTAACATTTGAGTTTAAGGCTTCATGCACATGGGGCGTTTTAATAACGCTGGTAACATTAGCTTTGTAAAGTCACATTAAAAATTTGAGTTTTTCAGTGGTTTTTAGCATTTTTGCATTAGCATTTAGCCACATTTTTTGTAGGGTTTTTTTTACTAAAAAAAAAAGTCCAAAAATGCTGGTTTGCCGCGATTTCCCACGTTTTTCAGCGTTAGAGCATTTTTACAGCTAAAAAACTCCTCTAGAAACTCACTAGTTCTGGGTTTTTTTCCAACCAAAAAACACTGATTACAGTCTGTGTGCGCATGGACACATAGGATAACATGCTGGGGAGTTTACTGGCTGTAGAAAAAAACCTCAAAAGCCAAAAACAGCAGCTGTAAAAACATCCAGTGTGCATGAGGATTAAAATGAATGTAATTTCTGAAAGATAACCACATATACTGGCCAAACATTCGTTTGATCGAGAAAAGTTTTCCTTCCTGCCCCTTCGAATTTTCCCGTCACTACTGTCAAAAACAAACATTGATCTGACCCCACTAACAATTAGAAAATCAAAGGGATATTCTTGAAACAAAAATTCTCAAACGAAAATCTACATGTGTATGGCCAGCTTAACACTCTCCTCCCTCAGAATGACAATGCTGCTGTCCAAAGGTATTTCTGCTGCTCCTTCATCCAGAGTGGGGGCACTTTAACACAGAAAGGTGTTACTGGTTAGACCACCATGTGAAAACAGATAGGAAAATCAAAAACTAATGCAACCACATCTAATGATTGGTACAGTGCAATATTACATTTCTGATTTTAGCTTTAATACACCATTTTAACAAAGAACTTAGCATTCAACACTGACAGAGCAGATATATGCATTCACCAGACATGCATATGGTTACTACTATTAAAATAAGTTTGTATGTGTGCTGGTGTACTACAACACAATGATTTAAATAAATATGTAAATAAATATGTATCTTTTTTTCCTTCTAGTTCCCAAAAGCGCATTAACAGGTTCAAAGAGTACATTAAAAAAAACATATAAACCAATTTTATTCTACAGTCTTGATTACAGTGAAATAACATCTATATGGTTGTTTGCAAGGAATTCCAGTCTAGGCAACAAACAGTTAAGACTCTAATAAACTTTGAAAACAATACCTCTTGCTGTATATTTTGTGAATTATGATGAGGCAGTTCTTTCTCTAAAAATGCTTGCTGGCTGTCATCCTGGGATGGTGTAGCAGAGTTTTCTGATTCAGACATCATCTCCTGGGTTTCCTGAATAGCTACCTGGAGATCCAATAAGACCACAGGAATCAAAACACTGGCTGCAATGGTACTTCTACAGTCTATACAGCTGGAGAGGAAGGCATCATGCTGCTGTCTACATTTGCTTTTTTCAGCAAGTTAAATCTTAAAAAATATAGCAAATGCAAGTAGGACTATGTTCAAATAGCTGGTATACTGTGTTTCACCAGCAAAGAATATTGCATGCAATTTCTATTGCTTCAGGAAAGGGCTCTAATCATGGGTTCGATCAGACTTTTTCAACCAGGGTGCCTCCTGGTGTCCCCAGGGGTGCCTTGGTAAAATGCCTTAACCACTTGCCATCCAGAGGATTTACCCCTCTTCCTGACCAGGCCATTGTTTGCGTTATGGCGCTGCGTTACTTTGACAATTGTGTGGCCATGCAGCGCTGCACCCAAATGAAATTTATCTCCTTTTTTCCCCACAAATTGAGCTTTTCTTTGGTGGTATTTGATCGCCTCTGCGGTTTTTATTTAAAAAAAAAAAGACAATTTTGAGGAAAAAAAACAGTATTTTTGACTTTTTGCTATTAAACATGTCCAGAAAAAAGAAAAAAAAAATCAAATTTTGTCAAATTTCAGTCAAAAAGTATTCTGCTACATATCTTTGCTAAAAAAAAAAATCCCAATATGTGTAAATTAATTGGTTTGCGTGAATGTTATAGCATTTATAAATAGGTGTATATAGTGGGATTTTTTTAAATTTTACTAGTAATGGCGGTGAACAGCAACTTATAGAGGGACTGCAACGGGCATTCTGACAATGGGGGGAACTGACTTGGTTTCACTGACATTCCCAGTGACACCAATACAGAGATCAGTGCTAATAAAAAGCACTGACACTGTACTGATGGCACTGGGCAGGAAGGGGTTTAACATGTGGGGCGATCAAAGGGTTAACTGTGTGCTGTTTTACTGTGTGCGCTTCACTATAAGCACACTGCTATGCATGGCTCTGCTATGCAAAGCCATACATAGCAGTGTGCAGGAGCTGACAGGGGAGAGAACTAGGGATGCACCAAAAAATTTCAGTGGCCGAAAACACCCCTTTTGGCTGTCGGCGGAAAAAAAAAAAAAAACGATACAGGTGCCGAAAAAACCCCGACCCTCGCCGCCGCCGCCCCACCCACCGTCACCCGGTACTTCTCAGCCTTACCCGAGAACCCATCAAAAGATCCCGGCGCTGGGCATAGAGGTGAGTGAAGGAAAGATGGCCTCCACACACTCTATGCCCTTGGAGGACCGGAGCGATGTCACTTCCGGTTCCTGACTTTTTTTTAAAGCACTAGATCAATGCTTTTTTTTTTTTTTTTTTTGATCCAATGCTTTACATTGCAGAGGAGAAATGTGGGGTCTTATTGACCCCATATCTCTCCATAAAGAGGACCTGTCACTAATTATTTCTATCCAAGGGATGCAAGCATTTCTTGTGATAAGAATAAAAATGATTAAAAATTTTTTTAAAGGGACAGTGCAAAAAAAAAATTAAATAAATGTAAAAAAAATAAAGTTTAAAGTGCCTCTGTCCCCCCGTGCTCGCACGTAGTGGTGAATGCACATGTAGGCCATGCTCACATATGTAAATGGTGTTCAAACCACACACGAGGTATCACCACGAACATCAGAGCAAGAGCAATAATTCTCGCACTAGACCTCCTCTGCAACTTTACACTGCTAACCTGTAGAAACGTTTAAAGCATCACCCATGGAGATTTTTAAGTACCGCAGTTTCATGCCATTCCACGAGCGTGTGAAATTCTAAAGCAGGACATATTGAGTATCTATTTACTCACCATAACATCCTCTTTCAAAGTGTATTTTTTCCCAAAAAATATATATTCATTTTTAAAAACTGCGCATTTCGGTTTTCGGCCAAGTGCATTTTGAATTTTTGTTTTCGGCACCAGAATTTTCATTTCGGTGCACCACTAGAGAAAACTGTATTTTTTACTTACAGTTCTCTCTCCATCAGTAATCCTCCTCAATCACCGGGTGCCGGCGAGTAATCACTGGCCGGGACCCGATGATTGACAGCCGAGGCCGCTAATAGCGGTGCGGATTAGGACGTGCGCACCCTATCAGGTAATGCAATATCACATATACGTATATATACAGTGGGGCAAAAAAGTATTTAGTCAGCCACCAATTGTGCAAGTTCTCCCACTTAAAAAGATGAGAGAGGCCTGTAATTGGCATCATAGGTAGACCTCAACTATGAGAGACAAAATGAGAAAAAAAATCCAGACAATCACATTGGCTGATTTGGAAAGAATTTATTTGCAAATTATGGTGGAAAATAAGTATTTGGTCAATATCAAAAGTTCATCTCAATACTTTGTTATATATCCTTTGTTGGCAATGACAGACGTCAAATGTTTCCTGTAAGTCTTCACAAGGTTGGCACACACTGTTGTTGGTATGTTGGCCCATTCCTCCATGCAGATCTCCTCTAGAGCAGTGATGTTTTGGGGCTGTCGTTGGGCAACACGGACTTTCAACTCCCTCCAAAGGTTTTCTATGGGGATGAGATCTGGAGACTGGCTAGGCCACTCCAGGACCTTGAAATGCTACTTACGCAGCCACTCCTTCGTTGCCCGGGCAGTATGTTTGGGATCATTGTCATGTTGGAAGACCCAGCCACATTTCATCTTCAATGCCCTTGCTGATGGAAGGAGGTTTGCCCTCAAAATCTCACGATACATGGCCCCATTCATTCTATCCTGTACATGGATCAGTCGTCCTGGTCCCTTTGCGGAGAAACAGCCCCAAAGCATGATGTTGCCACCCCCATGCTTCACAGTAGGTATGGTGTTCTTTGGATGCAACTCAGCATTCTCTCTCCTCCAAACACGACGAGTTGTGTTTCTACCAAACAGTTCTATTTTGGTTTCATCTGACCATATGACATTCTCCCAATCCTCTTCTGGATCATCCAAATGCTCTCTAGCAAACTTCAGACGGGCCCGGACAAGTACTTGCTTAAGCAGGGGGACACATCTGGCACTGCAAGATCTGAGTCCCTGGCGGCGTAGTGTGTTACTGATGGTAGCCTTTGTTACGTTGGTCCCAGCTCTCTGCAGGTCATTCACTAGGTCCCCCCGTGTGGTCCTGGGATTTTTGCTCACCGTTCTTGTGATCATTTTGATCCCACGGAGTGAGATCTTGCGTGGAGCCCCAGATCGAGCGAGATTATCAGTGGTCTTGTATGTCTTCCATTTTCTAATTATTGCTCCCACAGTTGATTTGTTCACACCAAGCTGCTTGCCTATTGCAGATTCAGTCTTCCCAGCCTGGTGCAGGTCTACAATTTTGTTTCTGGTGTCCTTTGACAGCTCTTTAGTCTTCACCATAGTGGAGTTTGGAGTGTGACTGTTTGAGGTTGTGGACAAGTGTCTTTTATATTGAGAACAAGTTCAAACAGGTGCCATTGATACAGGTAATGAGTGCAGGACAGAGGAGCCTCTTAAAGAAGAAGGTACAGGTCTGTGAGAGCCAGAAATCTTGCTTGTTTGTAGGTGACCAAATACTTATTTTCCACCATAATTTGCAAATAAATTCTTTCCAAATCAGCCAATGTGATTGTCTGGATTTTTTTTCTCATTTTGTCTCTCATAGTTGAGGATACTTTTTTGCCCCACTGTGTGTGTATATATATATATATATATATATATACACACACACATCACACATGCATACACACACGCGCGATTTTGCACACCTGTGCCGCCCTGTAACAGTATTACTGCTATAGGGCAGATGGGAAGCAGTTAAAAATGCCCGATAACTGTATACAAGCCAGCGGGCGGATAACCACAGGTTTTAATTTTGCACCATTAAAACCTTCTAGACACCAGTAACAACCGATGATGTCATAGGTTTATAAGGAGGACATCGGGCACTTGCACAGCATCCTTGTTTGCCCCTACCCTGCCTCTCTCAGTCAGCACTGCGGTCACATTAGCGGGGTGAGGGAGAGAAACAGAGAAGAGAAACACTGGAATGCTAGTCAGTACCAGTGTCTAAAGGTGTATTTGCTTTGGAAGTATAGATCACCTTTAATTTTGGGTGCCCTATGTGTGTAGATGTTGCTGTGTTATATTTGTTTTACATTTTAGGGTGAGGTGTTTCGAGATTAAGCAGAATTTTAAAGGGGTGCTTTGACTGAAAAAAATACTGGGTTAGATTTAGCTTCATTCAATGTGGTGCATAAGCCCAAACCACAAAGCTAATCAAGAAGGCAAAATTCCTTCCTTGCATACAGAAATTTGAAGAAAAATATCAAGATTGGAAAAAAATAGCAACCTATTTTAACCACATTTCATAATTTAGTCAAACTTGTGAAGATAAAGAAGGAGAAAAAAAAAGTGGACATTTTTCTATTTTCAGGAGCTACAGCCTCAGACTTCTGTGAGCATCTACACTTCCACACATGAGCTTCTTGGACGTATAATGTCATAACCTACCTCCTGCTGCAAATCCTACTCACAAGAAGGACTCTTTTCATTCCTTTTCCTGGTGGAAATCATACAGACAGCTGTTCAATGTTTGGGAGGTCCCAAACTGAAATTCCTTCATTAGAAGAGCACACAAAGGCAAAAAAATCACAAAACATTGGTGCAGATCATGGAAAATTCAGGGGGCATTGTTAGCCACAAAGATGCTACTGGGAGAACCATGACAACAAAATCTGCCCATCAGAATGTAACTATGTGAGAGCAGTGAGAGGTTCACTAACACCACCCCCATCCTTACTAGCCCTAGGAACAAAGGGCTCACCACCGGCAGATTTCACAGTGCCCAAATAGAGCCCAATACAAGACCAATGTACTGTGTCCCTCTCAGTCAGATAACAATATTAATGGCTCCCAGATAATGGAAAAGTACAAAAATAAAAAAAAAATAAAAAAAAAAAACTTTTTTTCTCTCCTTCTTTACCTTCACAGCCTTTAATATGTTTTGTTATACATGTGGCAATCCTGATATCTCACCACATGCCAAAAAGTCTTATAAGGACAGCATTACTTATCTTTTTCTTATATATAGGACCAGAAATGTTCTGCAACATTTTACACAATACATAGTCCTTTTACATTTTTTGTCTGGAAAAAAAGAAAAAAAGAAAAAAAAGATTTTCAATTTACAAGGGGAATTTACAAAAACTGGAACTGCCAGGACCTAGAGCAGCTGCACATGGCAACCATTCAGCTTCTAGATTTTATTTTCAAACCTTAACAAAGTGTTACTAAAGACGGGTTTTTATTTTTCCTAATTAAAGTAACAAACATATTATACTTAATGCGCCAAAGTTCCTGCAGCAAGCCGGTGGCAGGATATAGCTGTGGGGGATTGGGTTTGTGGTGGGGGGGTGCCAATCGTTGGGGGGAATTGGTGCTAGGGGGGTGACAGCAGAGTGGGGGAAGACCATTTAATAAAAAAATTTAAAAAAAAAACAGTAGCAGCGGGAGGTGGAGAGGCTGAGGACAGGGAAGTAGCGGCAGGGTAGTTACATTTGAGGTGTATAGCTCTGTACAGTGGCTTGTTAGCCGCTAATCAGAGCTATCTGCTTGTTCAGAGTCTGCTGAACAGTTCTGCTATAGGTTATAGCAGAGAAGGAATGGAGGTCCGTACAGTGTACAGAACTGGCAGTGAAAGGGTTAGCAAGCTGAAGTTAGAAGCTGATTGGTTACTATGCACAGCTGCTCCAGATTCTGTCTGCTCCAGTATTAGTAAGTTCCCCCTTTGTGATTTCACACTGTGCGTACTTCAAATGTAAAAAACAGAAGAGCACAATAGTCACCTTTTGAGCATGTTGCTGTTCCAAAAATTGATGGCGGAATTGTTCAAGATTTTGCTGCTGCAGATGTTCGGCAATTTGATGGAACAGAGAGTTATTCACAGACTCCGATGCAAGAGGGCTGAAAATATATTAGAAACTTTTGGTTAAATAACAAACATGGATAACAAGACATTTACCAGCTGTATTGCACAGTGTGTAAACTAGTTGAAAACAAAAGGAAATAACTGTATTTTAGTAAGCACATATTTTAGGTTATTGCAGTGTTTTCTTTGATGTGGCTTTTATACTTACATGCTAATTCTTGCATATTTCTGTCACTTTAGTCATGTAGATATTTGAAAATTAGCCATCAGAGGCAGGGTGGATTAGTTACTGCAACTACTCTGACTGCTTAAAGTGGTTCTAAAGTCAAAAGTGGTTTACCTTAAAGTGGATGTAAATTTCAGACATGAAATATGAACAAAGCATAGCCCTCTATAGCATGTACATGTCTCAATTAGGAGCACTTAGTGTCACTTTTGTCTGCTGCTTTGTTCCTCCGTTATCAGCATGAATCACTTCTGACAAGTTTTCCTGACACCAAGAGAAAAATGGTGGGGGGGGGGGGATAGCCTCAGCTCTGTTCCTGTGAGCTGTGTGGAGGGGGGGTGTCTCTTCCCTCCAATCAGCTATCAGAGCTTTCTTAACTGTGCTCTGCAGAGTATGACCTCAGCTCTCCACCCCCTTTATTCTGAACTCTCAGACAAGCTTTATAATTCAGCTCTTTGAACGGATGTAGAGAAGAGTATATTGCAGACGGACAAGGTATGTAGGAGGATTTGTTTCACCTATGTGTTTCACCTGAGGCCAGTCACTCCACTGGGTAATAAGGGGTTTACAACCACTTTAAAGCATTCCTTGTATTAGGAGAAAAAAAACATCCCACTAACCGTTCTGTCCTCCCACCCCTTAACACTTACAGTCAGGTCCATAAATATTGGGACATCAACACAATTCTAACATTTTTGGCTCTATACACCACCACAATGGATTTGACATGAAACGAACAAGATGTGCTTTAACTACAGACTGTCAGCTTTAATTTAAGGGTATTTACATCCAAATCAGGTGAACGGTGTAGGAATTACAACAGTTTGTATATGTGCCACCCACTTGTTAAGGGACCAAAAGTAATGGGACAGAATAATAATCATAAATCAAACTTTCACTTTTTAATACTTGGTTGCAAATCCTTTGCAGTCAATTACAGCCTGAAGTCTGGAACGCATAGACATCACCAGACGCTGGGTTTCATCTCTGGTGATGCTCTGCCAGGCCTCTACTGCAATTGTCTTCAGTTCCTGCTTGTTCTTGGGGCATTTTCCTTCAGTTTTGTCTTCAGCAAGTGAAATGCATGCTCAATCGGATTCAGGTGATTGACTTGGCCATTGCATAACATTTCACTTATTTCCCTTAAAAAACTCTTTGGCTACATTTGCAGTATGCTTTGGGTCATTGTCCATCTGCACTGTGAAGCGGCGTCCAATGAGTTGTGAAGCATTTGGCTGAATATGAGCAGATAATATTGCCCGAAACACTTCAGAATTCATCCTGCTGCTTTTGTCAGCAGTCACATCATCAATAAATACAAGAGAACCAGTTCCACTGGCAGCCATACATGCCCACACCATGACACTACCACCATCATGCTTCACTGATGAGGTGGTATGCTTAGGATCATGAGCAGTTCCTGTCCTTCTCCATACTCTTCTCTTCCCATCACTCTGGTACAAGTTGATCTCGGTCTCATCTGTCCATAGGATGTTGTTCCAGAACTGTGAAGGCTTTTTTAGATGTCTTTTGGCAAACTCTAATCTGGCCTTCCTGTTTTTGAGGCTCACCAATGGTTTACATCTTGTGGTGGACCCTCTGTATTCACTCTGGTGAAGTCTTCTCTTGATTGTTGACTTTGACACACATACACCTACCTCCTGGAGAGTGTTCTTGATCTGGCCAACTGTTGTGAAGGGTGTTTTCTTCACCAGGGAAAGAACTCTTCGGTCATCCACCACAGTTGTTTTCCGTGGTCTTCCGGGTCTTTTGGTGTCGCTGAGCTCACCGGTGCGTTCCTTCTTTTTAAGAAAGTTCCAAACAGTTGTTTTGGCCACGCCTAATGTTTTTGCTATCTCTCTGATGGGTTTGTTTTGTTTTTTCAGCCTAATTATGGCTTGCTTCACTGATAGTGACAGCTCTTTGGATCTCATCTTGAGAGTTGACAGCAACAGATTCCAAATGCAAATAGCACACTTGAAATTAACTCTGGACCTTTTATCTGCTCATTGTAGTTGGGATAATGAGGGAATAACACACACCTGGCCATAGAAAAGCTGAGAAACCAATTGTCCCATTACTTTTGGTCCCTTAGCAAGTGGGTGGCACATATGCAAGCTGTTGTAATTCCTACACCGTTCACCTGATTTGGATGTAAATACCCTCACATTAAAGCTGTCAGTCTGCAGTTAAAGCACATCTTGTTTGTTTCATTTCAAATCCATTGTGGTGGTGTATAGAGCCAAAAATGTTAGAATTGTGTCCATGTCCCAATATTTATGGACCTGACTGTACCTGTCTCCTCTCACACTCCACTGCTGTCCCCGGCTGCATCACTGCTGCTCGCTCTTATTTTGCAGGAGACACAGGAAGCAGCGCAAGCCACAGGCTCCTGCTGCTGTCAGTCAAATCCTGTGAGAAGGGAGTCGGGGGCGTTGTTGAGCTGCGCTGTGTATGTCTATAGACCCATACAGCCTGTCTTTTAAGCACCATATTGCTGATGGGTCACACAGAGGAGAGCACAGCACTGGTGGAGTGGGGGGGGGGATATAAGAGACCACTGTATATCAATACAATTGCAATCACTTTACAGATTATCTGAAGCCATTTTGTTTGCAATTTTGAATAAAGTAGCCAAGGTTTAAAACTGCTGTCATTTTTTTTTTTTTTTGCCATCGATCTCCCAATGGGGAGTTTTCCTGCAGACAGCACAGGAAGCGTAAAGAAATCTCTTCAAAGTGAGACAAACTTTATTGTAGACAGCTGTCACCAGAACAAGTGTCACCACTGAAAGATGTTTATTCCTGTTCTGGTGACAACCCAAACTTTTTGTTCTCCCCTCACTTTTGGTTCTGACAATAAAGGTCATCTTGAAAAATATAGAGGGTGCTTCTCCTTTGTAGGTACATAGCCTGCAATAAAAACATTTAAAAAGATGTGGCTTTGATACACTAACAATTGCTGAGATAACATACCAGCCACCAATAAAGTACATTGTTTTTCATGAACTAGCCAAATTACAGAGTTAAGCTGGCTATACACACAGTGATATTTGACTAGTTCATAATGAGCCAGCTTAAATTTGTTCAGTGGATGACCCTGTCAGCCGCCTCCTGCACAACATCCCTCAATTAAAAAAAAAAAAAATCAAAGGTGCCAGGTGGAAAATCATTGACTGAACAGCACCAAATATAGACACTGCATGTGTATTTTGACATCTTGTAGGGTCGGCTGCAAAACTACAATAGACACAGTGAGAAATGTGCGCATCCACGATACGCAGCATGAGTGGAGAAATCGGTTAGAATTTCCTTTCCTTCAAGTCTGCAAGAATCTACATGTGTATGATCAGCTTTTCTTTTTCTAAAGGAGCAATAGCAGAAGCAGAACTACGTAGTTGCAGGGAGCAGAGACTGCATATACAATGTGCAAATATGGCTGCCCTTATGTACATAACTAATGGAAAATTACACATAGACTGTTTTTAAATATATTAAAATGTATAAATCATTAAATATTACATCTACAAGAACCATGTGGAGATTGCTACTATGAAAAAGTGTATTACTTTGCTTGCTAAAACTGATGTGAACAATTATTTGCACCCTGCAAAGAACTGTGCAGTATGTTAACACTACATGAAAATTAGAAATTAATAAAATCTATCTTAAACCTTTTCAAAAGCACATTTAACTAGTGCAGTTCTACTTATGACCACTAGATGGTGGGATATTTTTTCTGTGCTGCTTTTATTTCTCCACTATATTCTGAACAATATGTAAAAACACTCATCAAAAATGTGTTCCAATAAACTTTTGTTCCAGTACGCCACCACTGAAATAAAATAATACACATAAGTTATCTGGAATACACAATAGGAATGCAATAATAAATGTCAGAATAAATACTTACATTGATGGGGTCTCCTTTTTTGGCTCGTCATTCTGCACAGTGTCTTCCCCAAAATCAAACCTGTCCATTAGTTTCTGAGAACAGAAAGAATTTGTTAAGTGTGCACATGTGATAATTTTTAGTATAACCTTCAGTGAATGCTAAAATAACCCTGCCACCACAGGTCACTTGCAAAAAAAATAACAGCCTTGTAAAAAAAAAAGAAAAACAGGCTGTAAACTTACCTTTCCAGGGGTCTGTGTCTTCAAACACCGCAGCTTCAGCGTTGCCCATCTACTGTAGATATTCAACACATTGTGTGTGTTGGAGCAGTGGCAATTTGCGACACAAGCAGTAGGAAAGGCAAGTACAGTGTCTCTTTTTTTGTGGGGACAGCGTCACTAATCAGTTCCTTGTAGGTTTGTGGAACTCTGCAGATGGAAGTATATGGTCATGCCAGACAAACTAAACATAAGTTAATAAGTGGCATGGCTAGTTTTTTACGTTTAAAAGGGATTTTTAACTTGGCTCATGCAGGGCAAAAAAAAAAAAAAAACTAGCTCCCAAGCAGCATATACTCACATTTCTTGCACTCGTATTTGGCTGCCGGGATCAAACTGAACTACCCAGCAGTTCTGGGTACGGGTGAGCAAGTGACCTTCTCCTAAGAAAGGAGTCTATAGTCTTGTTTAACCACTGCAGCCCCTGTGAAGTATTAGTATGTTGAGAGGTTGAAGTTGTTATACTGGGATGTCTGGTATAGTCATTTTCAGCTGGGGATTCCCTTTTTTGTAAAAGCAATGCTAGAGGGTAATTAGCTGCTGGATTGTGTTTACAGATAAAAGAAGGGGGTTCTAGAGCTGAACAGGGACCAAATCTTCCCAAATCATCTTTATGGTATAAGAAACTGGAAGCGACAAATATTTTGTCACTTCTGATTTCTCCACAATGTAAACAAGCCATTTTTGGCATGCAAAAGCATCTGATCATACCCATCTTGATTTGATCAGATGCTTTTAAGGGCAAAATGAGGACCTGTCAGTGGCCCATGCTATCACAAGGGATGTTGTTCATCCTTTGTGATAGCATTTAAAAAAAAAGAGAGAGTGTAAAATTACAAAAATTATAAAAATAAATTTTTAAAGCACCCCAGTCCCACTGTGTTCATGCACAAAGGCAGACACACATGTCGGTTGCACACATATGTGTAAATGGTGATCGCACCACACGTGAGGTATTGCCGCGAACGGCAAAGCGTCAGAGAAACTGATTTTTACATGTAGGAGAGAGGATTCATAATAGGCCTGGTCTTCAAGTGGTTAAAATCCATAAAGGCAGTCTGAAACTTAAACTGGCCCAACACTAGTAGATTTTCGAAACTATCTTTCATACAAACATACGTACGAAAATTCTAATCTGTACATCCAATGACATGTTGAATGTAGTTCAGAAGTACCTAAAAAAATGCTTTTAGCCAGTTCCGTGCCTCCCTATAGCAGAAATACTGCTACAAGGCGGCACCGGTGCACAAAAATCACATATATATATATATATATATATATATATATATGTGTGTGTGTGATTTTGCAGTACCGAGTAGGGCCATTCGAGCCTGGGCTGTCAATCAGTGCGTCTCGGCCAGTGATTACTCGCCACCACCCGGTGATATCTGACGGGTGAAAGAACTGTATGTAAACAATAAAGATCTCTCCCATCTGCTCGTGCACGCTGCTTTGTATGGCTCTGTATAGCAGAGCCATACCAAGCAGTGTGCTTACAGTGAAACACACACACAGCCCCTATAATGAAACAGCACACATTTAACCATTTGATCGCCCCAGATGTTAACCCCTTCATGCCCAGTTGCCATTAGTACAGTGTCAGTGCTTTTTATTAGCACTGATCACTGTATTGGTGTCACTGGGGATGTCAGTGAAAACAAGTCAGTCCCCCCCAGTGTCAGAATGCCCACCGCAGTCCCACTATAAGTAGCTGATCGCTGCCATTAATAATAAAAAAAAAATTCCAGTATACATACCATTTGTAAAACACTATAACTTGACGTACACCAATTAATTTACATGTGTTGGGATTTTTAGCAAAGACATGTAGCAGAATGCATTTTGGCCTAAATTTATGAAATTTTATTTTTTTAATTTTTTTTACTGGGCATATTTTACCACTTCCATACAGGGCACTTTTACCCCCTTCCTGCCCAGGCCATTTTTCAGGTTTCAGTGCTCTCACACTTTGAATGACAATTGCGCAGTCATACAACATTGTACCCAAACTAAAATTTTATAATTTTCTTCACACAACTAGAGCTTTCTTTTGGTGGTATTTAATCACCACTGAGGTTTTTATTTTTTGCTAAATTAACAAAAAAAAGACCGAAAATTTTGAAAAAAACAAAAACCTCTTTCTTTGTTCCTGTTATAAAAGTTAGCAAATAAATAATTGTTCTTCATAAATTTAGGCTGAGATGTATTCTGCTACATGTCTTTGATGAAAATAACCCAAATTAGGATGTATTTTTTAGTTTGTAGGAAAGTTATAGAGTTCACAAACTATGGTATAGATCTGAATATTGATCAATCCTGAAGTACTGACAGCCAATCTAATTTCTTGAGGTCCAAGAATGTCAGAACAGTACAGATATCCCCCAAATTACCCCTTTTTGCAAAGCAGACAGTCCGACGTACTTCATAAGAGGAATGGCGAATTCTTTGAAGTTGTATTTTTTTTGTCATAACTTTTCGGAAAATGAAAAAATTTAAAAAATTATTTTCACTTTTTTTTTTTACATACTGTCACCAGTGCAGTACAGCATCATCATATAACTGGCATGGCGGTGATCAGGGACACTGACTGGTGACAGTATGAAAAAAAAAAAATATATATATATATATATATATATATATTTTTTTTTTTTTATAATTTTTAATTTTTTATAAAAAAATTTTTCTTTTAAGATTTTTTTTTTTCATATTTCACTATGACCAAAGTAGTACAATGTTACCATAGTAACATTGTACTACTTTGGGGAAGTGAAACGTATTTTTTTTTACACAATTTGCTTATAGCAAAGTATTACTTTACTATAAAGAGAACTGGAAAAAAAGGCGCTGTGGAAAATGCTCTCAGACAAGCACCTTAGTGGAGGTGCATCTTTATTGGGTGAGATAAAGTAGCAAGTATAATAAAATTAACCAGCCTGAAGTGGACAGTGTGATTCCAATGGACGGCCCGTCCGCTCTGAGGGGAGCTGAGATCAAAGAATGCTCCTGTCGGCTTCAAATCACGTGGTGTCAGCGTACCAGCGTCCTGGGTGGTGTCACCATGGCAAACGAAGGCAGTGTCCGGCGTTGGCTTCAGCTGGGAGCATATGTGGGGTTACCAAGACGACATGTTTCGCGCAGTTGCGCTTTGTCAAGTCACTGGTAACCATGGCCGGCGGCCATTATATAGAAGACCATTAAAGGGAAGGCTGGCTGAGTGTAATTAGCAGGGGATGGGGTGTCAATCAGAGCGGACGGCTCGTCCTGAAGCAATGCTGAATACAAATTTAAAAGGTACAGATTGCAAGTTATAAAAAATGATATGTATAAAAACAATAGCATTGGAAAGCATGATATACTTTCATCTTTAGTGAAATAAAGGTAATACAATAACAAAAAAAAAAAAAAAAAAAAAAAAAAAAAAAAAAAAAAAAAAAAAACACACAAGTTAAAAATGACATCGCTGGTTCATGGAAGCTATGTCAAAAATTGCGTTTACAGTGAGGTAATTATGGGTATATGGGCAAAGAAGGGAGTAGGGAGAAGTGAATGCTAGGCATATGAAAATGACTGTATCAAAGGTATATGAAAATGACTGTATAAAAGGTATGACTAAAAGGAATATAATAAAATCAATCCTGGTATCAAATTAGGTAGCTCATATGTTCATAATTAAATAAATATAATAGATGCGTAATAACATGTATTCGTAATTAAGTGCACAGAATATATACATGGTGACAGTGCAGATTAAAAAACAAGGATTAAAAGAAGACAATACTGTATGTAATAAAAAAAAAAAAAAAAAAAAAAAAAAAAAAAAAAAAAAAAAAAACCACACTGGAGGATCCTAGTTCCGGGGACTAGAAGTCAAACTTGTTAAATAATGCTATGGATTTCAAGATCCTCATTGAGACCATTGGGGGTCATAGAACCTAATTTGTAGATCCAGAACGTCTCTCTCTTACACAAACGGGCTAGTCTTTCATTGTCAGTAAATGTACCCTTTGGAATATGTTCGATTGCTAAGACCTCAAGAAGACTGAAATTATTTTGATGGGATTGCAAAAAGTGCCTAGGGACACTATGCTTATCGCATCCATCTCTTATAAGTCTTCTGTGCTCCCCTATGCGTTTGCGTAGAGGGCGTGTGGTTCGGCCTACATATAGGAGCTTACACGGGCATGTGAGAACGTATATGACGTGGTCAGTTGCACACGTTATAAACTGACGAATGTGGTAGCTGTTGCCCTGGGAGTCCAAAAACTGTGATCTACCATGGGTGATGGACTGACAGGTGAGACAACCTCTTTTGTTGCATCTGTAGATACCAATTCTGTCGTCAAATGTAGGAAGGGGGCCGTTGTCTATGTAGGTGGACAGTGACATTTTGCTTGGGGCTAGAATGTTTTTCAAACAACGGGCTCTCTTGAAAGTTACTTGTGGGGCGCGTGGGAGATTAGGCGCTAATCTAGGATCTAATTGTAAAATGTGCCAGTGTTTGCGAATGATGTTTGTAATATCACGATGTGATGTGTTGAAACCAGTGATGAACCTAACCGAGTTAGACTGGTCACGGGCCTGAGTGTATGTTCGGTCTATCAATACGCTATGTTTGGTATATGCGTTTTTTATAAGGGAAGGGGGATAGCCTTTCTCAGAAAACTTTTTTGAAAGGAGAGAACCTTGTTCTTGGTAATCACATAATTTTGAACAGTTCTTCCTTAGTCTTTGGAATTGGCCACTGGGAATATTATTTTTCCAGGCTGGATGGTGACAGCTAGAATAGTGTAGATATGGGTTCCCACTAGTGGGTTTGGTGTAATTTGTACTACAAATTTCATTATCTGTGACTGACAAAACCAAGTCTAAAAAGATTATATCTTGAGAGTTAAAAACATGAGTAAAAGAAAGTCCAAGGTAGTTTGAATTGCAATATGCGACGAAAGATAAAAATTCGTTCAAATCACCATCCCAGATTAATAAAATGTCATCAATATAGCGCCCAAAAAAAATGATATATTTGGCAAAGGGGTTGTTTATTTGTATATATTGTTTCTCCCAAAAGCCCATTGTGAGATTGGCGTAACAAGGGGCGAAATTCGCTCCCATCGCAGTCCCTTTAGTTTGCAAGTAAAATTGGTCAAGGAATGTAAAATAATTATGGGTAAGGCAAAATTCTGTACATTCAATAATAAATTTGGCTTGGGTGGAGTTGATAGAACTTTCAGAAGATAAGAAATATTGAAGAGCCTGTAGGCCTATGTGGTGGGGGATTGATGTGTATAAGGAAGTTACATCAAGTGATGCCCAATGATACCCATGTTTCCACTGATAAAGGCTGAGGATTTCTATCACATGACTGGAGTCTCTGATGTATGACGGCAATTGTACAACTAATGGTTGGAGAAAATGGTCGATGTATTTAGAAAGGCCATTAGTGAAACTATTGGTGCTTGCAATAATAGGACGGCCAGGGGGATGTGTAGTAGATTTGTGTATTTTTGGCAAATGATAAAAATATGGGGTACTACAAATAGGGGGAAGGAGAAAAGACTTTTCTCTCTTATTAATTACGCTATCATTATAGGCTTTGTCAATGAGTAATTTGAGGGCTATTTGATATTCTGGTAAGGGATCTGCCTTTAGTAACTGATATGTATCGATATCGGAAAGGAGACGAATGGACTCATTGATGTAATCACTGGTGTGTTGTACAACAAGACTTCCTCCTTTATCAGCTTGCTTGATGACAATGTTTTTATTGTTCTCTAAGTCTTTTAGGGCTTGTGCTTCGGAATTGCTCATGTTATAACTGATAGGTGGCTTATTGCACAAGCTGAGAAGATCTTTATAAGCTGCCTGGTAGAAGGTCTCAATGTATGGTCCCTTGGACTGTACTGGAAAGAAACTGGATTTGGATTTAAAACTGGTGTGAATGATATCTGGGTCTAAGGAAATCTTAGGTGTTTGCATGTTAGAAGGATGGCTTTCCATCCATAGATCCTCTAGCATCTGGACTAATATTCTATCATCTTCTTGAAGAGAAGTGTCTGTATTGATAGTATGAGAATCAATACTAATAGTTTGGGGATCAGTGTCAGATGGGGAGATATTAGAAAAATGTCTTTTGATAGTTAAAGACCGAACAAAACGATTTAGGTCTTGAAATAGGTAAAATTTGTTAGGGCCAGATGCAGGGGAGAAACTGAGTCCTTTCCGGAGTAAAGATAGCTCATCATTAGATAGTATGTGTGAGGAGAGATTAAAAATCTTTACTGTACTATTGTGCTCGGTGAGTCTAGTTTCTCTTTCTTTTTTAGCCTGGAATCTCTTTCCACCACGTCTGCCTCTTCTAGTTTTCTTTTTTCTTTTACTGTCCCCATTGGGAGGGTCTCTAAAAAAACTTGTGAAAGGGAGCTAGGATCACTTTCTGATGGTAGTCGGGAAGGGGGTATAGAATTTCCTGTGATGAAGGAATTTAGGTCCTGAGATAAAGGACCATAACGGTTTGGAGTAGGAATTGAAAAAGAATTGTTTAGTGGTAAATCTGTGCTAATGGATGAGATGGGATTGGAAAGATTATTACTGGAGGTTGTGACATTGTTGGGAGGGGGAGGGTTAGGCAGGGAAACACCAATGGCATCGGAATGTTGAATTAATAGATTAATAGATGTAGATTCAATGGATGATGATGGTGTTGGAAAGGTCGTGCTGGGTGTATGTTGGATGGAGGAGGAAGGGGGAAGGGGTTTTAAGTAATTATGAGGTCGTTTATGTTTGTTAAATTTTTTGGGAATCTCTGTGGGGGGAAACTTTGTAACAGAGGGAATATTGATCTTACTTTGTTTTCTGTTCCATGTAAAGATGTGACCTAACTTGTAATCTTCGATATCTCTATCTAATTTTCCTAGTTTTTTGGATACTATGTCATCCTCATTTTTAAGAATATTGGTATCTAATGTTTTTCTCCATTTTTGGTAAAGACATGAGGAGCTGAACTCTTGAATTTTATTTTCTTTTTCCTTAATTTTGGTTTCTGCCAGTTTTAGTTTGCGTTCCCTTTGTTGGATGATTAATTTAATCCATTTGGTAGTGCAGAACTCAGAGATCAGTTCCCAGTCTTTTTTGAGGTCGTCATCAAGAAAATCACAGTGTTTTTTAATGCGTAGGCCTCTTGGTGTTATCCCAAGTTCTAAATATTTTTTAAGGAAAGAGAGGTCCCACCATTGTGCATTTTCAAACTGTTTTGCATATTGCAACTGAACAAAAGCTTGTCTCATTCTATTTTCATAGTCTTTTGTATGAGGAGGTGTTATTTCTTTAGGAGATAAAATAGCATGTAATTGGGTGTTTGTTTGGTGGGAATTCAAATGACTAAATATAGACTGTAATCTGGTGTATCTCAAGTTGGCCATGGTGGGAGAGAAGAGTTTGTATGAGTTTTCCTTACTTTACTATAAGCAAGCATTTACCTGAATGAAATCGATTCATTCAGGGTTTTTTTTTTTTTTGTGCTTAGCTGTGATTTGGCCACAGCTAATCACATGACATGTGCATGTGATCACTGTGACCATTCACAGCTAGACACTAGTATACAATGGATGGCATGAATGAAGCCATCCATTGTATACAACTGTCATGTGACCTGCTGTGATTGGTCACAGCAGGTCACATGGTACCGGCAACGGGGGCCGGTACTCAGATCTGTCATCGGCCGTGTCCTAGGTACATGTTAGGCGTGAGCAAGACATGTTAGACGTGAGCAAGACAGGGTAGCTACATTTCTACATACAGTTGGACAATGGAACATAGCCATCTTCTAATAGAAAGTAGGATCACAGCAGCAAAAAAAAAAAAGAATTTGGAGTTTCGGAGGCGGTTGAGAGTAACAGAAGTTACTTTCTGAGTTAGGAATACATACTTGGACAAATGTTTTCTTTTTAAACTAGTTTAGTGTCTTTTTAACTGTTAAAGATGCAATTTGTAAAACATACCTTGCTGAGGGATACACTTTGCTCCAGTGGGTTCAGAGTGTTTGATGCGGCAGCTGCAGCAGTAAGTTGAGCAGTAAGTGCTTGCAGCTGAACCACAAGTCCAGCATCTAGTGCTTGGAGAAGAGAAGGCTGAGGCTTTTGTTGCTGTACATGCAAAGACTGAACCAACTGCTGAAGCTGTAAGAAGACAAAGGCAAACACTTACATATCTGGATTGCATTAAAAAGTAAGGATACATAAAAAATATTTTATCTACCATTGGTGGTTGGTTTCCACTGACATAGCATTGATTATCTAGTTTCTACCAAAAATATTTGGGAACTGAAGTTCATCTATAGCTGTACAAGAACTGACTGGAAAAATTACCTTACCAATGACTGGGTCATATATACAGGTCCAACTTGTAACAGATATATGCAAGAGTTACAAGCTTTGCTGGTATTGATCAATAAAGAAGTACTAGAAGGGATGAAATAACTCTCCTGGGATAAAAATAGGCTTTAGGTCCCCTTCAGTACTGACCAGATTTGTGAAGACCTTGGCACTTAGTCATGTGATCTCTACTAAATGAAAGGATCAGAGTTCTCTGTTGAAATGGAAGATCACTAAGGGGTGAACTCACTAAAGGATTTTGCATGCGATAGGAAGGTCACGTGACCAATGTTTCGAAAATATCAAATAAGATAATAAAAGAGTCAATATCAAATGTGAGGTAAATACTGCACATTTGCTAACCATGTGAAGAAAATGCCATTAAAAAAAAAGATAAATCATTAAAGCCAATTCACTAAAGAACACACACATTCATTATTTATCACCTGCCAGTAGGTTCACACTGCTAAGGTGCAAATTACATCCATTTTTAGGGTGACTGAGGTGTGAATTCACAGTATGATTTTTCCATGTCAAGTGGGATTCTAATGCAAATTTGTGAGGGGATTGGTCACAGCTGTGATTTTTTGTCTGGACAAAGTATGCAAAAATCTACAAAGAAAAGCTGGATTCACAGTAATGTGAACACAACATTGCAAATTAATTCCGGTCCCATTGAAGTCCATAGAGCTGAATTTGCACCGCACCAGATCAAACTCGCACAATATTTTTTCTTTTTTGCCATATCAGAATTGCACCGCATTGGTGTGAACGTCCTTCACTGAAAACATCATTTCAGATGACGTGAATCTATGCATTACCACTGGATAAAAATCACATCAGAATTCGCATCAATGTGAACCGTGCCTTAAAGTGTTACTAAACCCAGGACCCTGCATTCACTATATCTGATCTCCTACAGTACACAGAACATGGAGGTGCAATTATTTTAGTAAATACAAACTGCTAAATACCTTTTCTCATCAGCAGTTAGAGTAGTCTTGTGACTTCGATCAGTGTTCAGAAGAGCACTGGTTAAAGCTTGTAGGAGGTATTTTCTTTCTGCTCTAGGAGGATGCAAAACCTCTGTCCTCTATCTGGACAGTGCTGATTGGCCCTGTGCTGATCACATGCACTCTCCCAACAAAAAAAAAAACCTAACAATAGACACTAAACTGAGCATGTGCAGAATGACTAAGGTTCAGTCTGTCTTAACAGGAGATAATATGTGGACATTTGAACAAGAGGAGGAGCAGAGAACACAGGATCAAATGGCGTTTTTGCACAATGCAGAGGATTAACCCGTTAGGTTCCACAGTGAGTATAATGCTTTAATGTATATACAGACTGATTTTACTGTTGTGGGTTTAGTAACACTTTAAAGTATACAATGTATCAGTGTGGAAATGTTCTGCCCTGTGCTCAAGAATGAAAATAAATTGTAACATTTCTCCAGAGGTCATTCTGTGAATGAAAGCACACTAGAATGTTTTCACAGTTTCACAATATTTCTGTGTGCATTTCTTTACAGAACTATCATCTGGTGCTGTGTTAGCATATAAGAAAAAAATGACCCTTTCTTTGTATATAATGACTGAAGGAAAGTGAGCATGTGGCCCTCTATTACAGCACTACCTTCCCAATGAGCAAGGGTTGTGGCATCTGATGTTGGCATAAAAATGCTGTGTGTGACTCTCATTTCAGGATAGCCCTCAAGGACAGTTATGCATGCAAACGAATACTTCCTCCATTCCCCTATTACGTTGTTGTACTCACTTTCTAATATTACACTTATTGGGAATGCTTTGATATTTGGTTTTGCCTGTGTGATATACATCATTGAATGCATATCTCCAAGTCTGTTTGGGAATGTATTTTGTTTCCTACATTATTGTACACTTTGGCTCGCACGCATGATGTGTGACAATAATATGTGGTTATTTGTATGTTCATTGTACCTATGTTTTTTCTGTGGTACTTGGTCTTTACTGTTTTTAAACTAAAAGATATGAAAATGAAAACAACATCTTTAAGGCTCATGCACATGGGCGATTTGGCCCACATAACGTAAAAACCAATGTTTTTGGATGCAAGGGACACACAAGCAGCATATAGTCTCTGCCCGAAGCCTGTCAAAATCAATGGCATGGCCGGACACCTATGTTCGGGGCATACATCCCTGAACATATACGGCCCTAAACACGAGTACCGCTTGGTCCAGCTGCTGCGTATTTTGGTCTGTCAATGATTCTGACAGGCTGCTGTCAGAAAACTGTACACTGCACATGTGCCTCCCTTGCACCCATAAACACTGTGCTTTCATGCTGCATGGGTGAAACCCTCCTTGACATGAGACCCTAACTCTTTTGTAAAGATTTATGACCTGAGCTGATACAAATTCTACGCACATAGAAAGAAATGATCTGACCTGTGTCCAAGCAATACAGACTTAAGGTGTGGACTTCCTATAAGTCATATTGCACAATAAAAAGCATTATCCACTATTAAAATCTTTTATTGGAATTTACAAAGCCTCCTGTAACTAAAAATGTCTCAAGACATATTTCTTATTGTTGTCTAATAACGATTGCAGGAAATTATGTCAATTTCAGTTTTTAGAACATGTGCAAATAAAAAAACTATATATAAAATATCAACTCTTAATAAAACTTTGAACAAATATAACAAAATGTTTTGTTTTATATTAGAATAAATAGTTACGCCATACCTGTTGTCCCTGAGGGCTTTGTAATATCTGAGCCACTGCAGCTAGGGTGTCTGTACTGGTTATCTGAGCAATCCATGGGTCAGGAATGCTTTGAGATGCATTTGCGGGAGTAACTGGAGTGGCTGGCGTCCCTTGTATTAAAAAAAAAAAATCATATTTTAATTACAGGCAATGCTATACATTTTAGGACCGTACAGCCACTGGTTCTATACCAAAATGAGTGAAAACAAACAGATTTTCTTTTTATATACAGCCTTTATAGAGGTATTGTTTTGTGGGAAGAACTTTTTATATTTACTGTACATTCTTCATAGAAAACATAGGAGGAGGACTGTGTCACATACAGACTTTATTTTTACATTCTTTAGAGAATACAGAATGGAGAGGGGTTGTGGCAAGGGTCAAGCTTTCAATTTATTTAGGCTGGACTGCTGCACAAGGATTTCTAAATCAACAGTTATCCAATGCACAACAGATCTTTTTCCTATGTGTGTAGTTATATAAATATGTAACGTAACAATCAGGACTAAAGACTAAAAAAGTAAAAAAAATTTTTTATTTTGATCGAGAGTGGCTTTAGAGTTAGCTGTCCGCACATTTTCTGCAATTCTAGAAAGTTGTACAGTGTAATTAGATTCCATGCTGGTCAAATCTATTCAGAGATATACACCAACCTCCCTGTCTTGGGCTCACATAGCTTGTATCAAGTATCAATAATCACTTCCTGCCTAGCCTATAGCAAATTAATGGGTGGAGGTCATATGACGTCCTCCCGGAATGGGCCACGCTCATGGCGCGATATGTCACCAACTGTGTCCAACAGCTAGTGTACCGGCCCCACTATCGGTACCATGTGATCACTGTAACCAATCACAGCAGATCACATGACAACTGTAAATAATGAATGGCTTTGATTCATGCCATTCATTGTGTACAATTGTGTTGCTAGCTGTGATTGGTCACAGTGATCAGCCACTATTGGACATTCAAATCAAAATTTAGTGTCATGAAAGCAGTGGTTATTTATTGTTCTTTTCAAAATGATGATTTTTTTTTTTCCACAAACAATGAAAAAGTGACAAAGGATTGCAAACAAATACCACTGACAAAAAAACTTGATAATTTCCCTTTAAGTAACCAACTGGAAAGAAGAGCTTACCGGGTGTATTACTAACAGCTGCAGCAGTACTAGGTAAGACAGGTGTGAAAACAGGTGGAGGAATACCAGCAGCCATATCAAGAAGTGGTTGGATAATTTCACTCTTGAAAACATTGTTCTTCTGCCACAGATTCAGTACTCTGACAATCTTGCTCTGTATAAAGATATAAAGTCAAGCAGATTAAGCATGTAAACCAGAAACACCCCTGACTAGATCTAATTTATCCATAAGAGTAAACTGCAAAAGCCCAATGGTACGTTACCTACATACCATATCTTATATGAATCTGCATTTGACACTGTAAAATAGTTATCTCTAGTCTTGTGTCAATATGTTATGCTTACAACTTCTTGTTAACCCCCTCCTGCTGAGTGTACACATATATGCGGTCACTTAAAAGTGGGTCTTTATCTGTGAGGCTGCATATATGCACTGCTGTGTTTGTGCTAACAGTGCACTACACACAGAGACTGAGCTGTCACAAACATCGCCAGGTCTTGTACTAACGATCAGGAACCAGGAGGACCAATTCCCAATCACACAAACACTGTGATAGTGTTAGGGATCCGGGTATGACCAGAAATGTGTGGACTGACACAGGGAAACGCAGACTTCAGGTATAGTGTGAATAAGGCAATTTATTAAGACTAAACAAAACATAAACGCAGTGCAAGACTAAACAAAAACACAGTGCAACCAAACCTCCAACAGATAACAATAGAAACAATACTAAGCGTAGTCGGGCGGGCCGGGTCGGTAGCAAAACGGGCAGGCAGGGCACAAGGAGCAGGCGGAAGAGTAGTCAGGAATAGCCGAGGTCAGGACAGGCAGAGTTCAATCAGAGTCAGGGATCGAAGCAGAATCTGGATCAGGCAGAAAGCAGACAGGATGCAGGTACAGGGGCCCATGGGAAACATACACCAAGGCCCTGATCACAGGCCTGGCCATTCTCTAAATACACCCGCTGTAATCAGCCTCAGGTGATGGCTCATTGCAGGAGTGAGCCTCTGGTTGCTGAGAGCACCCGCTGGCCAGCCCTGGTACTGCAGCCCACAAGACAGGCGAGTCCCACCACCACTGGCAAGTCCATTCCTGATAGTATTCCCCCTCAAGGAGCGGCCTCAGGACACTCCAAACAGTCCGTAATGGCCCAAATGTTCCACCGCCTGGGTCCGGCAACTGGATGGACATCCCACTGCCGGAATCAAGCGTTTGGCTGGGTCTCCTTTTTGTAGGAGACTGCAGGAAGGCAGATTGCTGGACACAGGATTTCCAGAAGCAGGCTGGGCATCAGGAGCTGATACGTCAGGCTGGGCAGCAGGCAGAGGCACGTCGGGCTGGGCAGCAGGCAGAGGCATGTCAGGCGGGACAGCAGGCAGAGGCACGTCAGGCGGGACAGCAGGCAGAGGCACGTCAGGCGGGACAGCAGGCAGAGGCACGTCAGGCGGGACAGCAGGCAGAGGCACATCAGGCGGGACAGCAGGCAGAGGCGTGTCAGGCTGGGCAGCAGGCAAGGCAGCGGGCACCGGGCCATCAGGCGGAGCAGCAGGCAAGGCAGCGGGCACCGGGCCATCAGGTGGAGCAGCAGGCAAGGCAGCGGGCCATCAGGCGGTGCAGCGGGTACCGGGCCATCAGGCGGAGCAGCGGGTACCGGGCCATCAGGCGCAGCAGCGGGCACCGGGCCATCAGGTGGAGCAGCGGGCACCGGGCCATCAGGTGGAGCATCAGGCAAGGCAGCGGGCACCGGGCCATCAGGCGGAGCAGCGGGTACCGGCCATTAGGCGGAGCAGCGGGTACCGGGCCATCAGGCGGAGCAGCGGGTACCGGGCCATCAGGCGGAGCAGCGGGCACCGGGCCATCAGGTGGAGCTGCAGGCAAGGCAGCGGGCACCGGGCCATCAGGCGGAGCAGCAGGCAAGGCAGCGGGCCATCAGGCGGTGCAGCGGGTACCGGGCCATCAGGCGGAGCAGCGGGTACCGGGCCATCAGGCGGAGCAGCGGGTACTGGGCCATCAGGCGGAGCAGCGGGTCCCGGGCCATCAGGCGGAGCAGCAGGCAAGGCAGCGGGCACCGGGCCATCAGGTGGAGCATCAGGCAAGGCAGCGGGCACCGGGCCATCAGGCGGAGCAGCGGGTCCTGGGCCATCAGGCGGAGCAGCGGGCACCGGGCCATCAGGTGGAGCAGCAGGCAAGGCAGCGGGCACCGGGCCATCAGGCGGAGCAGCGGGCACCGGGCCATCAGGCGGAGCAGCGGGCACCGGGCCATCAGGCGGAGCAGCGGGCACCGGGCCATCAGGCGGAGCAGCGGGCACCGGGCCATCAGGCGGAGCAGCGGGCACCGGGCCATCAGGTGGAGCAGCGGGTACCGGGCCATCAGGCGGAGCAGCAGGCAAGGCAGCGGGCACCGGGCCATCAGGCGGAGCAGCGGGTACCGGGCCATCAGGCGGAGTAGCGGGCACCGGGCCATTAGGCGGAGCAGCAGGCAAGGCAGCGGGCCATCAGGCGGAGCAGCGGGTACCGGGCCATCAGGCGGAGCAGCGGGTACCGGCCATTAGGCGGAGCAGCGGGTACCGGGCCATCAGGCGGAGCAGCGGGTACCGGGCCATCAGGCGGAGCAGCGGGCACCGGGCCATCAGGTGGAGCTGCAGGCAAGGCAGCGGGCACCGGGCCATCAGGCGGAGCAGCAGGCAAGGCAGCGGGCCATCAGGCGGTGCAGCGGGTACCGGGCCATCAGGCGGAGCAGCGGGTACCGGGCCATCAGGCGGAGCAGCGGGTACTGGGCCATCAGGCGGAGCAGCGGGTCCCGGGCCATCAGGCGGAGCAGCAGGCAAGGCAGCGGGCACCGGGCCATCAGGTGGAGCATCAGGCAAGGCAGCGGGCACCGGGCCATCAGGCGGAGCAGCGGGTCCTGGGCCATCAGGCGGAGCAGCGGGCACCGGGCCATCAGGTGGAGCAGCAGGCAAGGCAGCGGGCACCGGGCCATCAGGCGGAGCAGCGGGCACCGGGCCATCAGGCGGAGCAGCGGGCACCGGGCCATCAGGCGGAGCAGCGGGCACCGGGCCATCAGGCGGAGCAGCGGGCACCGGGCCATCAGGCGGAGCAGCGGGCACCGGGCCATCAGGTGGAGCAGCGGGTACCGGGCCATCAGGCGGAGCAGCAGGCAAGGCAGCGGGCACCGGGCCATCAGGCGGAGCAGCGGGTACCGGGCCATCAGGCGGAGTAGCGGGCACCGGGCCATTAGGCGGAGCAGCAGGCAAGGCAGCGGGCCATCAGGCGGAGCAGCGGGTACCGGGCCATCAGGCGGAGCAGGGGGCACCGGGCCATCAGGCGGAGCAGCGGGCACCGGGCCATCAGGCGGAACAGCAGGCACTGGGCCATCAGGCGGAACAGCAGGCACTGGGCCATCAGGCGGAGCAGCAGGCACCGGGCCATCAGGCGGAGCAGCAGGCAAGGCAGCGGGCACCGGGCCATTAGGCGGAGCAGCGGGCACCGGGCCATCAGGTGAGCAGCGGGCACCGGGCCATCAGGTGGAGCAGCGGGCACCGGGCCATCAGGTGGAGCAGCAGGCAAGGCAGCGGGCCATCAGGCGGAGCAGCGGGTACCGGGCCATCAGGCGGAGCAGCGGGTACCGGGCCATCAGGCGGAGCAGCGGGCACCGGGCCATCAGGCGGAGCAGCGGGCACTGGGTCACCAAGCTCGACAGCGGGCACCGAGTCATCTAGCAGAACTGCGGGCACCGGGTCACCAAGCTCCACCGCGGGCACCGAGTCATCTGGCACGACAGCGGGTACCGAGTCATCTGGCACGACAGCGGGCTCCGAGTCATCTGGCAAGACAGCTGGCACCGAGTCATCTGGCAAGACAGCGGGCACCGAGTCATCTGGCATGACAGCGGGCACGAATCATCTGGCAAGACAGCGGGCACGAGTCATCTGGCAAGACAGCGGGCCCCGAGCCATCTAGCAGAACCACGGGCACTGGGTCACCAAGCTCGACAGCGGGCACCGAGTCATCTGGCACGACAGCGGGTACCGAGTCATCTGGCACGACAGCGGGCACCGAGTCATCTGGCAAGACCATGGGCATCGAGTCATCTGGCACGACAGAGGGCACCGAGTCATCTGGCACGACAGTGGGCACCGAGTTAACTGGCATGACAACGGGCACCGAGTCATCTGGCAAGACAACGGGTCATCAGGCATTGGATCATCTGGCTCGACAGCGGGAACCGGGTCATCTGGCGGAGCAGCAGGCAAGGCAGCGGGCACCGGGCCATCAGGTGGAGCAGCAGGCAAGGCAGCGGGCCATCAGGTGGTGCAGCGGGTACCGGGCCATCAGGCGGAGCAGCGAGTACCGGGCCATCAGGCGGAGCAGCGGGCACCGGGCCATCAGGTAGAGCAGCGGGCACCGGGCCATCAGGTGGAGCAGCGGGCACCGGGCCATTAGGCGGAGCAGCAGGCAAGGCAGCGGGCCATCAGGCGGAGCAGCGGGTACCGGGCCATCAGGCGGAGCAGGGGGCACCGGGCCATCAGGCGGAGCAGCAGGCACCGGGCCATCAGGCGGAGCAGCAGGCACCGGGCCATCAGGCGGAGCAGCAGGCAAGGCAGCGGGCACCGGGCCATTAGGCGGAGCAGCGGGCACCGGGCCATTAGGCGGAGCAGCGGGTACCGGGCCATCAGGTGGAGCAGCGGGCACCGGGCCATCAGGTGGAGCAGCGGGCAAGGCAGCGGGCCATCAGGCGGAGCAGCGGGTACCGGGCCATCAGGCGGAGCAGCGGGCACCGGGCCATCAGGCGGAGCAGCGGGCACCGGGCCATCAGGCGGAGCAGCAGGCACTGGGTCACCAAGCTCGACAGCGGGCACCGAGTCATCTAGCAGAACTGCGGGCACCGGGTCACCAAGCTCCACCGCGGGCACCGAGTCATCTGGCACGAAAGCGGGCACCGAGTCATCTGGCACCGAGTCATCTGGCACGACAGCGGGTACCGAGTCATCTGGCACGACAGCGGGCTCCGAGTCATCTGGCAAGACAGCTGGCACCGAGTCATCTGGCAAGACAGCGGGCACCGAGTCATCTGGCAAGACAGCGGGCACGAGTCATCTGGCAAGACAGCGGGCACGAGTCATCTGGCAAGACAGCGGGCCCCGAGCTATCTAGCAGAACCACGGGCACTGGGTCACCAAGCTCGACAGCGGGCACCGAGTCATCTGGCACGACAGCGGGTACCGAGTCATCTGGCAAGACAGCGGGCACCGAGTCATCTGGCAAGACCATGGGCACCGAGTCATCTGGCACGACAGAGGGCACCGAGTCATCTGGCACGACAGTGGGCACCGAGTTAACTGGCATGACAACGGGCACCGAGTCATCTGGCAAGACAACGGGTCATCAGGCATTGGATCATCTGGCTCGACAGCGGGAACCGGGTCATCTGGCTCGACAGCGGGCATCGGGTCCCCAGGCACGACAGCGGGCACCGGGTCATCAGGCATTGGGTCATCTGGCATCAGGCTCGACAGCGGGTACCGGGTCATCTGGTTCGACAGCGGGCACCGGGTCATCAGGCATTGGATCGTCTGGCTCGACAGCGGGCATCGGGTCATCTGGCATCAGTTCATCTGGCTCGACAGCAGGTACCGGGTCATCTAGTTCGACAGCAGGCATCGGGTCACCAGGCACGACAGCGGGCACCGGGTCATCAGGCATCAGGGTATCAGGCTGAACCACGGAAGGCGGGTTCTCAGACGGCAGGCTGACCGGTTTGGATACTGGCAGGATGGTATTGGTTGGAAAGAATTTTCGCTTTTTCCATGTTTTAGTTACTGGAGCGCAGGAAGTAAGCGCAGGTTTGTAAGTGGATAGAGCAGCTGTAGGCAGAGAAGAGCTGAGGGATGGAACAAAGGAGGGAGCAGTTGCTACAGAGGACTTCTTTACAGGGTAAAAGATAGGATAGGTGCAGCGAGTGGGAGCAGGGGACTGATATGTGGTAGTTAGCAGAGTATACCGGGCCGTCACTGGGGGTGCTGTCGGGGATGCAGGAAGAGTGCCTTGAGCAGAGGAATGACGTTGCAAGCTGACTGAGGCTGGGTGCAACAAGTCTGACCATGTCTGCAGTATGGGTTGAACAAAGCTCAGCTTACACAAAAAGCCTGTCTGGTCAAAGACTGCACTGCGTTTATACAATCTCTTAGCACCTGTTGTGAACATGCAGAATAACGCTCCAAGAAGTAATCCACATCATCCTCCAATAACCACACCAGGGACTCTACATGGTTGGCACTAAATGGCAGCAAAAATTCATCCTTGCATTCGGGGGTACCAGATGAAGCCAACTCTGCACAAACCTGAATCAATGGTTGCACCTCAGAGAACTCTATGCCCTGATCTACTAGGCAATGAGCGATCCTTATGCATTCTAGTAGTTGATCCCGGGTATACTCCTTCAGAGTCTGATAAGCAAAATCTCTGTCATCAAAGACTAGCAGAGACAAATACACCACCTGATCAAGATGCATCCTTCCCAGCAACAATAAGCCAAGATGGCTTCCCTGTGCAGCCACTTCTGGTCAGGAATGGCCTTGGTGTTCTGTTAGGGATCCGGGTATGACCAGAAATGTGTGGACTGACACAGGGAAATGCAGACTTCAGGTATAGTGTGAATAAGGCAATTTATTAAGACTAAACAAAACATAAACGCAGTGCAAGACTAAACAAAAACACAGTGCAACCAAACCTCCAACAGATAACAATAGAAACAATACTAAGCGTAGTCGGGCGGGCCGGGTCGGTAGCAAAACGGGCAGGCAGGGCACAAGGAGCAGGCGGAAGAGTAGTCAGGAATAGCCGAGGTCAGGACAGGCGGAGTTCAATCAGAGTCAGGGATCGAAGCAGAATCTGGATCAGGCAGAAAGCAGACAGGATGCAGGTACAGGGGCCCATGGGAAACATACACCAAGGCCCTGATCACAGGCCTGGCCATTCCTTAAATACACCTGCTGTAATCAGCCTCAGGTGATGGCTCATTGCAGGAGTGAGCCTCTGGTTGCTGAGAGCACCCGCTGGCCAGCCCTGGTACTGCAGCCCACAAGGCAGGTGAGTCCCACCACCACTGGCAAGTCCATTCCTGACAGATAGCCTCTGAATGACTATCACAGTGATCAGTGACTGTATACCCCACTCCTATGTTTGTTACTGTAAATGTGAAAATCCAGTGTGCATTATCTGCTGACTTCTTATATCCCTTAAAGTGTTGGTTAACCCGTACCATGAACATCTCTTATTTGCTCAATTTCTGTCAAATAAATATACATTAGAACTTATTTTGTTATATCTATTCAGTAAGTACAAAAAATATACTTTTATCGTCAGAAATTCAGAGCGCTCCATGTCCTGTTCACACTAACATGTGTAACATTCATTAGTAGCTGAAAATCATGGTTCCCACACTTCCACACTGAGCACTGTATGTGCTTTTTTAAATCTCTGAGCAGTTCAATACTGAAATTAAAGTCTATTCTCAACAAGAGGAACCCTTGAACTCCTTCCTAATAGTTATTATATCAACACCTAACAGTAGATGGTGTTCTTTTTGGTGAAGTGCAGTGTTGTTTTTGCACCAAACATATCTTTTGGAATTATGGCCAAAAGGTTCAACCTTGGTTTCATCAGACCATAACATTTTCCCACATTCCTTTGGGAGACTTCAGATGTGGTTTTGCAAAATTTATCTGGGCTTGGATGGTTTTCTTGGTAAGAAAAGGCTTCTGTCTTGCCACTCGACCCCATAGCCCAGACAAATGAAGAATATGGGAGATTGTTGTCGCATGTACCACACAGCTAGTACTTGCCAGATATTCCTGCAGCTCCTTTAATGTTGCTGTAGGCCTCTTGGCAGCCTCCCAGACCAGTTTTCTTCTTGTCATTTCATCAATTTTGGAGAGACGTCCAGTTCTTGGTAATGTCACTGTTGTGCCATATTTTCTCCACTTGATGATGACTGTATTCACTGTGTTCCATGGTATATCTAATGCCTTGGAAATTCTTTTGTACCCTTCTCCTGACTGATACCTTTTAACAATGAAATCCCTCTGATGCTTTGGAAGCTCTCTGCGGACCATGGCTTTTTCTCTAGGTCACATTAAAGGTTGAAAGAGTTCTGAAATTATTTATCTTGGTCTAATTTTTTTACATCACAGAAACCTGATATTTTAACAGGGATGTGTAGATATTTTATATCCACTGTACATATCAACTAGTTTATGCATCCAGGTGGATTATATCTTGTTTTTTTTTCAGGACAAATTGGGCTTTTATTTGGTGATAAATAGTAATTGAGATCTCCTGATGTTTTTATTTTTAAAAGGAAAACTGTCCCAAAATAGTAATAATTGTTTTTTTATTAAGCTGTATATTTCTTGCTACTACCATAACCTACCACCAAAGAACAGTTTTGCTTTTCTTTATCTTACCTAAAACATACTGGCATTAACTGACATGGATACTAACCTAAAAAAATGTTTGTTTTTTTTTAAAAGAAATCCTGCCTAAAAAATACTGACCATGACCTGGCACTGACCTAGATCAAACCTTGATCAAGCTAATTTTTTTAATATTTTCTTTTATTTATTAAATTTTTTTTATACACATTTGTTTGTTTACACATCTCCCTGCAAGGAGAAAAGAGATACAATGCATCTCTCACTCCATTCAGAGAAAAAGAAAAACACAGAGGTGGGCTGCACTGTGACTGATCACTGTGATAGCCAATTAGAGGCTATCACAATGATCAGGTGATCCAGAACAGGGATCCCGATTGTTAGTATGGTTTTTGTGTTGGCGCATTCCCAGCACAAAGACAGATACGCATATATGTGGCCCCTCAAGAAAAACAAAAAAAAAAGAAAAAGCCCAGTCCAGTGAGGCCGCATATTTGGGTACAGTCAGCGGGGTGGGGATAATGACACTCGTGGCATCTACTTGCCATATAACTAATAAGTATCAATTTATTAATAATGAAACATGCAATGCAATATTACAAAATCATATCAACCTCTGGAAAAACCCATACAAATTTATGGTTGAGAAACGCCGGTCTAAACCAAAAATCTGGGAACGCTTTGTCAAAATGTGTTTTGCTAATTTTCTCAAAAAAAAAAAAAGTGGAAAACATCCATATCATACCTTTTCATCTGCAGGACATCGATATAAGTTCTGGAAAGTGTTGATTATGTTATTGCTGAACCTTGGTGCAAAAACATCCTTATCTTGACCAAACTGATGTCTAGATTGTCGAACAATGGAGTCAATAACATAAAGTCCAGGAACTTTGTATTCTGGTTTACACTGTAAAACAAAATAAAGATGAAATAAAGCTTGTAAAAAGATGTATCAAAAGGGCAATATAAAGGTACAAGAAAATGAATCCTAAAGAGGAACTCTGTTAAGCCCTTGTGCATGAAATAGACACAACATCTATGAAAAATATTGTCATTTCTGTGATTCCTTCACATGTAATCAGTCTGCATGCCTTAACTGGCAAATAAGTTAAACAAAAAAAATTGCGTATGGCTGCTCCTCCTCAGCATGTAAAAGTGGACTAAATTTGAACCAGAAAGGAAAAAACTCTGAACTTATTATGGAATAGGCGTTTCCTACTACTATAGATTAGCCCAGATATAAGGAACAAAGAGGACACAGGCAAAATGTTTCAGGGTGTCAGGACCCAGAGTGCTTTTCAGTGCAAACTGATGTCAAACCATTGCCATTGACACAAGCCTTTATGATATGATACTGCTTTATTGTGCTTACACCTGCACAACTCACAATCGTTACAAGTATAAAAAAACGATAATTGTAGACATGAGAGGTACATATCTTTTATACATGCTAAAAGCAATCGCATGCATCAATAACCATGTAAAGTCTATAAAAAGTCCATATGAACGTTAACTATCCAGGAGTCTAGCACCAGAGCTGCTCTTCCTGGGCGCAGAAGCAGGCTCTATAGGGAAGAAACTACAGCAAAGAGAAAAGGAGCGCCTCTAAGTGCAGACTGTTTAAAACTTTTTTAAAGCAAATAAAAGATGCCGATTGGCCACACACAAAATAAGAATTACAGGCTCATCATATACAGTAAGGTCCATGACACATACAGAGGGCCAAAAAGTAGAAATTCAATATCTTACACTTGCCATGCCTTAGTTCTCAATTTCACAGGAATAAAAATTTCTCTTCTGCATTTCTGGCTAGTAAATATAAGGGTTTACATAGGTTTGTCATATACAGTGTTGACTGTTAAAATCATATCTACAGATCTGATACGGTTCTGTAAAATGTTGTATATCTTTTTCCTTCACTCCTTCCCCTCACACTGTTAATGCTTTCAAAAGTCCTGGGACGCCAGGGTGTCTGGAGATCACGTGACCACTATGATTGGTTAGTTAGAATGTCACCAGCACACTGAGGATCACCAATATGGGTCCAAAAGTTTTAATGAACAATCACATAGTTACAGCAAGGCAACGTTTCGGAGTCTCGCAGGACCCCTTCATCAGGCATGTGACGTCACTGTGAGGATGAGTGTACTCTCTTAGTACAGAAACATCAGCCACCCAGAGATGCATATATGCAGCAAAGCCCACCCTTTTGCTGCTGTACATATGTGTTATGCAGCAACATGCTGGAAAAAAAAAAAAAGCATCTTAACCCCTAACCCCTTCATGCCTAAGGGTAAAACAAATCTAAGTGCCTAAGCACAATTCTGCCACGTTGACAGTGTTAGTAAAACCGTACATATCATCACAACTGCTTTGTACATCCAGGTGGATTATACCTTGATTTTTTCAGGATAAATTGGTGGTAAATGTTAATGGGTAGCTCCTGATTTTTATTACCAAACGAAAACTGGCCCAAAATAGTAAAAAAAAAAAAAAAATCATTTTTTTTTATTTAGCTGTGTGTTTCTTCTTACTACCATAACCTACCTCCAAAGAACAACCCAAAATAAACTCTCCAGCTCTTGACGATCGCAGCGATACCATATATGTGTATCTTATTTGTTGTTTGTACCCGTAGTACAGCCCAGAAACAATAGTGCGCATTTTGTTTTTGTCTTTTTTACCCAAAACACACTGACATTGACACCAATTTTTTTTTTTTAAATCCTGACCTTTGACCTTGAACCAAACACTAACCCTGGCAATGAACTAGATCAAACCTTGATCTGGGTATTTTTCTCTATTTTTTAATATTTATTTATCTTCCTTTTTTTTTTTTTTTCTTACATTTTTTTTTCTCTCTATGCCAGGAATTAGAGAGATACAATGTATCTCTCTTCTCCATTCATAGAGAGAGAAAAAAGCAAGGGGGCCGGGCTGTACAGTGACTGATCACTGTGATAGCCAATCAGAGGCTATCACAGCGATTATGTGACCCGGAATGGGGAGCTCCGGGTCCCGATCGTTAGAACGAGACCCGGGGCTGTCAGTGACACCGTGGTCTTTGTGCTGGGAGCGCACCGAGCGGCGTGCTCCCAGCACAAAGACAAGTACACAAATATGCGGCCCCACGGAAAAAAGCCCAGTTCCGTGAGGCCGCAAATTTGTGTGACGTTGGCGTCAAGGGGTTAATGCGTAAGTAAGGTTTACTGTAGATGGAACTCAAACCTTTAAGAGCAAGACATACAGCTTATAAAATTTTCTCACACAACTGTGTACAACAAGTACAAATTACCTTTTGTATAAACTTCTCAACACTTTGAACAACATGCTTGTAAAACTGTGAAAAGAAAAGAAAAAGAAAAATGCTCAAAACTATACAATGTGAATTTTCCATCAATTAATAAGCAGGTTACAGACAGGTAAGATAAGGGTTATGTATAGTAGGTAGGAGAGAAATAGATTTACAGAGCATAGTAGGAGGCACTATTATGGGCCATTATAGATTTTATTTCAGCCCTTTTAATTAAAAAAAAAAAAAAAATTATTTTAAAAAAGCACATCATAAAATACATATTTCATTAAATGTTAATACCTTTATGGCTTTAATTGCAGCCTTAGTGATCTGTGTCATTTTAGCCTTGGAGATGGGAGGCTTGTAATCATTGAGCGAGTATAACTGTAAAAAGCAACAACAAAAAGATTAAAACATGGCATTCTTTTGTAAGAACATAGTAATTTTTTTGCTTTCAGAACCTTTACACAGCTAAATGAGTCCCTGGAAAAACACACCTCTGCTCTAAGCCCCAATTCATAAATACGCGGTGCGGGAAACAGTGTGTTCCTTGCACCATTGCAGTCATACTGTGTTTTGCTGCAGGTGCTGCTTTAAAGTTACTGACATCCCAAATGCAGTTCATAAAAGAAGTCCATTTGTCTGCACTGGATGGTACAAAATGACCATACAATTCGGTTCCAGTGCGGCTCAGAAAAAAGGTACCTGCACTCTTTTGTGCTATGCGGATCACAGCCCCAGCTCACACGTGGTGCAGGAAATGCCGCAATCCCGGTTTCCTGCACCACATTGCAATTGCATTGTGTTTTGCAATCTGCTACGCATCAGTTCAAAGTTAACGACACCCCAAACACAAGTCACAAACACAGTGCATTTGCCTGCACCAGATCGCATGCTACAAAATGACCATGTGATCTGGTTCCAGTGTAGCTAAAAAAAAAAAAGGTTCCTGCAAGTTTTTTGTGCTATGCGGTGTGATTTGAGCCCATTCAAAATTCTTCAAAAACACACCATACAGAGTCGTACGTGAATTGCATAGGAATGTGGTGTCATTCCTATGTGATTCACATACGAGCTATAGCGTGAACCAAGGCTTACTGCTCACAGGGCTATAATTGAAGCTACAGTTAGACACAGACAGGTGGAAGTTGAGATGCAACTGTTATGCTTTGTTATTACAAAGCCCAGTATAGTATATAAAAAAACATATCATGGGAGCATCCCATATTAAGGGCTCATTCGCACCTGGTGCAGAGACATCAGTTTTTCTGCATGTGTTCCGCAAGTACACAAAAAAATCAATTGTTCTCTATGTGCCCTGTTCACACCACAACATGTGAAATTTTTTTCTGTGCAGGAATCTGCAACATGAATAAAAAAATCATTAAAGCGTGCATAAAAACTGATGTCTCTGCAAGTGAAATCTGTGCATCAGTTTCCATCAGTTTTTCTGCACGTATGGTGTGAATGAGGCCTAAATGTTTATAGGGTCACCACAAATCAAAATGAGTCTAAAGACATATAGTAAGTTCCCTCTGGTACCAAACAGGGCATTAAAGTGGAATTTTACTTCAACAAAAAACAACACGTCACTTCTGCAATAAAACTAATTACTTTCTTGACTGCAAACTTCATTAGAATATACATTGAGCTGCGCACGCACATGTTTAGGACCAATGATTAAACATATTATTTATTCAGGCAAATTTTAAATATTAAAAATACTATAAATGAACCAAAAACAGCAACAGGTGGCATTCTGGAGTTTACTGACTTCAAAATTTCTGCAGTTATTTCCCTCTAACCTGTAAAAAAATTGTCATTTGTTTCCCTGTTGGTTAACTCTATTGAGAACACACACAAGGGGTGAATGGGTAAGAATAGAGACATATTAAATTGTAAATAAAACTAAACAAAAAACATTACAATTTAAAGGAGAAGTATGCGCACAGCTATGGATCATAGAAGTGCAGTTCTGACATCACTCAGTCAGTCTAAGCTCTGGAAAGATCCTGACTTTAACCACTTCCCGCCCACCCGCAATGTACTGCAGACGGGCGGCAGCTACAGGACCAGCGGCATACTGTACATTGCTGATGTTGTTCCACCACAGGCGGTATCGCAACCCCCCCCCCCCCCATGTCAGCTAAATGAAAATCCAGTGAATGGGACCCGGTGGTCATGGGATTGCTATGCGGTCACATGATCACGATGACAACAAAGCTGTTATGAATCAATCTGATTCGTAACAGCTCTGCTTCTCTTCCTGGTGAGCTGTGATTGGCCCACAGCTCTCACATGATACATGGGGGGGGGGGCAATCAAAGCACCCTGTACCATGTGACCAGCTGTAGCCAATCACAGATCACTGTGTTTAAATATGTCATGAACTTAACCCATTCATGACAGTTCAAAGCAAACATTGCATTGCAAGTACAATAATCTTTATTGCAATGGAAAGTGTAAAAAAATGTAAAATCCCTGATACCCCCAGAGTAGTACAATGTTGCTATGGTAACATTGTACTACTCTTGATTAAAGCATTTAAAAAATAGTAAAACAAAGAAAAATAATGTTTCTAAAAATAAAAAAATTGAAATAAATGTTATTTATTTTTACTACTTGGCGACCTAGAATGAGCAGGCAAGCGGTGGCTCTGGGTAAAGTAACTGTTACGTAACTTTCTATTTCAAGGTGTGCGTAAGCTGCCCCCCGCTGCCCCCTATACCGGGTCCAGGGAGAGAAGAGAGAACATGGCACTGAGTAAAAAGCACTACATTTTACACACGTTAGATAGCACATTTAACTCTTTGATCACCTGTCACCCAGCCAGTGCCATTAGTAGAGTGTCAGTATATAGAATTTTTTACTGTTCACTGTATTACTGCAACTAACAACATCAGATAGCATGAGTGTCTGTAAGCTTCTCTCACAGCCAGGGTCAGTTAGCATTAGATTGCCATTACACTCACGCTATAGGTCGCTGATCACCCCACTACTAGTATAGTTTTTGTACAGATCAACATATTGATCATGAATAGAACTATCCTAGTTCCTCCTTAGTATAGTGTTCCCAAAATCACAGCGTTCGCAGGATCAGCCCCGTTTGTTGTCAACACAAGCGTTTAGCCCCTCCACTGTTTTAAATGAAACAGTTCCATCCCCTACAACTGGGACACTCCTTGCTATTATGTGGACACTTTTAAGTTTATCAAGGAGCAAAGGCTACATGGGGTCAAGCCCGACTTGTGGAAACCAAAGACTATCTACAAGCTGATCAGAGCGAAGGACATTTTGGAGTCGGTTCCAGGCCTGTCTTCAGCCACTTGCAAGGTGGTCTGGAGGAATGTTTTTTTCAAAGAGACTCACCAACAGGCACAAGGATCTGGCATAGATGGCGATCGAAGGGGGGTTGCCACTCAGGGCATTTATGCATGCCAGGAACCTGAGCAGATACAGGCACGACACTTTTTGCATCATCCAGGAGGAAACTGCTCAGCACGTTTTCTGGGAGTGCTGTTTTGCTCAGGACCTGTTGAGGATCTTGGAACCAGAACTCAAGGACTTTGTGCAACAGGCAGCCATCACACACTTCGGTGTGTAGAACTGACTTTTCTGTGGGACTTTTACCCTAGAGGACATTGACGGCGCCTGTCGGGTGCTGTGTTGTTTCAAGGACGCTTTGTGGTGCGCCAGGATGTGCCTCATCCATCAGCGGGAGAGGATGTCCATTGAGGACTGTCGCAGATTGGTCCAGTCTGCTCAGAGACTATAACTTGATGCACTTTACAGAGGAAGAGGACATCTGAAGATCTCCCCTTCCCCCTACTCTCCTTTGCGAGTCTTTGTCCTATCAATAAAGCTTCAGGCCTGTGAATTCTGTTTTTCCTCCTCTGCCCTCCTTCCTACCCCCCATCACACCCGATGCTTATTTGACTTGTTTTTGTACAGTCGGTAATGTTTTTCATGCTACGGTTTGTGTTACAGTGCCATGTAGGATGTGTGGAACAGTGGTTTAACTCAGGCCCTGCACATCTGACATCGTACTGCCAGGTTACTCTGGTAGAACCTTAGGGGACCACAAACCGTCTCAGGCTAAGGGGCGTCATGCATGATGTGATGGTTCGGGGAACGTTTTGCTCTGCACACCAAATTAGACATCATACCGCTGAGTGAATGCAGTTATTGTATGATTCTAACTGTATTGTTATGTGGTGTTTTTATGCGCTGTGTCGTAGTACAGGGTGGAAAATACCCCGATTGAGTATCTTTTTTTTTTATACTTATGTAAAACAAAATATATTTTTCAACAACAAAAAAAAATGGCTTCTTGGCCTTTTGGCTAAGATTAAGTGTAGTATCTGTTCTTATCAGTGTCCAGTAGGGGTGCTCCGCCATCATTCTTGTTTTTAGGCGACAATGGCTGACTGTATAGTACCCCTGCTGGTATGATAGGGCTCTGAAGGTTAGTAAAGGCTGGAAGAGAAACCGACCAAGGTGCCCACAGGCTGTTGGGGCCCGGGAGTAATTCCCCCGGAAAAACTGGAGGGGCCCAGTCCCTCCTGATTCGAATGGCTCTACCGTGTCTGGCCAAGGGCAGGAGAGGCAGAGAGACTGTGGAGCAGTGCCCCCTCCCTGAGAGTGGTCGCATCACTTGTCACTTTTGACTTCTGTGTGTGTTTTTTTCTCACTAAGATGGAGGGTGTGGGTCCTCGGGCCTGCCCTGAAGTCTAGGGGGAGGATGCATGGCCATTAAGTTCACTCCTCCCCTTTTCTTGGGGGGGGTCTCTCTTCGGGAGAGCTCCCTGACCTAGTACTTGGTGGTCGGCTTTGGCTAGCCACAAGGAAAGGGTTCCGCCAGGCTTTTTGGCTAGGTGGACCATGTGGAAACCTTTGTCCCTGTCAGGAGCCTTGTGAGCACTTTTTTGTGTTTGTGTTTTGCACTTGCAAGTTTTTTTGTTCACTTACGGGTTTCTGTTTTTTGCACATCCGTGGATTCGAAAAAATGGCTAGGCTAGAATACTTCCGTCCTGTGTCTCAGTATGGAGGAAGCAGTTCTCTGACAGAATCACCCAACCGTTCAGTCGTTCTGTCACAAGCACCATTTTATAATTGAGAAAACATCTGATCACAACAATCTTGGTGTAATCGAAAGGGGAAATTTACATTCATACATGTGATAACAAAATTGGAAAAAAAAAAAAAAAAGGAAAGGGACAGTGTAAAAATAAAAAAAGCAAAATAAATGATAAATTAAAAAAATAAAAAAAATAATAAATCACTCCCACCCCATCCCCGTGCTCGCGCGCAAAGGCAAACGCAAGCGGTAGTCCCGTGTTGGTATGTAAACAGAGATTGCACCATGCATGTGAGGTATCACCGAGAACATCAGATCAAGGGAAGCAATTCTAGCACTAGATCTCCTGTGTAAATCTAAAGTGGTGACAGGCTTTTAAAGCGTCGGCTATGGATATTAAAAATGTACATAGTTTGTCGCTGTTGCACGGACATGCACAATTTTAAAGCACGTCATGTTTGGTATCCATGTACTCGGCATAACATCATTTTTTATATGTTATCAAACAATTGGGCAATATATTGTGTTTTTGTGCATTAATGTTCAAAAAAAGTGTATTTTTTTTCCAAACAAATTGCATTTGAAAAATCGCTGCAAATACTGTGCGACATAAAAAATTTCAACATCCACCGTTTTATTCTCTAGGGGCTCTGCTTAAAAAATATATATTGTGTTTGGGGGTACAAAGTAATTTTCTAGCAAAAAAAAAAAAAAACCTGTTTTTTCATGCAAACAAAAAGTGTCACAAAAGGCTTGGTCTTCAAGTGGTTAGACGACTGGGTGATGTGTGGCATAAGCTTATAATGTTGGCCCTGAAATGCCAGGATAGTAGAAGCAACCCCTCCAAATGATTTTTTGCAAAGTAGACACTCCAAGGCATTTGCTAAAGGGCATGGTGAGTATTTTGCAGATCTCAATTTGTTGCCACAAGTTTTTGGAAAAAAAAGAAAGAAAACTAAAATGTATTTTTTCTTTTTCAAAACTGTGTGAAAAAAATTATATCTGCAAAATACTCACCAGGCCTCTTATCAAATTTCTTGGATTGTCTACTTTCCAAAAATGGGTCATTTGGGGGGGGGGGGGTTGTTTGTACTATCCTGGCATGTAAGGGCCTCCGAAACTGTGATAGGTAGTGAGGAAATGATATGAGAAAATATGCCCTTTTAAAGCCTGGAGGTGGTCATTGGATTTTCGGGGCCTGTATGTAGCCAGACTGCCAAAAAGTCTCTCACATGTGGTATCTCCATACTCGGGAGAAGTAGCAGAATGTGTTTTGGGGTGTTATTCCCCATATACCCTTGGCATGCATTAACAATATATCATTTAAGTGACAACTTTGTGTACTAAAAAATAAGAAAATTGTCATTTTTATAAAAATTTGTGGAAAAAAAATTGAATCTTTTGTGGACTCAACATGCCTCTCAGCAAATTCCTTGGGGTGTCTACTTTCCAAAAAAGGGTCATGGGGGGGGGGGGGGATTGTACTGCCCTAGCATTTTAGCACCTCAAGAAATGTG
Organism: Staurois parvus; assembly: GCF_062004578.1. NCBI lineage: Eukaryota > Metazoa > Chordata > Amphibia > Anura > Ranidae > Staurois > Staurois parvus. The sequence goes on from NW_028317877.1 coordinate 7,482,922, forward strand.
ATATGCAGTCAACAAGTAGAAGCTGCATAAATTCCAATATATATATATATATATATATATATATATATATATATATATATATATATATATATTATAGTTTGTAGACTGTTTAACTTTCACACAAATGTATATACACGTATTGGGATTGTTTTTACCAAAGACAAGTAGCAGAATACATTTTATGCTAAATTTATGGCTAACTAGCTTACTGGATATTTTTTTATGACTGAAAGAAAATTGTGTGAAAAAAGGACATAAATTTTGTTTGGGTACAGCGTTGCATGACCGTGCAAATACTAATTGAACTAGTGCAGTGCAGAATAGCAAAAAATGGCCTGGTCGTTAAGGGGAGTAAATCTTCCGGGGGCAAGTGGTTAAATAATACATTCCATTGAAAAGAAAAATATTATGGGGTAAAAGAAACTCAGACAATATCAAAATCTCCTGGAGTCCCTTAGGCTAGATTCACAATGTAGCAGGTGGTTGGGGGAATCTCAGCTGTTCCCACACCTGCAACCAAAAGGTGCTGCTCTGTAGATATGCGTGGGTTTACAATTCATTTCTAGTGGCACCCCCACGCATCTAAACCTGCAGCTCGTTTGCAGGATGCGGGAACCGCAGGGAAATCTTATGGTACAAAAGCGCCATGCAATTTCCCTTCGGCTGCATTTTGAAAATGGTGCAGGCACCCTTTTTTTTTTTTTTTTTGAGAAACGCAGGCACAGCAACCCATTCAAATGAATGGGCTCCCGTGCTCTCACAAATGCGGGCCTCAAACCTGCTACAGTGCGAGCCTAGCCTTATTGTAGACACTAGTAACTTAAATGATGTTCCTTAGCTATTAGTGCAGGATTGAAGAGCAGAAACCTTTAACATTCATCAGCGTATAACAGCCTCCTATTGTAAATTAACATGTGTCAAGACTGCACTGGTATCCCAAATACACTGCTCAAAAAAATGAAAGGAACACTTTGAAAACACATCAGATCTCAATGGGTTAAAATATCATGCAGGATATCTATATTGAGGACTGAATTCAAAGATACCCAGAAAATCAAAGTGAAAAAATGATGCAGCAGGCTTGTCCATTTTGCTGAACTTTCATTGCAGCAACTCAAAATGGTACCCAGTAGTTTGTATGGCCCCCAATGTGCTTGTATACATGCTTGACAACATTGGGGCATGCTCCTAATGAGACGACAGATGGTGTCCTGGGGTATTTCCTCCCAGATCTGGACCAGGACATCACTGAGCTCCTAGACAGTCTGAGGGACCCAGAGGTGTTCTATTGGATTTAGGTCAGGTCGAGCGTGGGTGCCATTCAATGGTATCAATTCCTTCATCCTCCTGGAACTGCCTGCATATTCACACATGAGGCCGGCCATTGCCGTGCACCAGGAGGAACCCAGGACCCACTGTACCAATGTAGGATCTGAAAATGGGTCCAAGGATTTCATCCCAATATCTAATAGCAGACAGGGAGCAATGGTCTAGCCTGTAGAGGTCTGTGTGTCCCTCCATGGATATGCCTCCCCAAACCATCTCTGACCCACCACCAAAATGGTCATGCTGAATGATGTTACAGGCTTCATAACATTCTCCACGGCTTCTCCAGAACCTTTCACATCTGTCAAATGTGCTCAGGATGAACCAGCTCTAATCTGTGAAAAGCACATGGTGCAAGTGGGGGACCTACCAATTCTGGTGTTCAATGGCAATTGCCAATCAAGCTCTTTGGTGCCGGGCAGTGAGCACAGGGCCCACTAGAGGTCGGACCCTCATGATTTCTGTTTCTGATTGTTTTGTCAGAGACATTCACACCAGTGGCTTGCTGGAGGTCATTTTGTAGTGCTCTGGCAGTGCTCATCCTGTTCCTCCTTGCACAAAGGAACAGATACTGGTCCTGCTGATGGGTTAAGGAACCTTCTACAGCCCTCCAGCTCTCCTAGAGTAACTGCCTGTCTCCTGGAATCTCCTCCATTCTCTTGAGACTGTGCTGGGAGACACAGCAAACCTTCTGGCAATGGCACGTATTGATGTGCCATCCTGAAGGAGTTGGACTGCCTGCAATGTCAGTGGCCTCCACCTGTAAAATCATTCCTGTTTTGGGGGTCATCTCATCGTTGCCCATCTACTGCACCTGTTGTTAATTTCATTAACACCAAAGCAGCTGAAACTGATTAACAACCCCCTCTGGTACTTAACTGACCAGATTAATATCCCAGGAGTTTAGTTGACTTAATGCTATACTCTGATTAAAAAGTGATCCTTCAATTTTTTGGAGGAGTGTATATCCTGGCAGTCTCATTACTAGTTGTGCAGGTTGAGAACTTTCAGTATGTGTCATGTCACTCTCACCTCCCACTTAAACAGAGGGGTAGGGATGTACAATGGGAAAGAGAGAGGGAAGGAGGTAAGCGAAGTCCAGCTGACATACACTTAGGTATACTAATGCCAGTAAAATGTGATTCAGACACCAAGTCATAAGGGTTGAAGATAGATTGAGTTGGAAAATTCATTCAAAATAGGTGCTTTATGTTGTGATAATTTGAGTAAGGATTATGCAGGTGACACCATGGATTCTTAAAGTGGAGTTCCACTCGACCTATCAAAAAATAAAAGTCAGCAGCTACAAACCTGCAGCTGCTGACTTTTAAAAAACAGCCATTTACCTGTCCCTCGGTCCCGTGGTGTGTGTCCCGCAGCTCACTTCACCGGCCACCCTGTATTCCAGGAGGCCGTCATCTTCAGTGTGGGCACCCAGCTGTGATAGCTTGCAGCTTCACAGCTGGGTACCCACTGCACATGCGAGTAGTAAATGGTCCTGTAGTCTTCTGGAACCTGTCACGTGTCCCAATAGACTACAGGGAGGGAGGGAGGACACCTTCTGTTTCCGATCGCCAAAGGTGCCAATCTTTATTGGGGAGCGGTCCTTAAAGCGGAACTTCCCCTTTTGGGCAGAGCTCCACTTTAAATCCGTATGATAAAAAGTTCATACATTTCTAACATTCCAGAATATTTGGGGCAGTTGCTGATCCCCACTGCCTATGGATCAGTGCCCTGTCTGCAGAAGGGTGGAATCTTAAAGCCGGACTTCAAGCAAAATCTATTTTTGGCACCTTCTCTCCAACCCCCTTTAACCCACCCTGCCAGGTGTTGCTTCCCTTACCTGGTGAAGCAGCCAGTTATGCTCATCCAGATCCCTCGCTGATGTTGTTTCCACCTGCAGGCTATTCCAGCATTGCATGTTAACTTTTAGCCAACTTGTCCCCTTTACCCTCCTCAGTCCTATGTCAGTAGTCAGTATGTCAGTAGTCTTCTGAATCCTGAGAACCCCCCACCCCCGGTCAGCTGATCTTATGACTGTGGCTTAAGGTAAGTGAAAACTGAGATTTTATTTGTTTACCTTTTTTTTTTTTTTTTAACAATGGCAATTAGAGAGAGAGGGGTTGGTTGTTTTTACACTGCAATTAGGCTATAGGAGGCCTTTATTCACTGCTTCAAGGGGTCCTGGAATTGTAAAGATGAATATTACCTCTAGGGTCTCTTTGGACATTCTGGGGGGAATTAACAAGAATGGGGCAAACAAAATGCTTGCCCGACTCTTTTAAAAATAAAAAAGGAGCAAAGTTGCTCCTAATTATCTAGGAGCAATCCATTTTGTTTTGTTGTGCCTGTGACAGACACAGCAGAGAGAACAAGAGATTTGCACTGATGGTGCATGCCTGTTACTGTCCGCCACTTAGTCCAGAGCGGGAGGGAAAAGGAAGATTGTTAATCCTGCAGGCTCTACTCATGTAGGGTAATCACAAGTGCAGAGGGAGAGGTGTGAGCCGCTTCTATTGAAAGCGAATCTTCACCCTCTTTTTCAACAAAAGCCTCATTTATTATCATGGAGATCTATATGCTCTTTGGATAGTCTATTTTTTTTTCCTTGATAAGTACCTTTTTTTAATCAAATTTTACCGCTGCGTCCAGCCATGGCAGCCTAGGTGACTGACATCAGAAGGACTGTCTCTGTTGACTCCTGGGATATCGACATCAGCAATCCGAGGAATCCTTGGGCATTTGCTGCTTCTCATATCACAATATTTCGTTGCAGGAAATGACAACCGTGTGTGCCACACTGTGTGACTACTGCGCTGGTGCGAGAATTGGATGTGCATGCTGGATAGCCAGCTACACAAAGTACCAGGAGTAAGCGGGTGCCAGCTTCAAGTGCCCTTACTTGGAATGGCTGGAGTTAGGAGGTAATGTAAAAATTAATCATGAAAAAAACTTATTGGAAAATATGTGCCTAATCAGATAAATCGCTCCCTAAGGATACTAAAGGTGTTTTTAGTCAAAAATTTGTATTTGGCTTGAGGCTTCTCTTTAACTCTGAAAGAGAGACTAGTGCAGGTGGTGCAGACAGACCTGAAACAGGTCTATCTGCTTAGTTAATGTAACACACACTGCTACAGACAATTCCTTGCACTATCATAATGGCACAGGAATCTTAGTTAATTCCCAAATTTGTGCCCATAATTCGGGTGCAGAGATCAAAAATGTCCTGTCAGAAGGGGGGTTGAACATGACAGCAGGCTTAGGTTGACTGACCTCCCATTTGATGGTGCCTGCATAGTTGTAGGATCAGTGCCACCTGGCAAAGCTAGCAGCATAACACCAATTATCTTTTTAGCAATCTGTAAAGGTGGCATTCTGACCACGACTGTGAGGGGCATTTGTAACAGACCCCTCTGGGGTAAAAAGTTGAGAAAGACTGACCTAGACATTATCTTATAGTTCCTCTTTGTGCTTGACTGGCTATGCTCATTTTAAAAGCCAAGATGATGGATTTTTCACAGTATGTGTCCACAATCGACAGTCCGGGGTCCCTTTCCTAATCCCTGGAGCAAAAAAAATTTTGGGGAAATGAATGAGCTAGTAGGATGTTGTATATTTGAGAGAGATGATGTGTGCAGCCTGAACTATTTAGGCAGAAGTCCTTAAAGGGTTGTCAGGTCCCTCCAACAGCGACCAGTAATGTAATATTATAGGTGAGCATGAAGTAGGACTATGCTGGCAGTCAAAGCTTCTGGCCTTTAAGTTTGCCGGCCATAGCTGAGTAATGCATAAGAAATCAACTTCAGGTGGAAACCTCCCCAACATGAGCTGTGGATGTTTCATTCTGAAAGGAAACAAACTTAGTTGCATGTTGGCACCTCACATTTCATCACTGCCTCAGTGAATGGAAAATAATAAATGAAAGAAACAGAGATTGTTAAATAGGTTATAAAGCCTAAACATTTTCTACTTTTGCATTCTTTGCACTGAAGTGGTAGTAAAGTCACTTTGTTACTTTTTACCTACAGGTAAGCCTACAATAAAGCTTACCTGTAGGTTAAAATAATATATCCTAAACATGCACCGGTTAGGAGATATTCAGGTTTTTCTTACAGAAGCGCATGCGCTCTGAAGGAACAGCATACCCATGCCGTTCCTTTAGAGCACCGTGCCATGTCCCAAGACTCCCATGGGGAAATGGCCAGAGCTTGCGAATGCAGAAGGAAGACCGGGTGAAGATGGAAGCCTCTACAGCGGTGACAGCGTGTCTCTACAGCGGTGACAGAGCAACGCTGAAGGGTTTCATTTTAGGGTAAGTTTTGCATAATGTGCTAGTATGCGATGCATACTAGCACATTGTGTCTTTACCCTGTAGGGGATTTTTTTTTTTTTTTTTAATATGGTTTACTACCACTTTATGGTAAAAAAAATGTTTAGGTAAAAGTATGGCCCATCACCACACCTTACTTTCCTGAGCCCTCACTAGGATCCAGAGCTGTGCCTATCTACAATGACTCTCTCCTCTCATCACCTGGTCTCACATGCTTTGCTGAGGTAGCAAGAGCCATTAGCTGCTTTTCTATGGACACAGGCAGCGCTGCATGGGATCAAGCCCTCAGGTGTGGATTTTCTATGATGGCACACTGAGAAGAGGGGAGCCAGGAGTGTAGGTGCGAACCCAATAAAAGGAGGTTCAGACCACTTTGTGCAATTCTACTGCACAGAGCAGGTAAATTAAAAAAAACAAAAAAAAAAAACCAAAACACCTTTTAGTTTACAATCACTTTAATTACTAGTATGGAGTACAACAATGCTCTCCAAAATTAGAGTGAGAGGATTTTTCCATCGGAAAATCCATTTTGCAGACACATCGGGATAAAGGAGAGGTTCCAACAGAAATCCTCCTGTTTATGATTGATGTACATCTTTCACTTTGTGCAAAATCACTGACTCACTTTATGCAGTCTGGTTACTGGGGCAATTTCATCTGCAAGTGTCACCTCTACTTAGAGAAATACAAACATTCAGCCCTGGCTGACATCGGGTGCGACTTTGAATTCGCACTACTTCAGTAAAATTTCAAAGCCGCCAATCGGTGCGACTTCATGTGCAGCTTGTCGACATATCGGCGGCTTCATACACAGATGACAATGCAAGTCGCACATGAAATAGCACAAAAATAGTGCAGGACTCCAGTCACACTTGAACGGTTCATAGTGGCAAAAATTGTGCGACTTGTCATGAAAATGTGATCTGTGAAGTCGCATGACAAAGTCTCACCTTGTGTGAATGGGGGCTCAAAGTGCAATTGCAACAGACCTTGCTAAGAAAAAAAAAATCAAGCTAAAGTCTCACCCCCCTTCCTGTTATAGATTTACTGTATTTTGAAGGGGTTGAACCTTGGTTCCCAGTCCCTTACAGCTGAATTCTGGATACAGTACATAAATGTAAACTGTTAAGAGGAACAGGATGGCTTTTTTTGTAACTGAAATGCTGAGCACTATTAATTAAAATGTCTATAAAGAGCCTAAGAATGATCTTCTATTTTACCTAGCTAAACATGTTAAGTAAAACCAACTACTCACATCTTTTGAAGGGGCAATGGTACTTAATATGACTGGTGATGATGTTGGCTTTGACAGTCTGTCAAAGGAGGTGTGGGGGCATGTTACACACCATTGAGGGGTGTCTTTAGATGTAAAAAGGATTAGAACCTGTGATCTGCAAACCTGTCCACACGTGAATTAATAAAAGGACAATTGAGGTTACAACACATTATCAACTGCTACTAAAAGGATTCATGTAGATAGTGTAGAGCACTGGTGGTCAATTTACTAGATACAAAAGACCTAAAAAGCAACCCCCTGACATCTCCAAAAAGGGAAGCATATCATATGCAATGTAGACTGTCAAATACTGCAAACAAGCTGCAGGAGATCGTCATGGGGTCATGTTACATGACACTGATAGACTTTACTGCTTTCAGTCCTGTTACAAATCAATGTTAAACATATCATACTCCAAACATTCCCTTTAAAAATGACTGACCCCATAATTGAGCTTTCCTTTAGCAAAATCATTTTTTTTTTTTTTTTTGCAGAGACAAAAAATACACATAAACAAGTAGTACCATATAGCAGTTCATGCAGCACAAGTGTGGTGCTACAGAGAGCACTTCTCCACTATAGAGTGACCAGTACCAACAGAAGAAAATGTATTCTGAGTGCTACATGGTTTTCTCTAGTCTATTTTAAAAGAGACATATCTAATATTCCTGTGTATGCCTACCTACTATAGGTACAGTACAGTATTGCATGCATGATACCACAGGGCATGATAAATGTATTTATTTTATTTTAGGTACTTATATAACGCCATCAATTTATGCAGCACTTTACATATATGTTGTACATACACATCAGTCCCTAACCCTCAAGGGGTGTACAATCTAAGGTCCCTAACTTACATTCATATACTAGGGCCAATTTATACAGGATCCAATTAACCTACCAGCATGTCTTTTGGATTGTGGGAGGAAACCGGAGTTACGGGAGGAAACCCACGCAGGCACAGGGAGATCATGCAAACTCCAGGCAGGTGGTGCCATGGTTGGGATTCGAACCAACGACCCTAGTACTGCCAGGTGGAAGTGCTAACCATTTAGCCACTGTGCTGCCCATTAATAGATTAACAGGCTAACCCTAGGTTAAATAATCCCTGTTGCTGTGACTCTCCCTTTAATGCAAAACCCATCCCCACCCTGTGTTTACTATGTTTCAGTTTGTGCATGGACACAGCCACTGCTCCCAACTTGACATCCATGTGGGTGCATGTCCCTGAACTCACACTGTCTGCTTTTGGAGCTATACACCTATACCCACAGAGATGTCAGAAATGTCCTTGCAGCCACTGCACCCCAAATGATATGAATAGGACTGCCTGCACAAGGATGCAATAATTCGAAGAGTGGGGAGACAGAAAAAATTACCCCAAAACAAAAGGTGATAAGTATAAAGGCCTGATTCCAGACCTAATTAGGTGCAATATGAACTGTGACAAAGACAACGTGAGTAATAATCAGCAAGTGAACATAAATAATACATAAAAATGTAAAGGCCTGCACCCAGACCAAACTAAGTGCAATATAGATTGTGAAGAAATACAACATGAATAATAGTCACCAAGTGAACATAAATAATGTATTCAACATAATCGGACTAACACATCCTAAATAAAAGTGCACAGAAAACACCATGCAAAAAAAACTGTGCCAAAATCAAATGGCAAAAAATATGTACAAAACTACCCATACAAGGTGCATGAAAGTATAAATGCATGAAACTATAAACGCATCATAAATAAAACATAACAATGTAAAGGCCTGAAATCAGACCAAACTAAGTGCAATATGGATTGTGATGAAAAACAACGTGCACAGTAATCAACAAGTGAACATAAATGATGCATTCAACATAATAGGACTAACACATCCTAAATAAAAATGGCACAAAAAGCACCGTGCAAAGAAAACTGTGCCAATCAAAAAGAAAAGAAATATATGTGCAAAACTAATCATACAAGGTGCATGAAACTAAAAATGTACCTTATAATCAGGATTGATACCAGTGAAAAACGCACAGTGGAAATAAACGTGCGTCAATAAGCACAAAAAATAATTAAAGCAACGTGACATATAATAAATAATGAGTGACCATCAAAATAAACATAAGTGATCATCAAATCGGCATAAAGTCCATGTAAATAGACCGCCTTCGTACTATTGATATTAGCGCAACACCATTTTATTTGTTTTGGTCTGCACACCACACCTGAGCATCCACGTGCGGGTATGGGTGTATACTTTAGCACACCCCATTTAATGAGGCCTTAGTTGGAGTTTAGCAGGAATTTTGTTGTGTTTGTGTGTGCTAATAAAGATCTTAATGTTTTATCGCAATATCGATTTGATAAACAATTGCACAACTATTGTGGAGCCCTAAAAAAAATCATGTATATATATATGATTTGGGGATCTTTTACAAATTCTGAAAGTTGTAAGTGAAAAATTAAGACCTCCAGATTTTTCGAGAAATGTTTGCATACGTTCAATTTTCACCATTTCGCAAAAAGGCGCAATTTAATATTTACAAATATTTGCTTTTTATTGACTTAAAACAGGTTCAGCTTTTATAATTAGTAGGAAATTAGAAGGAAATTTTGTAAAATTTGCTGTTTTGTATCTACGTATAATGATTTTAGTGTATTTTTAGCAAAACTATTGTTTTGATAAACATTTGTGCAAATTATCGCCAGGCCTTAAAAATCAGTATCATCTTCTCTTTATTCTACCAGTCACGTGCTTTCAGAAAATATACGGGGTTGGTGGGTCTTTTACAAACTCTGAAAACTGTAAGGGAAAAATGAAATATCCAGATCTTTAGAGAAATTTGGATATTTACATTTTGTGTACGTTTGATCTTCACTATTTTGCAAAAAAGGCGTAATATAAAATTTACAAATATTTGTTATTTATTAACTCAATACAGGTTAAGCTTTTATATTTAGTAAGAATTTAGAAGGAATTATGTAAAATTTGCTGCGTTTGTATCTATGTATGATTTTAGTGTATTTTTCCGAAAATATTGTTTCGATAAACATTTGTGCAAATATTGCTGGGGCATTAAAATTCAGCAGCACCTTCTTTAACCACCTCCCACCTGGCCAATGTACATAAACGGCCAGGTGGGAGCTTCCCCGTACTGAGTGAACGTTCCCGTACATCCCTCAGAACACGAGCCTGTGCGCGTCCCCAAGGCCGAACAGCAACACGATTCTGTGATGGCTGCGTCCCTCGAACACAATCCATTTCAGATCGGGATATGGGCTCTCTGATTGGCCCTCCCAATCACATGATGGCTGTGTCTAATCACAGCCATCTCAGAATGTCAACAGAGACACGTGTCTCTGTAGTTGTTTCCCTCGCTGAGCTCTGTGAGAGCTCAGTGAAGGAGGGGGGGATGCTGCAAACTGTGAAAGTTGATCTGTGTAGCTGATGATTTTTCTCATCAGTTACACAGATCTGCAGCCATCCCACACCAGTGCACCAAGCACCATTTGTCCCTGTCCACATGTCAACATCTGTCAGTGTACAGTGCACAAAAACATCTGTCACAGTGTACCAGTGCACAAAAAAAATAAATAATAATAAAAAAAAATGTAAAGTACCCCCGTCCCCCCCCTTGCTCACATGCAAAGGCGAATACATGCATTGGTCTCATACTCATATGTAAACAGTGATCGTACCACACGAGGTATCACCGTGAACGTCAGAGAGAGAGCAATAATTCTAGCACCTGACCTCCTCTGTAACTCTAAACTGGTAACCTGTAAAGGCTTATAAAGCATTGCCTATGGAGATTTTTACTGTACTGATTTATACTGTAGTTTGGCACCATTCCATAAGTGTGAGCATTTTTAAAACGTGACGCTTGGTATCTATTTACTCGGTGCAACACTATATTGTCTATTTTAACAAAAATGTGTCTATTACATTGTGTCTGTGTGCATCAAAATTCTTTAACCACTTCCCACCTGGCAACTGCATATAAAATGACCAGGTGATATACTCACCGTTCTGAGTGGACGTTCCTTAACGTCCCTCAAAACGTGGGCACGCAGCTGTGTGCTCTTGGTGTGCCGGTGTCCCCTGTATACAGCGAAACACCGCACAGCAGAAGGGCACTCTGGCCCTTCTGATCACATGACGGCTGTGTCCAATCAACAAAGCTGCCAGTCTGTTGACCGGCTCTGCCTCTCCTCACATAGAGCCCGCTAGTGAGGAGAAACAGAGACGATCTGTGTAAAACACACACATCACTCCATAGTGTCCCCCACAGCTGTCAGTGCACCAGTGATCCACATCTGCCACACAGTACCAGTGATCTACATCTGTCACAAGGTACCAGTGATCATCCACATCTGTCAAGGTGAACCAGTGTAAATTCCACATCTGTACCAGTGATCCACATTTGTCACGGCATACCAGCGTAAAGTCCACATCTGTACCAGTGATCCACATCTGTCACGGCATACCAGCGTAAAGTCCACATCTGTACCAGTGATCCACATTTGTCACAGCGTACCAGTGTAAATTCCACATCTGTACCAGTGGTCCATATCTGTCACGGCGTACCAGTGTAAAATCCACATCTGTACCAGTGATCCACATCTGTCACAGTGTACTAGTGGCCATCCACTTCTGTACCAGTGATCAACATCTGTCATGGCCTACCAGTGTCAAATCCATATCTGTCAGTTTACCAGTGCTCAATATCTGTCACACTGTACTAGTGTAAAATCCACATCAGTACCAGTGAATAACATCTGTCACCGTGTACCAGAGTAAAATCCACACCTGTACCAGTGATCAATATCTGTCACAGAATATCAGTGTGAAATCCACATCTGTACCAGTGATCAATATCTGTTACAGAGTATCAGTGTGAAATCCACATCTGTTCCAGTGACAAACAGCTGTACCAGGGAACATCAAAATCAACCTCAGCAATATCAGCAGTGCAGCATAAACATGTCTAAAAAAATTATACACCAGCGAAGAGACTTTCCAGATACTGAGTATGACAGATGAGTGTAGCGGGGAACTCTCTGTCAGACTCAGATTCTGAGTATGAGCTAGTTGAAAGCAGTGGGTCAGCAACAGAGTCTGAGGAGAGAGTCCAAACAAAGAGGTTCAGGAAATCTAAGGAGGAGCAGGCATCCACCAGTAGCGCAGTGGCGAGTACAAGCAGTGCAGCACTCCCAGAAGATGCTGCAGAATGTATTTTGGGGTATGCACTAGAAATATCCTATAAATGGACAACTTTGTGCAAAAATAATACATTTTTATTTTCTTTCCACATTTTCTGAAAACTTGTGGGAAAAAAAAAATTATGTTCAAAAGACTCATTATGCCTCATAGAGTATACAATGGGGTCATTTTGTGGGCAATTCTATTGTCCTGGTGCTCCAGGGCCTTCAAAAATGTGCTAGACAGTCAGGAAATGAGGTGTAATGTATGCCTCCTGAACGCCTGTAGGTGCTACTTGGATGTTGGGTCTCTGTATGTGGCCAGGCTGTGGAAAAGTCTTACATATGTGGTACTCCCATACCCAGGAGTAGCAGAATGTATTTTGGGGTGTAATTTTGGGTATGTACATGCTATGTGTTAGAAATATCTTATAAATGGACAACTTTGTGTAAGAAAAATTCCACATTTTCCAAAAACTTGTGGGAACACAATGACAGGTTCAAAAGACACCCTATGCCTCACAGAATATTTTTTTCCTTCCAAAATGGGGTCATTTTGTGGGCTAATCCATTTTCCTGGTGCTTCATGGCCAAATGTGATAGGTAGTCAAGAAATCAGATGCGTCATTTATGCCTTCAGAACGCCTGTAGGTACTACTTGGATGTTGGGCCTCTGTATGTGGCCAGGCTGTGGAAAAGTCTTACTCATATGGTTACCCTATACTCCGGAGGAGCAGCAGAATGTGCTTTGGGGTGAAGCTGCAAGTATGCATATGCCGCATGAGAGCAATAACCTGTTAATATAACAATTGTGTTAAAAAAAATTATTTACTTTCTTAACTTTCCAAAGAATTGTGGTGAAAAAATTACAGATTCAAAAAAACTCACCATGCATCTTACTAAATACCTTAGAATGTCTACTTTCCAAAAAGGGGTCATTTGGGGTTTTTTGTACTGTCCTGGCTTGTTAGTGTCTCAACAAATGAGATAGGCCATCAGTACATCAGGTGTGATTCATTTTCAATGATTGGTACCATAGCTTGTAGACTCTATAACTTTCACACAGACCAAACAATACACAGATTGTGAATATTTTTACCAAAGCAATGTAGCAGTATATGTAAAATAAGAAGTGCAGCGCTAAAAAGAAATCACTATATACACAAATATATAGACACCATTAATAGTACAGTTCATTAGGTGACTTGAAGTGACTTGAGGTGCTCTTGTATAACTGTATCCTCCTATGGGTGAAGTGCTGTGAGATCACGTGCGGAAAGAATGCGCACTCACCAGAACGCACAATTTAATGAGTGTTTAGAATATATATTCTGAGGTCATCTGCCAGGTCCGGAGAATGGCTGCAACCCAGTGAGTTTTTGCCTATGGTCCTAGATATTAGTGGTAGGACTTCAGGATGGTCCGGAGTATCCCTTAGGTGGTAGCTTGGGTACTACCCCCTGGTAGTTATAGAGGTTCCCTCTCCGGTGGTCAGGTGGATGGCTGCAGATTAATACTGTGGAGACTTCTTGCATGTTTATTGGTCCATCGGCCTGACACTCCGTAGCGTGTTGATCCGAGCAGCGCTGGGAACTGACTGAACGCTTCAGAGCCCTCAGGGCCATCCACCTGACCACCAGAGAGGGAACCTCTATAACTACCAGGGGGTAGTACCCAAGCTACCACCTAAGGGATACTCCGGACCATCCTGACGTCCTACCACTAATATCTAGGAGGAAACTCACTGGGTTGCAGCCATTCTCCGGACCTGGCAGATGACATCAGAATATATATTCTAAACGCTCATTAAATTGTACGTTCTGGTGACTGTGCATTCTTTCCGCACGTAATCTCACAGCACTTCACCCATAGGAGGATACAGTTATACAAGAGCACCTCAAGTCACCTAATGAACTGTACTATTATTGGTGTCTATATATTTGTATATATATTGTGATTTCTTTTTAGCGCTGCACTTCCTATTTTACATTGTCTATTTACAGGTTTTTGGTTACCTGGTGCACAGCTGCTTCTTTCTTTGTGTGCGCTCACAAATATTTTACTGTATTTAATGTAGCAGTATACATTTTGGCCCAAATGTATGAAGAAAAATTACTTATTTGCAAAATTTGTAACAGAAACGAAGAAAAATACATTTTCTCCCAACTTTTCGATCTTTTTTAATTTATAGTGCAAACAAAATTAAAAACCCAGTGCTAATTAAATACCACCAAAAGAAAGCTCTATTTGTGTGAAAAAAAGGACAAAAATGTCATTTGGGTACAGTGTAGCATGACTGAGTAATTATCATTCAAAGTGTGAGAGCGCTGAAAGCTGAAATTTGGTCTATTTCCATCACTAATGTGCTTGCTGGGAGTGCTGATAAACTGTGTGTAGCATTAACTACATACTATAGCCAGCACTGTGTTCCATCAGCGGTAAGGGGATATCCTGACCTTGGATCAAAATTGACTCAGGCTGAGCACTGCTCAGCCATTCACAGGAGGCTTTGTATTTTATTAATAAAATGCTTCCCCTGATTGGCTAAGGTAAAGATCATAATGTCATTCACCCAACCACCACCTCAGCCAATCAGAGGAAGTCTTGTATTATTTCATAAAAATACAAAGCTTCGTGTGAGTGGCTGAGCAGCACTCAGCCGGATTTGATTTTGTTCCAGGAGTGGAATGAGAAGTTCCCGTATTGTTGTTGGGACAGAGAGCTGTATACTGAGTAGCTGATGTAACTAGGGACTGGAAAGCAACAAAAATAGATTGGCTACCAGTATGCATGATCTGAAACCACAAGAAGCAAGCATTGCATGATAAATGTGTTTTGTCTTCCCCTTATCATAAAGCTGTAAGGGCTCCCATGACCATAAAGTTCTAAAAGTGATAGTTCAATAGTGAAAATGGGCATCACCCCATAGCAATTACAAAGACTCAGCTTCAGTCTCATAACAGCTAATGCTGTTTTAGGTCTGATTCATGTTACTACTGCAGTATATTACAGAAGCAGCATTCACATTTGCATACACTGCTGCTCACTCGTGATACACAGCCCTATTGCTGGGTGAGGAAGTGTGCCTAAAAAGAGCTGCACACAGTAGGGTAGGGATACCTTGACACTGAGAGGATTTTGGTTTTATGGCTGCTGACTAAGGGATGATTCGTCCTGCAGGGGACCAAGCTAAAAGGGAACTCAAGGCTGATCATGATGGCACAGATAGCTGTTAACACAGCACTAGGAGCAGCTGGGGAAGTGACAATGAGAGGAGGACCAGAGCCCTCACCTGACAGAGCCTAAAGATCAGTGGTTCTCAGCTTCTGGACCGTGCAGTGAATGCATGTACAATATGTGTGTACAATGTGAGTAGGTTCAGGACCTTTTTCACCACATCCATTTATGCCTTGCCCAACATTCAGTGCAATAAGTGCCTTTTTTTACCTCAGCGTGATTTTATCTTTTCACTCATACAGTATGTCCCTCTTTCTTGAGAGGTATGCATATCATATCATAGCTTGATATAACACAGCAATGGCACTATATATTATGTTGCTGCAGTTTGTGATATAATTGCAGTTGTACGAGTTGTTTTTTTTTTGCCAGGGTTTACTGGGCCCTGGTCTCACCCATTGTTCAATCAACCCTGCAGCCAATTGACTGTAGCACTGATATATGTATTCTGACAGCAGAGGAGTCCCCACTGACAGAATACATTAAGGCCACATGCACACAAGGCGTTTTTGCAGCCACATTTTGGGGTTTCAGCCATTTTTTTTTTACTGCTTCCAAACAGCCCTCCATATTATCCATTATGTACATGCACACAGAATTTTAGAAGCTTTTAGTAGCAGTAGCCTTTACCAGCAGAAAAAAAAAAACTCAGGGCCAGGGCAGCCATGAGCAAGGTGAACTCCAAGGGTTCACTTTCAAAAAAGTTTTTTGAATATTTGTCAGCTTGGAGTGGCTAAACCCCATAACAAAAACGTTAATATATAGCAGTTTTCTGGTCCTGAAAGTGTATTTAAACTTAAGAAAAAAAAAAATTGTAATATATTGTAGAAAATGCATTCCTTTTCTCATGTTTTTTCCCCCCAATTTTCCTGCACCTGGTAATCTTGCTACTAAACACACTCCCGACCCTAGTGTGACAATACTGACTCACTGTACTGTATGTACACTATATTGCCAAAAGTATTGGGACACCCCTCCAAATCATTGGATTCAGGTGTTCCAATCACCTCCATGGCCACAGGTGTATAAAACCAAGCACCTAGGCATGCAGACGGCTTCTACAAACATTTGTGAAAGAATGGGTCGCTCTCAGGAGCTCAGTGAATTCAAGTGTGGTACCGTGATAGGTTGCCACCTGTGCAATAAGTCCATCTGTGAAATTTCCTTGCTACTAAATATTCCACAGTCAACTGTTAGTGGTATTATAACAAAGTGGAAGCAACTGGGAACAACAGCAACGGCCACGTAAAAGGACACAGCGGGGTCAGGTCATGCTGAAGTGCACAGTGAGTAGAAGTCACCAACTGTCTGCAGAGTCAATAGCTATAGACCTCAAAACTTTGTGTAACCTTCAGATTAGCACAACAGTGCTTAGAGAGCTTCATGGAATGGGTTTCCATGGCCGAGCAGCTGCATCCAAGCATTACATCACCAAGTGCAATGCAAAGCGTCAGACGCAGTGGTGTAGAGCACGCCGCCACTGGACTCTAGAGCAGTGGAGACGTGTTTTCTGGAGTGACGAATCATGCTTCTCTGTCTGGCAATCTGATGGACCTGTCTGGATTTGGTGGTTGCCAGAACGATACTTGCCTGATTGCATCGTGCCAAGTGTAGAGTTTGGTGGAGGGGGGATTATGATGTGGGGCTGTTTTTCAGAGGTTGGGCTTGGCCCCTTAGTTCCAGTGAAGGGAACTATTAAGGCATCACCATACCAAGACAATTTGGATGATTTCATGCTCCCAACTTTGTAGGAACAGTTTGGGGATGGCCCTTTCCTGTTCCAACATGACTGCGCACCAGTGCACAAAGCAAGGTCCATGAAGAAATGGATGATTTTGGGCGGAGGAACTTGACTGGCCTGCAGAGTCCTGACCTCAACCCAATAGAACACCTTTGGGGAGAACTAGAGCAGAGACTGCAAGCCAGACCTTCTCATCCAACATCAGTACCTGACCTCACAAATGCGTTTCTGGAAGAATGGTCAAACCTTCCCATAGACACGCTCCTAAACCTTGTGAACAGCCTTCCCAGAAGAGTTGAAGCTGTTATAGCTGCAAAGGGAGAGGGGGGGGGAGAGAGAGATAGGGGGGGAGAGAGGGGGGGGGAGAGAGGGGGGGAGAGAGAAGGGGGGGAGAGGGGAGAGAGGGGGGAGAGGGGAGAGAGGGGGGGAGAGAGAGAGAAGGCAGGCATCACAAAACTTTTGGCAACATAGTGTATCTCCAAGGAGGCAGTGTCATCACCTTCGGAAAGGACTACAGAATACTACCTCCTCTGTTTCATAACATAGCGAAGAAGTTTTATGTAGTTCACACAGAGAGGTGAAAACAATGTGAAGTACAGGCAGGGAGCACAGGATGTTGTCAGCTCAAATGATTGCTGGTAGGATTACCAAGACTTCTTTTTTTTTTTTTTGCACTTATAGAACAGATATAATAAAATCAGAGGGCATGCGTTATGATGCTCATAACCCACATGCACTAGTATGTGTTGTGCAGAAGCACTTCGGTGCATTATTACAATGTATGCCGGTACTTGACTTTTGTTTCTTTTTGTAATGACGCATTGCATCAGCCCATTGCGACATGCTGCTGCATATAGTAACGCACTGCAATACACTGTGTGCCTGCGTCATTTTATCACAATGCACACCAACATGTGCGCATACATGGCACTGCGATTGGGAGCTAGCACAATGCAAAGGTATGAAGCCAACCTCCATATTGCTTATTTACAGTTTTGAGTACCTTATACTGATTTTCATCAATTCACAAAAAAGGCACAATTAAAAATGTACATGCTTCTGTTATCAACTCAATAACATTTTAGCTTTTATTTGTAGTAGGACATTTGTAGGAATTTTGTAAGTTATGTTTGTTAGCGCTAATAATGATTTTAGAGTAATTTTATAAAAAAATATTGTATGCCCTGTGATTGTTGCGCAATATCAGTAGCAGCATATTTGTATTCTATCAGTCTTGTGGTTTCAGAGAGGTTAGCTGTCATGTAAACACAGTAGCTGGGCTTCTTAGTTTAGAAGTGACAGTAGTGAGTGACACGCACAGGGAAAGTGCATACAGGGCTTGACAAATTTGCTTTGAATCTAGGAGCCAGCTAAAAAAGTTAGGCGCCTGTTTGTTTGTTTTTCAACTACTTGCCTACTGGTTACTTTGGCCCCCTCCCTGCTCAGGCCAATTTTCAACTTTCAGCACTATCACACTTTAAGCCCTGGTTCACACCTGTGCGGTCGTGCAGGCCACAATTTGTGTGAGCACGAAAGGCCATTCATTTAAATGGACTCTTGTGCCCGAGACACGCAGGGAAAAAGTCCCTTCACTACTTTGGAAATTGCAGCCCGCACGGGAACCGAGGTTCCCAGTACGGTTGCGATTTCCAGTGCAGATGGCATGCCATTAAATTTAATGGCACATGCCTGCGGGTCCAGCATTCATCTGTGTGGGTGGTGCAGCTGCAGGTATTTGTGCAGGTCCCACAGCAGCACACCACACACACACACACACACACACACACACACAAATGTGAGCAGAGGGTAAAGGACAATTGTGCGGTCATGCAACACTGTATGCAATTACATTTTTATTTCTTTTGAGACAGATAGAGCTTTCAGTTAGTCGTATTTACCGTATTTTCCGGCGTATAAGACAACCCCCTAATTTTCCAGTTTAAACATAGGTTTTGGGCTATACTCAACGTATAAGACTACCCCCCACTTCCGAGGCAACACCATTTAAAAACATCAGATTTTTTAATTGAAATGGTTATGAATTACCGGTACTTAAAATCCTTCAAAATCCTCATGTTCATCCTCTGACATCATAAGTTCATGAATGACATCTTGTGATACATTTGTAAGAAAGTCATCATATGGATCAAATTCCAAATCAGATGGTTACCGCTGGATGTGCGGTAACACGGTAGTTTCGGCTACATACAGTATATATACAGCCCACTGGTTGTGCAGTAATGTACATACAGTATACCGCGCTGAGCCAAGCTGGCTCAAAACAAATGTCCCTATGACAGATTAATCTGTCAGCCCGCTGGATGTGTGGTATATACAGTATACTGAGTATATACCACTGTGGTATATTCAGTATACTGAGCCATGCTGTTTCAAAACATATCGGTACGTCCCTACTGTAAACAGACCACTGGATGTGTGTATGTACAGTAGCTGAGGATACATACAGTATACACTGGGCCAATCACGGCGAGCGATGTATTCTACTAATGAATACAAAGCCTGCATCATCAGCCCACCTCTCTGACTCAGCCAATCCGAGCTTTGTATTCATTAGTAGAATACATCACTCGCCGTGATTGGGCCAGTGTATACTGTATGTAGCTGCAGCTACTGTACATACACGCATCCAGCGGGCTGATTACAGTAGTGATGTACCGGTGAGTTTTGAAACCGCTTGGCTCAGCGCAGTATACTGTATATACCGTACATCCAGCGGGCTGACAGATTAATCTGTCATAGGGACATTTGTTTGGAGCCAGCTTGGCTCAGCACGGTATACTGTATGTACAGTATTACCACACATCCAGCCAGCTTGACCCAAACAAACTCAAGGTTCACATTTTATACCCCGCGTATAAGATGACCCCCAATTTTTGGGGTATATTTTTAAGTATAAAAAGTAGTCTTATACACCAGAAAATACTGTAACCACCACTGGGGTTTTTGTTACTAAATACATGAAAAAAAGACTGAAAATTAAAAAAGCAAAAGAAACAAAAAACAACCTTTTTCTTCAAATAAGTAATTCTGCTGCAATGATGAGACTGCACTGATAGGGCCACTGATGAGGCACAAATGATGCAGCACTGATAGGTGCCCACACTGGCTGCCACGCTGCCAGTTCCTGTTCCGAGGTAAAGGTTGAGAGTCTCCCCGGAGTGGCAGGTGTCATGGAGAGCTACATAGGGGACACTTCCTGCCAGGTCAGCTCCTCCTCTGACCTGCTTCACCTACTACTCAACAGCCCCACATCACCCCTAATCCGCCCTTCACATTCGTGCTGCTTCTCCCCGCTCTCCTCCCTACCCCCCAGCCTTAAACAGCAGTGACAGCTACAGACTGCCCAGCAATGTTGCGCCAGGCTGTATTTACTAGTTACCACAGCGACCTGGCACCCAGGATTTGTTGAGCCCGGAGTGAGATAGATATATATATATATATATATATATATACACACATACATACATACATACATACATACACACGCAGAGAGAGGAAGAGAGATTTCTCTCTCTATAATAAATATATATATGGTATTCATAACCCATGAAATTTTCCACATTTTGTCATGTTACAACCAAAAACGTTTATTATTTTATTGGGATTTTATGTGATAGACCAACACAAAATGGCACACAATTGTGCAGTGGAAGGAAAATGATAAATGGCTTTCAAAATGTTTTACAAATAAATATCTGAGAAGTGTGGAATGAATTTGTATTCAGCCCCCTGAGTCAATACATTGTAGAACCACCTTTTGCTGCAATTACAGTTGTGTTTTTGGGTATGTCTCTTTGCACATCTAGAGAGTGACATTTCTGCCCATTCTTCTTTACAAAATAGCTCAAGCTCTGTCAGATTGGATGGAGAACGTCTTGTGAACAGCAATTTTCAAGTCTTTCCAGATTCTCAATTGGTGAACCTCCGCCCCAGTCTCAAGTCTTTTGCAGACTCTAACAGGTTTTCGTCTAAGACTGCCCTGTATTTGGCTCCATCCATCTTACCATCAACTCTGACCAATTTCCCTAAAGAAAAGCATCCTCACAACATGATACTGTCACCACCATGTTTCTCGGTGTGGATGGTGTGTTCAGAGTGTTGTGCAGTGTTAGTTTTCCACCACACATAGCGTTTTGCTTTTAGGTCAACTGACTAGAGCACCTTCATCCACGTTTGCGGTGTCCCCCATATGGATTCTCGCAAACTGCAAACGGGACTTCTTATGGCTTTCTTTCAACAATTCTTCTTGCCTCTTTTCCATAAAGGCTAGATTTGTGGAATGCGTGACTAATAGTTGTCCTGTGGACAGATTCTCCCACATGAGCTGTAGATATCTGCAGCTACTCCAGAGTCACCATGGGCCTCTTGGCTGCTTCTCTGGTTAAGGCTCACCTTGCCCAGCCTGTCAGTTTAGGTGGATGGCCATGTCTTGGTAGGTTTGCAGTTGTGTCATACTCTTTCCATTTTTGGATGATGGATTGAACAGTGCCCTGGATGTTCAAAGCTTGGGATATTTTTTTTTATAACCTAACCCTGCTTTAAACTTCTCCTCAACTTTATCCCTGACCTGTTGTTTGTTCACTAATGTTCTCGAACAAACCTCTGAGGGCTTCACAGAACAGCTGTATTTATACTGAGATTAAATTACACACAGGTGGACTCTATTTACTAATTAGGTGACTTCTGAAGGCAATTGGTTCCACTAGATTTTAGTTAGGGGTCTCAGAGTAAAAGGGGGCTGGATACAAATGCATGGCACACTTTTCGGATATTTATTTGTATAACATTTTGAAAACCGTTTATCATTTTCTTTCCACTTCACAATTATGTGCCACTTTGTGTTGGTCTATCACATAAAATCCCAATAAAATACGTTTTTGGTTGTAACATAACAAAATGTGGAAAATTTCAAGGGGTATGAATACTTTTTAAGGCACTGTAAATACCCCCCAAAATGATGTACTTTGAAAAGTAGACAGTCTGAGTTGTTTAGTAAGAGGCATGGCGAGTTTTTTTAAGTTGGCACAATTTTTTGGAAAATTGAGAAATTAAATAAAATTTGTGGGGTTTTTTGCACACACCGTCACCAGTGCAGTACAGCGACATCATATGATTGGTATGGCAGTGATCAGTGACATTATGTTGAACAAAAAAAAAAATTTTCTTTATTTTTTTTTTTACATACTGTCATCAGAGTAGTTCAGTTGAAGGCCCGGGTACCATGGGATAGCTGTGGCCCAATCACAGCATCACAATAGTAAGCAAGCTGTCATGAATGGAAGCCATTCATGACAATTTTGCTTACAAGTTACCATGTGATTGCTATGATTGGGCATAGCAATCACATGATACCCTGGCTGCTCACAGAGGCTGGGTACCGAGCACTGTGGTCTGCTGTGTCCAGAGGACACAGTGGTCACCTGATCACACCGCTACATTCCCCAGTGTGCACATGCATGGGTATGTTAGGGAAGCCACCAGCCAGAAGTAAATGTACTGTTGGTGGGTGGCAAGTGGTTAAAACTGGACAGTGTTAATAAAGTAGTGGATGTTTCACTAGAGTGGTGAACAGTGTCAGTCAGTAGAGCAGTGGACTGCTTCAGTAGGGCAGAGGTTGGTGTCAGTAGTTTTATATTTATATTATACTTTTATTTATTTTTTTGTTGCAATTTTTTCTTTTTACAATTTTTTTTAGCATCCCTGTTGTGCAATATTAGGGGTGTAAACAGAGACAGAGAAAGGAGATTTGGGACACAGTTCTCAATCTTCATCTCTGCAGCCTTAGCTGCACAGAATTAATGAACAGGAAGATCTCTAGACACTATACCTGTTCTTTCACAAACTGAAGCATAGTAATCACAGTTTACTATGCTTCAGTTATATATAAAACAGTGAGTGATCGATACTGATCCCTCACTGTGTTCATTCAGAAAATCCCTCACACCAGCCAGCAGGAGAGGAGAGAAAAAGAACCTGGCAGTACTGTGAAGGAGGAACCAAGGGAGCATACAGGAGTGCCCAGGCAGCAAAAGGAAGGGGACCATGGACAAGAAGGGCAGCTGGGACAGCTTTTACTGGAACCAATCCCCTGTATTTTTCTTCTGCAGCAGGTGAAAGCTGGAGGGAGGGAAAGGAGGAGAAGCCGACTATCAACTGATGCAGGGAGGAATTACAGGGGATCAGTTCCAGTAAGTGCTGCCACCACACCTGTGCAGGTTCCAGGCGCTGGCAAGGAAGGGATGTAATCTACCCATCACCTGCCTGTGATCCAAAGGTAAATCACGATTGACAGGTTGCCTAACCCAGTTTTAAATATTCTACACTAGAATTCATGTTTTTTTCAAATCCGTGTTTGTAATTATTTTTTTTTATGGGGAGAGTTAGGTTCACTAATCATGGCTTTCTAAAACTGACCATACACGCTTTGAATTTTTCTCAAGAAATACATTGCATCCCCATTCATGTGAAGCAGTGTGGATAGAGGAATGTCAGCTGCGAGCTTTTGTATTCAGTGCTTGCGTCTGATTGTATGCATTGTTTGGCTGCTAATTTTTAGGTGGGTCCTTTGACAAAAGTCAAATTACTTTTTTTCAAAGCGAAGTGGGGAAAACCAACAAGGCCACCCACCAGTATGGCCAACTTGAGTCAAAAGTGAACTTATTATCAGTCGTATGTGAAGCAAAATAACAGCATTGTATAAATAACAGTCTAAACAAAGCATAAACCATGTTTTCCTAAAGAGAACCTATCATACAGAAATATGGAATCTACCATTCATTAATATTCAGATCCTTCCTTCACTCATTGGTAAGTCACTGACCTGGATGTACATATCATGTGTTCAAATGTTTCAGTGGTAGCATGCATGTTCCAAATAGGTGACTCACTAAATCATGTGAAGTAAGGATGGATATGGCAGTTCTTGATTTTACACCTTCAAAAACAAATCTATGGAAGTCTCTATATCTTTTGACTAGGAGATTTCTTTGAAAACATTAACGCAAAACCCCAGCTTTGAAAAAATCCATTGTCTAGCATGCCCAAGCCCTTGGGGTATGTCAGCCTGGGCTTACAAGAGAGTGCAGCAGAGAGAGGTGCCATGTCATTATTTGGCACTACTCTCTGGAGCAATCTGGACTCACTGACAGAGGGAGATAACGAAAAGTCATTGCATAATTTTATCAGCCCTAAAACCTCAGAAGAAAGGTAAGTCTATGGATGGGAGAGGATGTAACATCATGGGGAGAGTGTCCAGCCTGGAGAAGAGCTTTACCTTCCAAGTCAGTACGAATTATCCCCAGACACATAACTATACACTGTCACATATTAGTTTGTTCATACTATCAATGTTTGCTGCATATTTCTCATTTAGTAGAGGTACTTCCCTGCATTTACTGTGCCCTGACCTTTGTATGTGGGTCTGAGCTGACTGCTCAAATACTTTTAAATAGAGCAAGGGGAAAATTCTAGACCTGATGAAAGATTTGAAGACACAATAAAAAGACATAAGATTCCCAGCATGTGACACAGCAAGTGGTACACTGCAGTAGTAAAGTGCTGTACTGTGTGAGCCATTGAATAATGCAGAAAGTTAAGAGTTTAAGTGAAGTGAAAGCCTTCATTAGACCCCATTTACACCTCAGCGTGCTCAAATTACAGGCAGAATCCCAGGATTCTGTCTACAATTCTAGAATCAGAGCAAAACATGCAAATCAATGGCGGTGCTATTATTTCTTAATGGCACCCAAAAGCACAAAATTTGCGGCAAAACACGCAATGCCAAATGTGCCTGTCTCAGTGCCAAAATTCGGTACATGAGCTTCTTTGAAGTGGAACGGAGGCCCGTTCAAAATGAATGGTACTGCTCCAAAAATGTGCCACAAAAACTAGCAAAAAATGCAACAGTACAGCATTGCACAGGTGTGAACAGGGCCTTATTTAACATGCAAACTTTCAGGATAACCCTTTCGGGATAAGTCCCTTTATCAGGCTTTATATAGGAAGCACTGCGAATTCGCAGATACTGTAATGAGGCAATACAAAAAAAAAAAAAAGATGATCTAGGTAGGAAGTAAATACATACCGTAACATATTTTCTTCTGGATTTCTTAACCAAAATTAAACCTGTAATTTTCTATTACCACTTCCCATCCGGCCCTTGTATATAAACGGCCAGACGGTGGCAGTGCAGGGTCGGGTGGCCGTTTATAAACACCCTGGGAGCACGCAGCACCGCGATCTGGTGCCCGCTGTGTCCTCCGGACACAGTGGAACACCGATCGTAGGACAGGACCTCTGTGCGAGGTCCCGATCATGTGATGACTGATTGGCCAATCAGTGATCACATGCAGAGTAGTAAGCAAGATGTCACTTCTGACATCATTGTTTACTACGTGTGAAATCTATGAATGATCACAGAGGTCACATGGTACAAGGCTATTCACAACAGCCTTGTACCATGTGACAAGCTGTGACCAATCACAGCTCACACAGTAGTTCTTAATGGCTGCAAGAATGCAGCCAGAGAGAAGGAGAAATGATTGCTTTTATAGCCTTTATGGGTGTAAAAGCAATCAGTGTGAAAAAAAAATATATATATATCTTCATCATCCCCCACAAGTCACCAGGGTGACACTGTACTGCTATGGTGACAGTATGTAAAAAAAAAAAAAAAAGATAACGGAATAAATTTTGGCCAAGATTTATGATTAAATACTATTTATTTTCAAAATTTAATAGGAAAAACACTTTTTTTTCAAAATTTTTGGACTTTTTCATTTACATAGCAAAAAAATAAAAATCCCAGTGTTGAATAAATACCAATCAAAATAAAGCTTTATCTGTCTCAAAAATATGCTAAAAAATTCATATGGGTACAGTGTTGCATGACCGCGCAATTGTCATTCAAAGTGTGATAGCGCTGAAAGCTGAAAATTGGCCTGGACAGGAAGGGGGTAAAAGTGTCTGGACTTGAAGTGGTTAATCTGCTGTTCAAACTCTGCCTCTTTTCATTTAAATTTTCAACAATATAGCTTCGCAAACGGCAGCCAGGGCCATCTTTAACGTAAGGCAAAAGGGGCAGCTGCCCAGGGCCCAGTCATTGTTGTGGGGCCCAAAGCAGTCCCAACCAACCACTGCCTGCCCTGTCATCACATGACCTCCACAACAGCCAATCACTCCACCCCTAACAAGCAGAGCTGTGACCAGTGGGGCAGGGGAGGGGGGACCGTTCCTCCCTGTACAGTCTATGCTGAGAGTCTGGGACCTGTTGTCATTGTTGTGAAGCAAGGATGGATATGGCAGTCCTTGATTTTTGCACAGAAACGTAAATGACATGTATGGTATGGGAACACTTAGAGCACCTGTTGTGCTGATCAGGAAGGACCATGAAGACTGTTCAGCAGACAAAGTACAGGGATAGGAGATCAGACAGTACATGGGCGGTGCAGTGAGCAGTATACAGGGAGGTGCAGTCTGACATCTACATTCTCTTGTGGTATGCTTGCGATCTTTGACCCTCTCCTGTAGTAGGTTTGCAGTCGCTGACCGCCTCGTGTAGTAGGTCTGCAGTCTCTGACCGCCTCCTGTAGTAGGTCTGCAGTCTCTGACCGCCTCCTGTAGTAGGTCTGCAGTCTCTGACCGCCTCCTGTAGTAGGTCTGCAGTCTCTGACCGCCTCCTGTAGTAGGTCTGCAGTCTCTGACCTTCTCCTATGGTATGGCTGCAGTCTCTGACCTTCTCCTATGGTATGGCTGCAGTCTCTGACCTTCTCCTATGGTATGGCTGCAGTCTCTGACCTTCTCCTATGGTATGGCTGCAGTCTCTGACCTTCTCCTATGGTATGGCTGCAGTCTCTGACCTTCTCCTATGGTATGGCTGCAGTCTCTGACCTTCTCCTATGGTATGGCTGCAGTCTCTGACCTTCTCCTATGGTATGGCTGCAGTCTCTGACCTTCTCCTATGGTATGGCTGCAGTCTCTGACCTTCTCCTATGGTATGGCTGCAGTCTCTGTCCTTCTCCTATGGTATGGCTGCAGTCTCTGTCCTTCTCCTATGGTATGGCTGCAGTCTCTGTCCTTCTCCTATGGTATGGCTGCAGTCTTTGTCCTTCTCCTATGGTATGGTTGCAGTCTCTGTCCTTCTCCTATGGTATGGCTGCAGTCTCTGTCCTTCTCCTATGGTATGGCTGCAGTCTCTGTCCTTCTCCTATGGTATGGCTGCAGTCTCTGTCCTTCTCCTATGGTATGGCTGCAGTCTCTGTCCTTCTCCTATGGTATGGCTGCAGTCTCTGTCCTTCTCCTATGGTATGGCTGCAGTCTCTGTCCTTCTCCTATGGTATGGCTGCAGTCTCTGTCCTTCTCCTATGGTATGGCTGCAGTCTCTGTCCTTCCCCTATGGTATGGCTGCAGTCTCTGTCCTTCTCCTATGGTATGGCTGCACTCTCTATCCTTCCCCTATAGCATGGCTGCAGTCTCTGTCCTTCTCCTATAGTATGGCTGCAGTCTCTGTCCTTCTCCTATAGTATGGCTGCAGTCTCTGTCCTTCTCCTATAGTATGGCTGCAGTCTCTGTCCTTCTCCTATGGTATGGCTGCAGTCTCTGTCCTTCTCCTATGGTATGGCTGCAGTCTCTGACCTTCTCCTATAGTATGGCTGCAGTCTCTGACCTTCTCCTATAGTATGGCTGCAGTCTCTGTCCTTCTCCTATAGTATGGCTGCAGTCTCTGTCCTTCTCCTATGGTATGGCTGCAGTCTCTGTCCTTCTCCTATGGTATGGCTGCAGTCTCTGTCCTTCTCCTATAGTATGGCTGCAGTTTCTGTCCTTCTCTTATAGTATGGCTGCAGTCTCTGTCCTTCTCCTATAGTATGGCTGCAGTCTCTGTCCTTCTCCTATAGTATGGCTGCAGTCTCTGACCTTCTCCTATAGTATGGCTGCAGTATTTGACCTTCTCCTATAGTATGCCTGCAGTCTCTAACCATCTCTTGTACTATGTCCATGGTCTCGGACCATCTCCTGTAATACATCTGCAGTCTCTGACCATCTCCTGTATCATGTTTGCAGTCTCTGACCTTGTCCTGTAGTATGCCTGTAGTCTCTGACCATCTCCTGTAATATATCTGCAGTCTCTGATCATCTCCTGTAGTATGGTCTGCAGGCAGTGAGTAAATGATGTGCAGTAACCTCTAGCAATCAATCAGTGAGCAGTAATGATGAGCTATAACCTCTAGCAACCTATCAGTGAGTGCGGACCAGTTCTTTATGTTTACATTAATCTTCCTGGCGGTCTGATTATGTCAGTATTTCTGTGCTCAAAGCAGTACATGGAAATATGTTGTTTTTTTTTTATTGTAGGCCTGTAATTCTTAGCAATAACTCACTGAAATCTGACCGAACAAGAGTCTAAGATACATCCCGGGTATAATAAAATTTGAAACACAAAATCATAAATTATTATACAATAAATAATCATAAAAAATAATATAATAAATTTAATTCAATAATGTAATCAAACCAAAAACCCTGAAATTTGAAATATAGCGCCAAGTTCATGCTCATCTCCAGGATTTCTCATGGGCTTCACCCATCCTCTAGAACTCCCTACCCCAATCTATCAGGCTATCGCCTACTCTGCTCACTTTTAGGTGCACTCTGAAAACCCATCTCTTCAGAGAAGCCTACCCTGACCCCAACTAATATTGGAATCCTCTACTCTTCCTACCACTCCATCCCCCACAGCTAATTACCTCTTGAACCACTATCCCCTCCCTCCTAGATTGTAAGGTCCAAGGAGCAGGGCCCTCTAATCCCTCTTGTATTGAACTGCATTGTTACTGTACTGTCTCCTTCCATTATGTAAAGCGCTGAGCAAACTGTCGGCGCTATATAAGTCCTGTATAATAATAATAATCATAATAATAATAATAGGTTCGCACATCACTGAGCAAAGTCGCAGAATCGTTTTCAGTGTCTGATGACGAATTTCCCCACGAATCATTATAACTCAATTCTGCAAGTGGTTCTAATTTACTATCGCTGTTCTCTAGCTGGTCTAAAACCACTTTTGACATAAAGGGACGCTTTTTGGATGCCATGGACATTTCACAGTTTCCAGGCAGAAAGAACTGTAAAAATGCAGGCAGGGCACAGGACAAAGCACTAGAGACAAAATGTATGTGAAATGGTTTGATACAGTAATGTAATACTGGCAGATTTTAGTGTATTGAGTGAATGTCAAATTTTTACATTTTTAAATTCCCGCTGGTTCCGTCTCCGTACTTCCTGATGTCGCAGGGAACGGAACCCGGAAGACAGATGCCAGCATCGGCCGGAGGACATGGCCGGGGATGCTGCAGGGGGGACATCGCGGGACAAGGTAAGTGCTAAAAGTCAACCCCGAGCTACACTCGGGAATACCACCAGGGAGGTTACAGTGAAACTAAAGTCTTGGGGGTTTTTTTGTTTGTTTTTTTAATAACAAACATGTCATACTTACCTGCTCTGTGTAGTGGTTTTGCACAGAGCAGCCCGGATCCTCCTTTTTTCGGGTCCCCCTACAGCAGTCCTGGCCCCTCCTTCCTGTCGGGTGCAGCTTGCTATGGGGGCATCTGAGCAGGTGCACTCCCGAGCTGCGGCTCTGCAAGTCCATTCACACACATAGCCATGGATCGGTCCCTCCCCCTCCTGATTGGCTCACTGGCTTTGATTGACAGCAGCGGAAACCAATAGCTCCCACTGCTGCCTCAGCCAATCAAAAGTGACAGTCCCTGGAGAAATGAGGCTCTTGTGGAACATCATTAGATTGAAAGGGGGCTCATGAAAGTTTTTGGGGTGGCTGCTGCACACAGGTTTTTTTTCTTCATACATAGAATGTATGAAGGTAAAAAAACCTTGAGCCTTTAGAACCGTTTTAAAGTCTTTTTTTAGATAAGTCTTTGTGTGTGGTGGAGAGTAAAAATGGCATGGGGGGGGGCCAAGAAAATGTTTGACCAGGGGCCAATCAAAAAATAAAGACGGCCCTGGCGGCAGCTCTTTGGCCCGCACACTGTACATAATTATTTATCATTGCTGTGTCCACATTTGTTTTTGAATCATACATTATATTTGTCTTGACTCAGCATATTCACCATTAGTGTAAAACTAGCATAGATATCTAAACTAAGATGTTGACACACATTGCACCAAAGATACATTATGAAAAATAAAACATAACAAAAATAATATAACCCAAAACAACACACTGCCCTATCACACTTATACTAACCAAATGCAGTGGTAAGGTAGTTAATTTATAAGGAGAACTATTATGTTATTTTCTAAGACTTGAGGGTATTATGGGTGTACTTCTGACACCTTTACTTTGATATCTCCTATCTCCATGAAGTGTGATAAAGATAAGAAAGAAAAAAATGGAGCCTAGAAACTCCAGATGACAGCACTGTATATGGAGATCAGAGTCATTTTCATCATGGTCTAGGAGTCACCCTCTGCATATCTGCGGATATGAAATACCACAGAGTGGAGGACAAACACATCCCTTTCCCACCCCAGATCTCACTGTCTGATGCAAGATTGGGCCATGTACCCTAAGGCCTACCATTACCAAGCAATTGCTGAAAAGATGGAATTGGCCACATATAAAACCTCTTGTGTGAAGTGATTAGTCACAAAACACATAATGGCTTAAGGCTTTTTACCTTCATGCAATCTATGCATGAAAGTAAAAAAGATCTCTGTGCAGCATCCCCCTCAGCCCCTAATACTCACCTAAGCCTCCTCTCAATGCAGTGATGTGTCTCAGCTAACCCAGGACTCCTTCTCATTGGCTGAGACAGAAGCAGGAGTCACTGGCTCCCATTGCTATCAATCACAGCCAGTGAGCCAATGAGAATAGGGGATGGGGGGGACCAAGCCGCAGCTACGTGTGTGAATGGACACATGGAGCAGCGGGTGCCCCCCATAGCAAGCTGCTTGCTGTGGGGGCACCCGACAAAAAGGAGGAGCCAGGAGAGCCTGCGGGGGATCCGAGAAGAGGAGGATCTGGGCTGCTCTGTGCAAAACTACTGCACACAGCAGGTAAGTATAGAAATGTTTCTTATTTTTTTCCATAAAAAAATAAGCCTTTAGAATCACTTTAAGAATAAGTAAAACAAAACTGCATCCAGTGTATACACTGTCCTATAATGCACAAAATTATGCAAAAAGTTTAGTAGGCCTAAATTAAAAAAACAAAAAAACCTGTAGCCATAAACTACACATGGCAGGGAACTTCATCTTTTGGAACATAGGGGTCATCGCACTAAGAGATAAATATGCATGAATATTTTAGTTAATATAACTTGTGTGGCATTTATCTCAAAAATAGTCAATTCACTAAAACACATGTATTTTTTACCAAATGCATTAAATATTTATGTTTTGCGATATCTATCACTTAAATTTAGCGTTATATTTTGGGTTTTTTTCACAATCTTTTTTTTTTTTACATGCCAACACTGCACCAGAGGAAGATACTTCTTTAAATAAATGCAAACAGAAATATTATGAGGCTCCATTAAGCTCAAAAAATGCTGCATAAAAATTCTGGTAATAGCATTGCTTATTAGCATTTTAGTAGCGTTCAGAAGCCTTTAGGAGCGTTAGCGGTTTATTAGTATTTTTACAGTATATGTTGAAGAAAAAGTAGAAAAAAAAAAGCGGTTAGGAGCGTTTTAGTAGCATTTAGCTTTTTTGTCTGCTGGAAAAACGCTCTAAAAAAAACTCTAGGAGCAGAAAAAAATGTTTTTGTAGACACTAAAGCTCAAAAAATGCAAATAGCCTAAAGTAATGTGCATGGACACATAGGGTAACACTAGTTTCTAGAAGCAGAAAGAAAACGCTAATAACAGCTTCAAGGAGCTTAAAAAAAACCGCTAGTGCGCATGGAGACTGAAACTGAAAACATTCTAGGGCAGTATTTCTCAACCTTTTTTCAGTCAAGGTACCCTTTAAAATTATGGACAGTCCTGAGACACCCTTATAATTATGGACAGTCCTGAGACACCCTTATAATTATGGACAGTCTTGAGTCACCCCATTCTAAAATGTGAAAAACTATTCTAATAGTTTTATATAACGCAGCAATATCCACACATATAGGACACCCAACATTAGAGGGAATTTATTCTTCCAAAGCAAATACACTTCTGCACATTGGTACTGACTAGTATTCCAGTGTTTCTTTTCTCCATCACTGAGCTAATGTGACCCCAGCACTGATGTAGAGGGGCAGGGGAGGGTCAAACTAGGATTGTGTGCAGGCAGCTGACATCCTCCTTATCAACTGATGATGTCGTAATGGTGTACAATGAGAACCCATGGCTTTGTGTAACTAAAAGGCAGGCTTGTCCCACCCTCTGGCTTGTATACAAGTTTTGGGCAATTTTTAGACATTTTGATAAGGCAGCCCTGAAGAAACCTCAAGGCACCCTGGTTGAGAAAGGCTGTTCTAGAGCGCTTTTATTCACAGAATTATCTCCCTCTGGTGAAATGTTACAATTTATTTTCATTCCTGAGCAAAAGGACAGAACATTTCCACACTGATACATTGTATCCTTTTAACTTACTGACCAGTGAAGAGTTTCCCTCATTGTTATTTTGTACATTGTTAAAATACGGACTGCCAACTGGAAGGTGATAAATAACGAATATGAGTGTTCTTTAGTGAATTTAGGCATCATGTACAGTGCTGCTTTTAACCATGAGTTTAGGAGCTTTTTTGCATTTTTTTGCCAAAGTCCCTGAATTCAACTCAATAAAAGCCTATGTGTCCATGCACACATAGGCTTTTACCAGAGTTTAGCAGCAGCAGAGTTTAGAGGGCAGATAAATGTTCCTCTCCTAAACACAGAAGACTTGCGTTCAGGAGAGGAATATTTTGGCCAAAACATGTCAAACGCATCTAAGCACAAGCAGTGTTTACTGCCTGGGCATTTATTCATTTCAATGGCAAGTACTCTGGCCAATAAAATTAATGAAGTCCAAGCACTAAACGCGGCTAGTCGAGGGACCGCGTTTACATGTGTTTTTGCCACACTTATTGTTTTTCCGCTGCCAGTAGAGTTAATGTCCAAAGGAAATTACAGTATATCTGTTGCCGAATGATTTAGCTCTTTTTTTTTTTTTTTTTTTTTGCAGTATTTACCTCACATTTTAGATTTTACTTTGATGAATTGACTTTTATTATCTCATGCAATATTTCCAA
Source organism: Staurois parvus (assembly GCF_062004578.1). NCBI lineage: Eukaryota > Metazoa > Chordata > Amphibia > Anura > Ranidae > Staurois > Staurois parvus. Next base: position 7,516,290 of record NW_028317877.1, read on the forward strand.
AAAATGGGTCATGTGACTTCTACATCACAAGCATGTGAATTAACCCCATACTCCCTCTAGGTATGGTTCTTCTACCATGCCCAAATATGATTGTGCCCCCGCACCTCCCAGGCTTATGCTGGGCCCAAGCACATTTACGTCATCACCTCTGTCAACCAGACCACAGGAAAATCTGCTTCCCTCCTCAGTGAGCCATGAGAGGTCTGTTTTCAGGCATGGTTTAATTGTCACACTTGAGCCCTTGTGCACACTGGGTGCGACTTTTCAGGCGGCTTGAAATATCAAAGTCGCATGACAAGTTGCACTGTATTTGCTGCTATGGAACCGTTCAAATTGGTGCAATTTGTGTGATTTCATGTGAAATTTGCATTGACATCTGTGTATGAAATCGTACAGATGTCAGCAAGCTGCACATGAAGTTGCACTGAAGTAGCACGACTTCAAATCCCCACCTGCTGTGAACTGGGGCTTACTGTACCATGCAGGAGTATAATTAAGCTATGCCCCACCGTTCTCAAGCAGGACAGGCAGGGCATGGTACAGAGCGTTCACACAAACTGGACTTTTGGGGTCAAACCTGCTCAAGCACGGTGCATACATTCCACGTATGAGTACCCTTACATATACACCAAAAAAATCCTGACTTGTTATTATGGGCAATATTGTTACAGTGTCATTTTACAAAAGGGTTTTTATTAGCCCAACTCCCTGCTTACCAGAAATTAGAAATTATCTGGACTGCCTTGGAACTCAAAGCAAACTGACCTTTCATCTACCTGCATAATTCCAGGACCTACCTTACTTGACAGAACCAGTAGTGTGGCATCAGTTAAGCCCCTCCTCTTGTTAAAAAAAAAAAAAAAAAAAAAAGTAACCAATGGCACTTATGATGATTCTTTTTTAAGGACGTTCTTTCCACTACACACCAAAGAAAGAGGCATTCTTGCCCTGGCCCTACATAACATGGGGGCACTTTTTCCACTGATCATCAATGGTTGGCCATTATTAATATTTGTCTTGGGTTAAATGTGTTTTTTAATGTAAATATTTTGTTGTATACAGTAGAGGGAGTGTTGCAGGGGAGAGTAGCGAGGGCAGTGTAAACAAAAAAAAAATAATTAGCCTACTCAGGTGTCATATACTATAGTTAGGCCAATTTATTTATTCTTTAAGATTCTAAAGGCAAGCATTTTTTAAAAAACACAAACATGTAAATGGGTCCCCCACCAGCATTCCTGGCCCCTCTCCCCTGCCTTTTGCTATGGGGGCATTCATGCATACTCTTCCAAGCCTTGCTCTGTGTCCTTATAGATCTTCTGGGACATGTGACAGGTCCCAGAAGACTATGAGACCATTCGTGCATGCGCAGTGGGCGCCCGGCTGTAAAGCTACAAGCCTTCACAGCCAGGGGCCCACACTGATGATTCTTATTCTAAGTCCTCCTGCGCTTCTATGGAACACCCCTCCTAATTATGAGCTGCTAACACTCAAACTGATACCCAAAACAGTGCTCAAACGTATATATAAATTAGTGTAGCGCTAAACATTCATTAAATCAAAAGGCCAATATAATAAATCATATATAATACATATAGTTTGTGATTAGTGCTGTGATCCTCTCAGTGCTCTTATATGCCTCTTAATACACTCACATATATTCCTATATTCCAAAAATCAATAAACTCATATTCCATTAATTATATATAGGTATTGTGATAGTGCCACTTCAAAAAATAATAAATAAATAGATAAATAAATCAATATCATGTGATAGTGCCACTTCAACTTAATTCAACGTCCAATGTTCAAATCCAAATCAATATATTCCAAGTGATCTTTATATACATGCAGTGTGTCTTTATATATATAGTGCCACTCGTGAACAAACACACTCCTTTCCACTTCGGCTGCAATGCCTGCTCACCTCCTTCCAGCGACCCCTAGGGGCCCACAAGCCTTTAGGATCACTCTGGATCCTCAAGAATCCTGGTTTGGTACCTCTCTGATACTCCTCCTATTAGGCCTCCTCCACACCTTCACTGCTGTGCCTCATAGGATCCTCACCAGCGACTTTCTGCAAACTCTCTCTTTTCCCATCAGCAGTATACAGCAGTCTTGTGACTTCTACCAGTGTCCAGCAGAGCACTGGTTAAAATTTGTAGGAGGAGTTTTCTTTCTGCTTTAGGAGGATGCAGAACCCCTGTCAAACACGGAGGAGCTGGGAAGTGGCCTGAGGGATATGGACCAATGCACCCACATATACAGAGGGACTCTGTATATGTGGGTGCATTGGTCCATATCCCTCAGGCCACTTCCCAGCTCCTCCATGTTTGACAGGGGTTCTGCATCCTCCTAAAGCAGAAAGAAAACTCCTCCTACAAATTTTAACCAGTGCTCTGCTGGACACTGGTAGAAGTCACAAGACTGCTGTATACTGCTGATGGGAAAAGAGAGAGTTTGCAGAAAGTCGCTGGTGAGGATCCTATGAGGCACAGCAGTGAAGGTGTGGAGGAGGCCTAATAGGAGGAGTATCAGAGAGGTACCAAACCAGGATTCTTGAGGATCCAGAGTGATCCTAAAGGCTTGTGGGCCCCTAGGGGTCGCTGGAAGGAGGTGAGCAGGCATTGCAGCCGAAGTGGAAAGGAGTGTGTTTGTTCACGAGTGGCACTATATATATATAAAGACACACTGCATGTATATAAAGATCACTTGGAATATATTGATTTGGATTTGAACATTGGACGTTGAATTAAGTTGAAGTGGCACTATCACATGATATTGATTTATTTATCTATTTATTTATTATTTTTTGAAGTGGCACTATCACAATACCTATATATAATTAATGGAATATGAGTTTATTGATTTTTGGAATATAGGAATATATGTGAGTGTATTAAGAGGCATATAAGAGCACTGAGAGGATCACAGCACTAATCACAAACTATATGTATTATATATGATTTATTATATTGGCCTTTTGATTTAATGAATGTTTAGCGCTACACTAATTTATATATCCACACTGATGATGCCTATGCCGGGAACACAGGATGGCCAGTGAAATGAGCTGTGGGCAGGACACCGCAGAATTAGGGAACAGGTGAGTGGTTGTTTATTTAAATGTCAGCAGCTACACTTTTTGTAGCGGCTGAGTTTAATTTTTTTATAGTTGGGCTGGAAATCCGCTTTAAGGTAAAAAAACCTTCTGCCTTAAGAACCACTTTAACCATTTGCTGCATGCCCTATGGCCGAAAGGTGGGCGGCAAATGTCATTAGCGTTCCGGGTGGACGCCATATGGCGTCCTCCCGCACATGCGCAGATTGCGCTCCTGCAGAGCGCGCAGCGGCGCGTTCTGTCACCGGCCGTGTACCTCGGACACGGTCGATGACAGATCTGAGTATCGGCCCCGTCGCCGGTACCATGTGACCTGCTGTGACCAATCACAGCAGGTCACATGACAGTTGTATACAATGGATGGCTTCATTCATGCCATCCATTGTATACTACTGCCTAGCTGTGAATGTTCACAGCTAATCACATGCACGTCATGTGATTAGCTGTGGTCAAATCACAGCTAAGCACAAAAAAAAAAAAAAAAAAAAACCCTGAATGAATCAATGTCATTCAGGTAAATGCTTGCTTATAGCAAAGTAATTCTTTGCTATAAGCAAATTGTATAATAAAAAGAAAAAAAAAATACTGATCACTTCCCCAAAGTAGTACAATGTTACTATGGTAACATTGTACTACTTTGGTCATAGTGAAATATGAAAAAAATCTTAAAAAAAATAAAAAAAATTTAATAAAAAAAAAATATATATATATATATATAATTTTTTTTTTTCATACTGTCACAAGTCAGTGTCCCTGATCACCGCCATGCCAGTTATATGATGACGCTGTACTGCACTGGTGATAATATGTAAAAAAAAATAAATAGTAAAAATAATTTTTTTCATTTTTTCATTTTCCGAAAAATTATGACAAAAAAATACAACTTCAAAAAACTCGCCATGCCTCTTATGAAGTACGTCGGACTGTCTACTTTGCAAAAAGAGGTCATTTGGGGGATATCTGTACTGTTCTGACATTCTTGGACCTCAAAAAATTAGATTGGCTGTCAGTACTTCAGGATTGATCAATTTTCAGATCTATACCATAGTTTGTGAACTCTATAACTTTCCTACAAACTAAAAAATACATCCTAATTTGGGTTATATTCACCAAAGACATGTAGCAGAATACATCTCGGCCTAAATTTATGAAGAACAATTATTTATTTGCAAACTTTTATAACAGAAACCAAGAAAAACTTTTTTTTGCTTTCAAACTTTTTGGTCTTTTTTTGTTAATTTAGCAAAAAATAAAAACCCCAGCGGTGATTAAATACCACCAAAAGAAAGCTCTAGTTGTGTGAAGAAAATGATAACATTTTAGTTTAGGTACAATGTTGTATGACTGCGCAATTGTCATTTAAAGTGTGAGAGCGTGAAACCTGAAAACTGGCCTGGGCAGGAAGGTGTAAAACTGCCCGGTATAGAATTGGTTAAATATACCCACAATCTACTCATCTTGCTATTCTGCCATCAACTTTTGTCGATCTGGGTGGTGCTGACAGGGCAACCCATGAAATGTGAATTTCAGCTGAGTTAGCAGAAACTGGCTGAATTTTAACCCATGTATGGCCAAGCTTTAAACAGTCATTTTATTATTGGCCGAGCTGGACTTTCGTCAATCCAGGTGGATGTCATATAACGTCCTCCCAGATTGGGGCTGCGATGGATGACAGATCTGTATACTGGCCTGTTGCCAGTATCATGTGACCAATCACAGCAGGTCACAAGACAAATGTAAACAATGGATGGCTTCCTTTCATGCCATCCACTGTATACAATTGTGTTGCTAGCTGCGATTGGTCACAGTAATCACATGGTACAGACTGGGCCAATCACAGCCCATCTGTGTCATGTCATTAGCTGTGGCCAATCACAGCTAATCACAACAAAAAACACTGAATGAATCAATTTAACTCAGTTAAATGCTTGCCTGTGCTATAGCAGTGAAATGCATTGCTATATCATAATGTGTAAAAAAAAAAAAAAATACTGATCGTTTCCCCAGAGAAGTGCAATGTTACTATGGTAAACATATTACTCTGGTCAGTGTTTAATTAAAAAAAAAAAAAAAAAACCATAAGAAAACACAAAAAAATTTAATTTTTTCACAGTATGTAAAAAAAAAGTGGTGAATTTTGTTTTCTTTAATGTCTTCATTTTCCAAAAAAATTATGTAAAAAAACTTGCCATGCCTCTTACTAAATACTGCAAACGGTCTACTTTCCAAAAAGGGGTAATTTGGGTAATTTCTGTACAGTCCTGACATTTTTGGGCCTCAAGAAATGAAATAGGCCATCAGTATATCAGGATTGATTAAGTTTCAGATATGTACCATAGTTTGTGACACTAATTTGGGTTATTTTCACCAAAGTGTAGCAGTATACATTTTGGCCTAAATTTATGAAGAACAATTAGTTATTTGCAACATTTTATAACAGAAATGGAGAAAATTTGGGGGTTTTTTTTTCAAAATTTTAGGTCTTTTTTCATTTATTTCACACAAAAAAAAAAACCCAGTGGTGATTAAATGACACCAAAAGAAAGCTTTGTGTAAACAAAATGGTAAAAATTTAGTTTGGGTACAGTGTTGCATAAAAACGCAATTCAAACTGAAAGCACGGAAAACTAAAAATTGGCATGGGTAGGAAGGGGGTAAAAGTGCCCGGTACTGAAGTGGTTAAGTAATCTGTTGGGACCAAGCACATGAAGGTTTAGGTATTTTGGGGCCTTCATTACATTTTAAAGTGGTTCTAAAGCATAAACCTTTTTTTTATCTTAATGCATTCCTTGCATTAGAGTAAAAAATGTTTAGGTAAAAGTACTGCCCTCTCACAGCCCTAATACTTATCCCATGTCATCACTCAATCCAGCGCTGTGTTCTTCTGCAGTGGTTCCCTCCTCTAACTTTCTGGTCTCACGGGCTTTGCGGAGGCAGCCGGAGCCACTGGCTTCCATTGCTGTCAATCAAAGCCAATGACGAGGAAGCAGGAGGTGGGGCAAATAGACTGTCTGGGTCTATGAACACAGGTAGCGGCTCTGGATTGATCCTGTAAGTGTGCCACGATAGGACGCAGCTTCAAGAAGGGGAGGTTGAGGGCCACTATGTGCAAGGAGGGGGGTTTTACACACATTCCACTGGAACTGTGTGTACATTTGACAAGCAGACTCCTGTCCAGGGTAGATAAAAATCGATTTTTCTTTTATAAAAAAAAAAAAAAAAATCTGATTTTTTTTTTTAATTTACATCGGATTATCAAATTTATTTTAATAAAATGCTTTTAGAGTAAAAATCTATCTAAAGATAGTTTTCTATTTAAGATACATTAATAATTTAGATTATTCAGCATGAATTGGAGCTTCGTTAAATAGCATGAGGCTGTACATTCTGCGATATTTACAGTTTTGGTAAACTCATTCAATGAAGCCAAGCTCTGCAAGCTGAGATAACATGCACTGCTGTGATGCATTCACACAATTTCACAGTAACCATGAGAAAACACATGAAATAAAAGAATTTGAGTAGTTCAACTATCTGTGATTAACAGTTCTGATATCGCTGTTTTACTAACCTGACAGCTTATTAGTCTAAAAAGGAAACCTTCATTTGGTTTGAAAATATTAAAGATTCTAACTACCAGCAAGAATGAGTCGGATTCCTTACATTTAAAGAGCACCTGTCATTTTAGATCCATCATGGCAGCGCCTGTTAGCGGGCATCCACTCACCTGCTGCCGTCACGCCCCTCACCTTGTTATGTCACTGCTGCATCACCAACTGTCCCATTAAAGCGAATGGGACTGTCGGTGAGTAAACAGCAGGTCAGAAGAGGAGCCGCTGCGGGCAACAGAGATGACAGTTGCTCTGTAAAAATTATGATTTAAATCGAGCCTTTTCACTAGTGATTTAAATCAACTTAATTTAAATACAATCTACCCTGATCCTGACTGTCAGATGGAAGTATTCTGGCGGGTGCGCTGCTGCTCGATTGCTTCAACACACCCCAGATAATTGCACCCCCCCCTCCCCCCACATGTCCCCGCCATGTATTCTAGACTCTGCTTGGCCATTTGTGGGCCCTGAACAGGCATAGCAGGTGCTGCCAGGTAGAGGGGAGGAAGCAGACCGGACATTTGCTCTCCTCCCTTTCTTGTTGCTGACCCAGAAGCGAAGTGTAAAATGTCACTTCTGGGTCCCCATGTCAGTGTCCCAGTTATCACGACCGGGAAAGAATCTAACGCAGTACTTTCTGTATTAGATTTAGTGGAGCACAAGGGAGACATCCAGGGTCTTTCAGACCCAGGACGTCTCATTAAAGAGAACCTGCAACCAAGAAATCATCACATAGGGGACGTTTGTTCCCTATGTGATGAAAAAAAGTTAATTAAAAAAATGTTTTTTTAAAAATTGTAAAAAAGTTACATTCAATCACATAAAACCCTGCCCAAATTTTTTTTGAGCCCCACCCCCACATATATGCACATACAAACATCAAGGCACGCGTTGGGGGCGCCTACACATGAAAATGTCAATTGCAATACACGTTACATATTGCCACACACCCCTAAGTGAGAGCAATATTTCTAGGGCCAGACCTCCTCTGTAACACCAAATTGATGACCAATAGGGGTTTTTTAAAGTGCTGCCTATGGAAAATATAGGGTACTGATGTTTGTCGCCATTGCACGGGTGCATGCAAATTTAAGGTTTGACATGTTGAGTATTTACTTGCAGGAAACCTGCTGTCAGAATACACAGATCAGAGCAGCAGCCTTTTCATCCATCAGAACAGTTAAACAGAAATCAGTAGACTGACTTCGATTCAATCCCAGTGGCCACACATGGATCGAAAATCAGCCAGTCCCTAATGATTCAGCCCAAATTTTGTTCCATGTATGGCCAGCTTTAGTCTTCCTGATCCTAGCACAGGCCCTCTATTTCTCCCAGTCAGAATGATGTTGTATAGGAGGCTGATTTATTCTAAATGCTAGTACTTGCAGTGAACTTGCATCACTTAAAAGCACATTTTACCAATTCCCGGGGTTTGCCAAAACAATATTTTAATCAGTAAAGTTAACTGGGGTTTATGTATACGCCTACAGTTCAGTTTTAGGTTAGGCAAGCTTACAAAAGCCCAATCCCAATGGTTTTTTTTGTTCGTTCTTGCCTAAGCACACAGAGTGGATAATAAATGTTAGGTTGTAATACTTACCATCACCATGCTACTGTCATCCTCTTCTCTTCTTGTTTAGCGAGCAGGAGCTGCCTAACTTCCTGGCTGGATGACGCCCAGGCTCATCCAACCACTTCCTGTGACTACAGGCAGTCAATGACACAGCTCCTGAAGTCCTCAAAACACAGGAGGTATTGTCACCAAGCTGCATGAGTTCACCAGCCTCCGGCAATAATAGAAGCTTTTATTCACTGCACACCAGGAAATGTAGACAGAGATCTCCCATCAAAATGTTTCAACATGACAGCACTGTTGAACCATACCTGAAGCCTGTTATAGAAACTTGGAGGATGAAGGCCTGGTGGGCAGGAGGTTCTACAACTCGGAGCTGGTGGATGAGATCCACTGATCTAAGCTACCTAGTTTAGAATCACAATAACTTCAGTTTTTTCTTCATTCATGCCAATGGCATGAAGTTTTTTTTACTCAAAATGACAACACAATTCAGTAATGATAACATGTGGAATTTGAATTGTGATCGCAAGTCCTCTATAAAGTCATTGGTTTGGTGTAGCAGGTGTATACAATTAAAATTCATGTAGGTCCAATCAGTAATACTTTCTTCAAAATCTCATATTTCGCTGTAACTCCTCATATCACAGCCCTCCTTTACATGAGTGTACTCAGCCCCACTTCACATCAATCCCCCTCCCCCAACCCCAAATGTGAACGAGGATGTAGATCACAATCCCCCCACCCTTTAAATCACAGTTCCCTTTGCAATAGCTTACAGCTTTCCCCCTACATAGTTCTACCTTAACACAGTAGGGCAAAGGGTGGAAGGCAGGCAGGCCTGTACATAGGGCGGAAGCTGCCCAACTTTCATGATAACAAGTGCGGAACTGGTTGCTAGGACCACTCAGCATCCAAGCAAACAATTACCCGCTGTTAATTTAAAAAGGCTTGAGGAGCTTCCATCCACCGTCTACATTTGTTAGGCCGGGAGACCTGGGAGGCGACACCTTGGCTGCTAAACAGTGCAGTCTGGACAGGACTGTCAGTTGGTCTAGGTCAGGGGTCACCAAACGTTGTAAACAACGGGCCAGTTTACTGTCCTTCAAACTTTAGGGGGGCTGGACTGTGGCCAGTGGGAGAAGAAAATGCCGTGGCATCAGTGGGAGAAAACAATGCCCCAACAGTGGTATTAGGGAAAGGAATAGTGCCCCATCGTTGGTATCAACGGGAGGAGACAGTGCCCCATCGCTGGTATCGACGGGGGATACAGTGCCCCATCGTTGGTATCGACGGGGGATACAGTGCCCCATCGCTGGTATCGACGGGGGAGACAGTGCCCCATCGCTGGTATCGACGGGGGAGACAGTGCCCCATCGCTGGTATCGACGGCGGAGACAGTGCCCCATCGCTGGTATCGACGGCGGAGACAGTGCCCCATCGCTGGTATCGACGGCGGAGACAGTGCCCCATCGCTGGTATCGACGGCGGAGACAGTGCCCCATCGCTGGTATCAACGGGGGAGACAGTGCCCCATCGCTGGTATCAACGGGGGAGACAGTGCCCCATCGCTGGTATCAACGGGGGAGACAGTGCCCCATCGCTGGTATCAACGGGGGAGACAGTGCCCCATCGTTGGTATCAACGGGGGAAACAGTGCCCCTTCGTTGGTATCAACGGGGGAAACAGAGCCCCATCGTTGGTATCAACGGGGGAACTAGAGCCCCATCGTTGGTATCAACGGGGGAACTAGAGCCCCATCGTCGGCATCAACGGGGGAAATAGAGCCCCATCGTCGGCATCAACGGGGGAAATAGCGCCCCATCGTCGGTTGCAACGGGGGAAATAGCGCCCCATCGTCGGTATCAACGGGGGAAATAGCGCCCCATCGTCGGTATCAACGGGGGAAATAGCGCCCCATCGTCGGTATCAACGGGGGAAATAGCGCCCCATCGTCGGTATCAACGGGGGAAATAGCGCCCCATCGTCGGTATCAACGGGGGAAATAGCGCCCCATCGTCGGTATCAACGGGGGAAATAGCGCCCCATCGTCGGTATCAACGGGGGAAATAGCGCCCCATCGTCGGTATCAACGGGGGAAATAGCGCCCCATCGTCGGTATCAACGGGGGAAATAGCGCCCCATCGTCGGTATCAACGGGGGAAATAGCGCCCCATCGTCGGTATCAACGGGGGAAATAGCTCCCCATCGTCGGTATCAACGGGGGAAATAGCGCCCCATCGTCGGTATCAACGGGGGAAATAGCGCCCCATCGTTGGTATCAACGGGGGAAACAGCGCCCAATCATTGGTATCAACGGGAGAAACAGCGCCCAATCATTGGTACCAATAGGGGAAATAGCGCCCCATCAATGGGGGAAATAGTGCCCCATCAATGGGGGAAATAGTGCCCCATCATTGGTATCAGGGGGAGAAATAGTGCCCCATCATTGGTATCAATGGGGGAAACAGCGCCCCATCATTGGTATTAATGGGGGAAACAGCGCCCCATCATTGGTATCAATGGAGGAAACAGTGCCCCATCATTGGTATCAATGGGGGAAATAGCGCCCCATCATTGGTATCAATGGGGGAAATAGCGCCCCATCGGGAAATAGCAGTACATCATTGGTATCAATGGGGGATATAGCACCCCATCATTGGTATCAATGGGGGAAATAGCGCCCCATCATTGGTATCAATGGGGGAAATAGCGCCCCATCATTGGTATCAATGGGGGAAATAGCGCCCCATCATTGGTATCAATGGGGGAAATAGCGCCCCATCATTGGTATCAATGGGGGAAATAGCGCCCCATCATTGGTATCAATGGGGGAAATAGCGCCCCATCATTGGTACCAATGGGGGAAATAGCGCCCCATCATTGGTACCAATGGGGGAAATAGCGCCCCATCATTGGTACCAATGGGGGAAAGAGCGCCCCATCATTGGTACCAATGGGGGAAAGAGCGCCCCATCAATGGGGGAAATAGTGCCCCATCAATGGTATCAATGGGGGAAATAGTGCCCCATCATTGGTATCAATGGGGGAAATAGTGCCCCATCATTGGTATCAATGGGGGAAATAGTGCCCCATCATTGGTATCAATGGGGGAAATAGTGCCCCATGATTGTCAATGGGAGGAATAGTGCCCCATCACTGGTAAAAATGGGAGAAATAGTACCTAATCATTGGTATCAATGAAAGGAATAGTGCCCCATAAATGGTGTCAATAGGAGGAATAGTGCCCCATAAGAAGTGTCAATAGGAGGAATAGTGTCCCATCAGTGGTGTCAATAGGTGGAATAGTGCCGTCCCATAAGTGGTGTCAATAGCAGGAATAGTGCCCCATAAGTGGTGTCAATAGGAGGAATAGTGCCTCATAAGTGGTGTCAATAGGAGGAATAGTGCCCCATAAGTGGTGTCAATAGGAGGAATAGTGTCGATGTCAGTGGGAGAAACGATGCCACATTGTTTGCCTGCAGTGGGAGGAATAATGCCTTGAGGGCCGGATAAAAGCAAGCAAAGGGCCACATCTGGCCCCCTGGTGCAGTTTGGAGACCACTGGTCTAGGTCATTGTCCACTATTTAGTGATGTCCAGTGTACATGAATTGGTTTAGGAAAATGCCTTTCAGAAAAGACTAAGTAGCAGAATCTTCAATATTATAAGGCTCATAGGCAGTTTAACAAAAAGCAGACTGAACCAACATTTCACACTTTTTACAAATATATTTCTTCACCAATTCAACATATCCCTATCTAGATACTTCGAAAGCAAACCATACACGTTCAATATTGATCAAGGCCACACCTATCAAAGTAGAAACCACCAAATGCAAAATTACAACCAATAAACGCAATAGGATATCCCGCCAGCACTCAATAATAATTGCCACTACCACCATGAAACAAAAATCTAAGGAAAAAGATAAAATATAGCATGTCAATAGCACATACCTATATGAACTTAAATATTATAGTATCTGCCTTTAAGCTTAGCTTCCCTACTGGTGAAACATCTGTCAATAGAAAAATGCCTTCTTACGCTTTGTTGCTACAAAGTATAGCAAGAAAGAAGTGAAATGAATGTAAGAGCAGTGAGGAACAATTATCCTTTAATGCACTCAAAGGGCAAGCAATATTGCAACTTGGAATCCTATTTAGGTAATTTGGCTTAGGTTAAAAAAAGATAAATATAAAAAAAGCAGACTTGGGGTGAATTTTGTAAATACAGTGTGCTTTGCAGAAAGTCCATATTTCCATTGCAATTTGGAAATACAGTGGCACGTGTATAGCACTGATCCCAATATTTCAGCTACAATGCATTGCTTGCCACCACAGAGATCTGAGTATTCACACCAAAATACAATGGTTGTTGACTTGTACATGTTAGAGGAATCATGTAAAGAGCAACAGCAGCAAGGGAACTGGATCCAAGGCTGTAATCTTGCACAACACCAGCTACATAGGCAAAACCTGGCAAAAAATGCATTAAATCACTACTAACAAGTAACCAAAAAAATAGCTAATATGTAATATTTCTTTTCACAGGTATGTGCTTATGAGAGCTTTGATAAACAGTCACTTCATGTTCACACTTATGTTTTCATTTTGAGACAAATTCAGTGTCTCACTACAAAACCACTTGTGAAATTGCAAAAAGGAGGCACATGAAAATCAAGACAAACATATACAATAACAGACCATAAGCAACCCAATCTACACTTCTGGTCAATTCGTCTGAGAGAGCCAAACTACTGGACATCATAAACTACTAATAACCTGAGATCAATGTACACTATGCCACTGAGGATTGTCACTGAAGCTGGCACAACACATCATAAAGAAAATACAGAACTCTTTAACAAAAAGAAACATGCAAAATTAAGGTTACAGGTTTCTCATGAAATATTCAAACCTGACTAGATCGATATGGGGCACTTCAATACCCTGATGTCGACCCTGGAAAAAATGACAAATTGGATTAGTTATGGGATCTAGTTAACATTTTAAATGTTTTCCTCTTGCTCTACCAAGATAACTTTTAAAGGCATCATAGCAGTCTACTATGTGGCAGATTGTTGCTTACACCCCATTGATTGCACACTACACTGACAACAGTAACCACAAAGTTTTAGTAATATGTGGATTACTATTGGCACACAGAAACACCACAAAGTGTAGCATACTTGCACATGGGCACATTTACTGTGGCACTGACCAATTAGCTGCTGGGAAACCAAAACTAACTTTTCTTGATCTAGTTTTTATTTAGTAATTGTCCCCACAAGCGTTTATGTATGGTTTCTGAGACTTCAGAGGTATTTCTAGAGAAATTTGCCTGTATGCGTATGCTGCAGTGGATTTTTGGACACTCATTTCAATAAAGCACAACAGCACTTGTTTATCATCTAGCAAATGACATTAAGCCTCATTCACAATTGCAAATAGGGCCATCAGCAGATTCTTTTAGCAAGCATCTGAGGATTTCTGAGGCTGGAATCACAGGCAGTTGCGAAAAGCTGTAGCCAGGAAGCCTGTACAGAGCAATCCCCAGCTGACAGGAGTCACAGCTGTCCGCATGTGTTCACACATCTAGTGGATACCCGTGGTACGGTAAAATGATAAACCACAGTTAATCACTGGATGTGTGGATACATGTGGATAACTATGGCTCTTGTCAGCCTGTCATTGCTGTTAGAGGGAGGGTCTAATGTTATTGTTTTGCAGATACTGAGACCGCTGACAACATGTTCATAGGCTTTCCAAATCTACCTCTGAGAATAAGACAGCAGAGGGAGCCAGACTAAGTGCAGTATTATTAAATGCTTTTATTGTAAAAGACAACTGATAACTCGCTTATTATTGACCTGAACCAGCATATCGCCTTCATCAAAGTGGACTGCTTCAGTATCCTCCTGCTCTGTGAAGAGTAAGGGCGCAGTGGTGGCCGCCTGCCGGGTCATCTGCCACTGAACCAGGAACTCCAGGGAACCAAGCTGGAATGCACAGGGGCGGAGAACCAGATGTGACGTCACTGCCTGGAGAGCAGACAGCAGATGGGTGTGGTCAGAGCACTGTGGCTCCTTTGTCAAACCAATGGTGAAGAAGCCACATCACTCTGAAACACGTAAACATGCCTATCACCTTCCAGTCCTCCTGGCGGTGAGATGGCATCTAGTTATGCTTCGTTGTTACTGGTTTAATGAACAGTGGCAGATCAACTGGCAGTCAGCCACCACTGGAAGGATTCAGTTAGTTTATAGGAGTGTGGCATCTTCACATTATTCTATGTAACTGCAACTCTGGATGTGCACTTCAGATGCTGACACCCACAATAGTTGTGGATCATCAGAGTAGGATTTCCAGCACATAGAGCGGCACTCCAAGTCAGTTTACATGGGACGTAATAGGTTCTTAACTTTCACTAATCCTGGCCCAATGGGCACATATGAGCTGGATGGACATATCGCACAGGTTGTTTAAGGCCTTAGGCTGTTGTAGACGATAGAATTAATATTATACAGAATTTATAAAGCACCAACAGTTTGTGTAGCACTTTGTAAAATAAACGGAGACAGTACAATTACAATAAAATTCAATATAGCAGGGCCCTGTGCATGAGAGCCTGCAATCTGGGGAAGGACGGGTCAGGTGATACAAAAGGCATTAACTGTGAGGAGTTGTTGTAGAAAGTAAAGTGAAGTTTTTAGCTTGAGTTTGAATAGGTTTCCCTGAAGAGGTCAGTTTTCAAACATTGGCTAAAGGCAGACAGAGTAGAGAATAGATTGACAGATGCGGTATGGGACAGTGAAGTCCTGGAGGCTAGTATGGGAGAAGGTGATGATGGGGCCAGAGATCAGGATCATTTCAGCTGATCATTTTCACTAATATTACACTAACAAGAGCTCCAAAGTGCTGTCGCATAGAAGATGGAAAGATTTTCTTTCTTTACGCGAGAGGATGATAGAGATTACCAATGACATTTAAAATAAAGCATTTCTCACAATAATAAGAAAGGTTGTAAATTAATAAAACAATGCACGTAGTGCTTGGAGTACGTTGGCAGATTGCATGATTAGTAATGGTATGACAAATTTAAAAGGAAAAAAAAAAAAACACAAACATGAATACGATTTACTCCATCGAGCCAAAATATACCTGACCTGAGCTTTAGCCTAAATTAGTTCATAACAATACTTAGCAACTATGGTTCTTTAGAATATAGAAATCTACAAGCACAAGGGAAAAAAACACCCTTGTGTGCATCCCCCCTCCACTGCAAGGGATAAACACTTGTTTTTGTAAAGGGATATAGGAAAAAGCCTCTTCTCTAAAGTGCTTCCAACTGTGGTTGCACTCCTGCCTCCTCCATGTGCAATACAGGGTTAATAGACCTGCACTGTATGTGATCACTATGAAGGACCATCTACAGCAGTGGTCTCTGGATGTGGCCCTTTGCTTGCTTTTATCTGGCCCTTGGGGCATTATTACCCCTACTGTGAGCAGAAGTGGGGCATAGTTCCTCCCACTGACACCAATGATGGGGCACTATTCCTCCCCTTATACCAAAGATATGGCAATGTTTACTCCCCACTGACACCAGGACATTTTCAACTCCTGCTGGCCACAGTCCGTCCCCTCTAAAGTTTGAAGGACAGTACACTGGCCCTTCATTTAGAAAGTTTGGAGACACCTGATCTACAGCTTGGATTGCCAGAGAGAGAAGAGAAGGGCACAAGAGTGGGGGAAAGATAAGTAATGCAGCTTTCTCATCTCCCCCTAAACCTAACAAGCATTTAATATTTGCATTCCGGTCAGGATTGTGCCAGCTTTGTTTTGTTTTTTACAGGCCAGAGTTGGGCTTTGATGGTTATTATCAAAAATGTGTGTCATACTGTCTGAAAAGCCAACAAACTACAGCAGGTGTGTTGCAAATGAGGACTTCCAGATTCTATGGTGATTTTTGGATCCCATTTTGCTTCCCTGAAAAATCCAAACAGGCTTTTAGATAACTTAAAAAAACATTATTTTGCCCACAAGATACTATAAAACTAATGTGGCATGCCTTATCCTGATGTTTGCTCAGCATTACATTTATATGCAAAAAGCTTTAAAAAACATTTCCAGCATGTACTGGAGAGTGCAGCAAAATTCATGATAAACAAATCTAGTGTGAATGAATCCAAATGCTGACCATAGCACAGCAATATACTTGCAATTGCAACCATTTTCAACTGCAAAACTGATCAAAACAATCTGCTGCTATATAAAATGTATAAATTGCTAGTGGTAGCTTGCTTTGATCCTTTGATTGATTTTGCAGTATAAACTAGTTGAAACTCCTAGAAAATTGCAGTGTATGGCCAGTATAATAAGACTTCCTGAAAGTGACCAGTTAAATGTATTCTGCAGATCAGCATTAGCATGAGCATGTGTGTAACTGACACACTGCATTCAATTTGCCTTTAGCAAGCACTATGGACAGCGTTACGTTTTATGTTCTACAGTGATTTAAATAAATACAAGTTAAAAATCTATTTTATAGCACTGAACAGTAGCATTTGATTTTTTGGAAGTTCCTCACAATACATAAATGTATAAATCTAAAGGATCTTGCACAAAGATTGTATAGCTTTAAATTGGCCACACATTAAAATTTGATTGCGCAATCCCCTTTACATTTACCAAAAGCTATGCAATGTGAGTGCCTGCTGAACCCATTCACTCAAATAAACTCCTGCTCTACATACAGGATACTTTGGAGGCTCACAGCAAACCATGGTTTTTGCTGTAGGATGCGACTAAGAAAATGTCAGGAAAGACCACTAAAACAGCTGAACTTTATTTGGGGTTACTCAGAGGCACATTAAATGATGGCAGGTGTGTACTGACTCCTATTTAACATGATTTTGAATGTGGATGCTTAATTCTGAACACCCCAGTCATAAGAGGGTGTGCACACTTCTACAACCATATTTTAGTTTTTTATTTTTACTTTCCTCCGCCTAAAAGATTTCAGTTTGTTTTTCAATTGAGTTGTATAGGTCACATTAAAGGTGAAAAACGTTCTGAAATGATTTATCTGTCTCATTTTTTTTTTACATCACAGAAACCTGACATTTTAATAGGGGTGTGTAGACTTTTTAAATTCACTGTAGTTGCTGGTTACTCTAAAGGGGTTTGCCACTGCCTCAGAATATTTGTTGCCATATCTTGCGGTTATAGTATATAGAGTCGTGCTTACAGTAGGTATCATAATCTGCCCATAGCAGCCATGAGATTGAGCCACAATAATTTTTAGAATGATCACGCATCTAATTTTTCACTAAGCAAACACTTTCTGCCTTGTCCAGGAGGAATATCAGTGTCTGGCTATGAAAATTCATTAAAAATCAGTTTTCTCTGCAAAAGTTGCAAACTGACCCAGAGCCATGCAATCTTTTCTCAGTTCAATGGTAATCATCCAGAATGTGTGACAAGTATCTCAGGAGCATGGGCCGTTGATATTCATCCATTAGATCGGCGTATAGTAGTATATAGTACAGATGTGGATGAAAAGCCTAGCACCATTTAACTTGAATATACACATCACAGGCTGTGCAATCGGCACAGCTCACTGGTATGAAAAAGCTCTTAAATAACTACTTGCGCCTAACTTTTTGATATATCTGACCAGGACTGTAAAAGCCACACATTTATATATGTTAGGTGGGTAGAAATGCAGGCAGAGGATTCATATGCATCAGTAAACTCTGTGCAGGGCCTTGAGACTAAATAGTACACTGATAAACATAGCAGCAGATGCCATATTAGACACTTGTAAACACTATACTATTTCTGCTTCAAGCTGCCATCACTTCAACCATTTCACCACTCAAAATGTTCCTTTCTGGAGCTGTTATTTTTAGAGCTGGGATGTTGGTACAGAAAAGAAAAAAAACAAAAAATAGACCCTTAGTTCCTAACAATATCCTACTGAAGGCTACGATTTATCACTTTCCAATCTCAGCCATACTTGACTTCTCAATATCCTAACCTTCATATGTAACACTAAATGCCTAGACAGATGTCTAAATACAAGAAGTACACGTATTCTTACATAGCGCTGCATAAACTGACAGCATTATACAAATACCTGTAATAAAATAAAATAATAAATATGTGCAGTAATCCAGTGTGAAACTCTACCCATGTGCACAAACTTCCTCTAATAAAGACCAGCCACTGCTGGGCTCTCTCCTTGTGCAGGGTGACTGGTCTTATCTCCACCCTGTTATGTTGTTTCTTGTAGTCGGTGGGCCTGCCACCTCCCGAAGCTTTGATCTCTGCATAGACTACGTGCAGCAGTGATGATGCCACAGCTATTTTTAGAAGGTAAAGCTGGGCTTTAAAAGGCATTTGTTGATTACAAAGTGGATTTATATTATTTGTGGCTGAGAAATTATTTTAATTGGACTTTTTTGTGACCTTTAGGACAAGGTTCTAACTGATGCAATGAAAGTTGAATCCCTTTTGCAAATCCCATTGGGTTAGCACTGTATGATCAGCCTCCAGAGAAGTTCTTTCACTTGTCATGAGATTCCATGCTTTCTGGAATGCATCAGAAATTGCATCAGTGTGAACCAGGGATCACACTTAATTTGACCCTACAGCTAGCCATACACCTTGAAGTCCGATGGAACAATATTCTTTACCACTACCAACAGAAAAGTGTATTTTTTATAGCTAGGGCTTCTACTATGTAAATTCAATAGACTGAACAGAGATTGCACATCAGTATTGCAAGGTGTATGTAAAAAATTTAGATATTAAACCCTCAGATTTTTTTAAACACTTTTAGGAGCTAATTTGATGAGCATGCAGCTTCTTTATCTTTAAATCCAGTTTAGGCTGGTGCCAAGATTGCTGCCCTAGATTTCTTATTTAACCCCTTGCCGTCCAGAGGATTTACCCCCCTTCCTGACCAGGCCATTTTATACGATATGTCGCTGCGTTACTATAAATGACAATTGCGCAGTCATGCAATGCTGTAAATTAAATGTGTCCATTTTCTCCTACAAATAGAGCTTGCTTTTGGTGGTATGTGACCACCTGTGTGTTTTTTTACTTTTTGCGCTATAATAAAAAAAAGACGATTTTGGAAAAAAAACCCAAACAATATTTTTGACTTTTTTGCTATAAAACATATCCAGTAAAAAAATTTAAAACATCAAATTTCGTCATAAATGTTGGCCAAAATGTATTCTGGTAAATGTCTTTGAGAAAAAAAATTCCCAATACATGTAAATTAGTTGGCTTACATGAAAGTTATAGCGTTTACAACTAGTGGTATACATACTGGAATTTTTTGTTTGTTTTTCTTTATACTAGTAATGGTGGTGATCAGCAACTTATAGCAGGGACTGCGGCGGGCTTTCTTGCACTGGGGGGGGGGGCTGACTAATTGCCACTGATATCCCATGATTTTAAGTGATCAGTGCTAATAAAAAACACTGACACTGTACTGATGACACTAGGCAGGTAGGGGTTAACATCTTGGACAATCAAATGGTTAACTGTGTGCTGTTTAACATAATGTGCTGTGTGTGTTTTACTTGGGAAACATGATGCTGTGGAGAGAAATCCACAGCATGTTACTGCTGGCAGGAGAGGGACCTGTGTTGTTACACACAGGTCTCTCCCCTGTCAGTATTGCTCTGCAAACACCAGGTGCCAGTGGAGAATCTCCAGCCAAGACCCAGTGATCGACATCTGTAGCGCGGGTAGGGTGGGGCGTGCGCACCAACTACCCGGAAATGAGAATCCCGTGTATATATACGTGATTTTGCGCAGCCCTGCAGCAGTATTTTTGCTATAGGGCGGCAGGGAAGCAGTTAAGAGTGGTTCCTTTCTCTTGCAGTATCCTATGGAACCAACTTTGCATGCAAACACTAAAGTGGTGTCTCCGTACACTGGGTGCATCAATAAAAGCTGTAGCCTAGGATAGCAATGCATTCCCCTGCGCCTCCCTCCTCTATGCTAACAGAATAACTGGAAACTGCCCTTTCCACTGTTAACTGCAGCAGCATTAGAACTCAACTGCAAGTGGTGGATGTAAAGATTTGAAGGAATTGTTTATTGGAAATGTTTATTTTATTGTGCTTAATTTGTTGAACTAAAAATGCTGGGGATATAACCCTTTTGCTGCCAGGGCCATTTCTGCATTTTGTTTCCCATACATGTTTAAAATAAATGACAGGTGACACATAAATGTGTATTTAATGTGCATGTGAAAATTATGTCTGATACTGCATAAAAAGTAGCACATTTTAAGATACAACTACCTTCAGTTGATTTTTTTGGTGATAAGTGCAGTATTATACTGTTTAATTTTTAAAATGAAAACTTCAGCACTCTCTGGCTTCATATATGAGTTAAAGGCATGAAACAAGCATGTAACAAATAAGTCAGAATTCCTGAGCTGTATCCATTAGTAGCCACCAACTGGCTAGGTCTACTTAACCAATCATTGAGAGGCTGTATGAACATACACTAAATTGCCAAAAGTATTGTGACACCTACACATACATGAACTTTAATGGAATCCCAGTCTTAGTCCGCAGGGTTCAATATTGAGTTGGCCCACCCTTTGCAGCTATAACAGCTTCAACTCTTCTGGGAAGGCTGTCCACAAGGTTTAGGAGCGCGTTTATGGGAATGTTTGACCATTCTTCCAGAAGCGCACTTGTGAGGTCAGGCACTGATGTCGGAAGAGAAGGCCTGGCTCACAGTCTCCGCTCTAATTTATCCCAAAGGTGTTCTATCGGTTGAGGTCAGGACTGTGCAGGCCAGTCAAGTTCCTCCGCCTCAAATTCACTCAACCATGTCTTTATGGACCTTGCTTTGTGCACTGGTGCTCAGTCATGTTGGAACAGGAAGGAGCCATCCCCAAACTTCCCACAAAGTTGTGAGCATGAAATTGTCCAAAATGTCTTGGTATGCTGACGCCTTAAGAGTTCCCTTCACTGGAAATAAGGGGTCAAGTCCAACCCCTGAAAAACAATGCCACACCATAATGTAAGGCTTGGATGCAGCTGCTTGGCCATGGAAACCTATTTCATGAAGCGCTGTACGCACTGTTGTGCTAATCTGAAGGCCACACGAATTTTGGAGGTCTTCAGCTATTGACTCTGCAGTTGACCACTTCTGCACACTCTGCGCTTCAGCATGCGCTGACCCCGTTTTACACTGTCATTTTACATGGCCTACCACTTTGTGGCTGAGTTGCTGTTGTTCCCAGTTGCTTCCACATTGTTATAATACCACTAACAGTTGACCGTGGAATATTTAGTAGCAAGGAAATTTCACAGATGGACTTGGATTGCACAGGTGGCAACCTATCACGGTATCAAGCTTGAGTTAACTGAGCTCCTGAGAGTGACCCATTCTTTCACAAATGTTTGTAGAAGCAATCTACATGCCTCGGTGCTCGATTTTATACACCTGTGACCATGGATGTGATTGGAACACCTGAATCCAATGATTTGGAGGGGTGTTCCAATACAGTGTATGTTCTGGATGATGACAGCCTTTATGGGCTAGAACACAGATCTAAAGCCAGATTGAGCTTGCAGTGGGCGTTAAATAAGCAATAGAAACTTTATGGGTGCAGCTTGCAAATGAGCACAGAAGGTGGCTGTAAAGAAGCATGATCCATTAAAGGGTTTAGGTGTGCTATCAGCATCAGACATTTTCAAGCATGTTTGTTGCCTCAGTCAACACCATATACATTTCATGACACCTAGGCACTTTTTCTAATTACCCAATTATAATTAATGATGCTTGTAATGTCATGTACAGCTGGCCTAAAGATTAATCACCTAAAGCACCATCACTTTTTTTCATTATTACATCACATAATACACTCACCGACCACTTTATTAGGTACACCTTGCTAGTATCAGGTTGGCCCCCTTTTGCCTTCAGAACTGCCTTATAAGAACTCTTCGTGGCATAGATTAAACAAGGTGTTGGAAACATTCCTCAGAGATTTTGGTCCATATTGACATGAGTTACTGTTGCCTGTAATCTCGAACCAGTCTGTCCATTCATCTCTGACATCAACAAGGCATTTTCGTCCACACAACTGCCACTCAGTGGATATTTTCTCTTTTTCGGACCGTTCCCTGCAAACCCTAGAGATGGTTGTGCGTGAAAATCCCAGATCAGCAGTTTTTTTAAATACTCAGATTAGTCCGCCTGGGACCAACAACCATGCCACGTTCAAAGTCACTTAAATCCCCTTTCTTCCCCATTCTGATGCTTGGTTTGAACTTCAGCAAGTCGTCTTCACCACGTCTAGATGCATAAATGCATTAGGTTGCTGCCATATGATTGGGTGATTAGCAATTTGTGTTAACAAGCAAATGAGCAGGTGTACCTAATACAGTGACCAGTGAGTGTATATGGACACACGCAATAAGAAAGCTATTATCTGGTAAAAGTAAGTTTCCCATTATGTGAAAGTGCCTTTTAGTATCCCTGCATCTTAACTATTAACATGTTTATGCTTAAAAATTTTGTTTTTACAGCACTCAAATCTAAACATCTGTACATACTAACACTTCAAATGGACACCAAACCCATGCAGGTTCACAAATGGTATATTTTTCAACTTTTACATTCATGGGAACTTGCAGGAGAACCTCTATTCACCTTACACAGTGGAAGTCGGTGATGGGATGTAAAGAACATACCCAACATTATGCAATATACTGTACATCTGACACCCTTATAGATTTTAAAGGTATCGTCTGTTACATTTTCTTTAAGGTAAACATGCCAAAGAGACTTTAATGCACTGCAGTAGATTACTTTAAGTTCCAACCCCCAATCCTCCTACCAAAAAAATTTAAAAGTCAGCAACTACAAATAGTGAAGCTGCTGACTTTTAATACTAGGGCACTTACCTGTCCAGGGATCCAGCAGTGTCCTCACTCTGATCCGATTTTTCAATCGGCTATCAGGTGCTGGCGCCGCCATCTTGACTAAGGGAAACCAGCTGGTTTCCTACAGCTCATGAGCAAAATGCACTGCACTTTGTGAATAGGCCGCAGTCCTCTGGGACCTGTGAAATATCCCAGAGGGCTGCAGGGGGGGGCCAAACTTCCTGTCAAAACCAGATACCTGCTCCCCCCCAAAAGGTGCCAATGAGTGTCCGGGGCCAATGAGTGACCCATGCACACTGTATGTTTAGCCCTGGTGCATGGGGCTCTGGCATTCAGTTGCAGGCAGAAAACACAGGTGCACCATCCAACTGCAGCACCTGTCAGCCTTTCTTAGTTTGACTGGCTGCTGGTAGCAGGCTTGGACGGTGCACCTGTGCTCTCTGACCGCAGCCAGAGCCCCATGCAATCGGGCTAAACACCCAGTGTGCTTAGGGTCTAAGGGAGAAATAAATGATGCCTAGTGTAGCTATGTTGTACATACAATAATAACTGCTATTTGTAACACTACAATGCAACATGGGCCTTTTTATAACAGCTACTTTACAACTGCTCGCATTCCATTATGGTATCAAAAAGTGTAGGAGAGCTCAGACTGCATGCACAATCGAGGCCTGCATGAAGAGTGCACCCAGTATTAGTTTGGCTAGTTTTTTCACTAGGTAAAGTTAGATTACATTTGCCCCAACCACCACACTACACTTTTTTCAGTACTCGGTACCTAGGAAGGGGTAAACATACATTGCCCTAAGCAAGTTGTAGCTTTATGAAAGCTGTAACTTGTACAGGAATTTTATGAGCTGCAGCAGTAGTTCAGAACTCTGGGGGAGCTTAATAAAGTGATCTAAACTCCTTTTGAAGCCTGCCTACAAAACTAACCTGATACTCTGCCAAGTCCAGGGAAACTAAAATATATAGTATATATAGTAAAGCATAAGACAAAATGTATTCCTTTAGGTTGTAGTGAAAAAAAAAATGTTTGTCGTTTGTGTCACATTGAGGAGTCTTTCCTTCACTTCCTGTTCTAAACAGAGGTCAGAGTAATTCTAGCCATGCACAACTCAAATTGCATTCCTGCTGAATCAGCCAAAGTTCTAGCAGAGGGTGGCCCTGTTGGCACCATCAGCTCAACAATAGTCATTTTAAAAAACAAAAGGAACCAGGCAGCAAATTTTGGGCTGAACAGTGACTGTATCCAATCAGATGCAGTCACTGTGCAGGTATAGAATACAAAAGCTTGAAGTGGAGATTTGTCCATCCACACTGTTTAGCCAGAATAGAGCAATCTACTGACTCTCTCTTGTACTGAAAGACAAAAATCTAAGAGTATAGGTCTAACTTTGGTCTCTCAACTCCAGCTGTCCCCATCTGAAGATTTCCTCACCATTCCTGGTCCAGTGGCAATTGTGAAATGTTGGCTTTGATTTTAAAGATTTGACATGGATCACCAGGTGAAATGTAGGAGGTGAATCTTCTTAGAAGTGACAGACAGCAGTTTCAACCTGAAAGAGGTTCTAACTTTACCCATTCCATTCAAATACATGGGAATAATAATGAAAGCAAAAAAAAAAAAAAAACTTTCAAACTTTCCTAAAGGAAATGTGGAGGCTGCCAATGCTGGCCTCCACCTGAAAATGCTATACTGTACTTGGCTGACTTAAAGCGGAGCTCCACCCAAAAGAGGAAGTTCCACTTTAAGCCTTTGTCCCCCGCTCCCCATTAAGGATTGGCACCTTTGGGGAGCGGGTACCAAAATTTGACAGATACCCGCTCCCACTTCTGCTGTGATCTCCTAGGCAATCAGAAGCTGTCCTCCCCCCCTCCCTGTAGTCTTCTGGGACACGTGACAGGTCCCAGAAGACTTAGGGGGCATTCACAAATGCACAGTGGGCACCCGGCTGTAAAGCCACAAACTGTCACAGCTGAGTGCCCACAATGAAGATTCCGGCACCAGGGAGAGAAGACGGACGGTGAAACCAGCAGTGAAGACACCGCTGGACCAACGGACAGGTGAGTAGCTGTATTTTAAAAGTCAGCAGCTGCAGTTTTTGTAGCTGCTGACTTTTGATCTTTTTTTTTTTCAGGTGGAACTCTGCTTTAAGTAGATTCTCTCTGGCTTTAGTTATTGACCCAGGACAAGTATGTATATTGGAAAACCCATAAGTTCTTATCTGTATACTTTTCTGGGTCAGTGAAAGCCAAGCAACTAGAATTTGCAGATTAAGACCACAATAGCAGCCTATAGGTTTCTCTAACTTTGAAAAGATTGTTTTGCTGGATAACACACAACAAAAGTAGTTATACTTGCTGGAATCACCACTTTTCAGCCAATCTTTGCTCACTTGTACAACCAGGAGTCGGCAGGAAATGGGACCTGCAATATATACTTCTACTTATGCTGAATGCCATGTCTTGCTGCAGCATTCTGTGCTTCCCCCACCCCTTCTATGCAGTCCTAAAATGACATACCAGTGATGCAGTGGCAAGAGGGTGGGGGTACCACAGCACACAGTGAAAAGATTCTGGCACCCAATATACATGGAAGTATTGGATGCTAAAATTTCCAATTGCTCTAGCTCTGCAAGAAAGCAAAGACTGGCAGCAAGAGAAACAGTAATAGTAGGTATAACTATTTTACAGCTGTTTGTGCAGGTTTTATTTGCCTTTAGTAACAGGGTCTCTTTATAGCCCCATTCCAAGCAGGGAAAAAAGTTACCATTGCAGTGACAAGGCACACCAACACAACACGTAAAAGAAAGCTTGTCAACTCAAGTGCATTTATTGCGTGTAAACAGCTGTCACTTAAGAGAAAAATGAAAAATCATCTTCTATGTGCACCATAAATCTGAACTTAGTGTTTTGTATGTATGTATGTATGTATGTATGTATGTATGTATGGCTGCCCTTTCAAATGGCTGGAGCCTGCAAACCTAGAAGGAAGACCAGGTGAAGATGGAGCCTTAGCAGCAGTGACAGTGAGCCACTGGAGGGAATCCTTTCACTGGTAAGTGTCATAATGTGCATGTATGAAGTGCATACTAGCACATTATGGCATTACTCTGCAGGAAGTCTTTTATGAAAAACAACAAACACTTCACTGCCGCTTTCAGACCTAACTCCAGGTTTGATTTAATTGTAAGGCCTCAAACACGGGGCATCTGTAAAAGCCCCTCTGAATGCCAGAACTCTTAGAAGAATGCTGATTAAAAACTAAAAGCCCACATATTTCCCACACGTTTAACGCGAATGCATTCTATTGGCTAAAACTTATCCTGGCCACTAGAATGCACTAATGCTCAAAAAACTAGACAAATAGCGTTTATGCACATTCAACATTTTTTCTACTCGTCAGTTCCTTTTTCTTTCAGCCTGTAAACGCTCTTCTTCTAATACCTATGTGTGCATGGATACACAGGGGTGCTTTCACAAGCTTTAAAAAAAAAAAAAAACGCCTTTAAAAACAGCATTTAAGCTCGACATGAAGCCTATGTGCATGAGCCCTATTATATCATTATTGTAACAGGTTACAAAAATGAACTTAACATTTAAGTAAAGCTAAACTCTGCAATGCATCTCCTTTAGCGGTCCAATGTCCCTCACTGGCATAGTCTACCCATCTTCTTCCTGGGCTGTGACCATATTCATTGGCTGGGGTAGGATGCTGTCAGTCCTGTACATGTGCAGTACAGTCGTCCTGGCACACGTGCTGTGCCAGAATGTAAACTGAGCAGTGCTCGTGGAGATCTGTGTACATTCCAAAGAAGACAACAGGCAGGGAGGTTTCTTTTATGGCAGAAGAGACATTGCAGGTCTCCTCTGCAATAGAGCCTGAATGCTCAGTTTCCAAAAGGTAGAACTTTAGTTCCACTTTATGGCCCTTTTACACTAGAATGCGTTCCCGTGCAGCAACCCACACCGCATTTCAATTGCGCTGCCCTTGCGATCTGCTGCAGGTATCAGTGCAAAGTTAACACCCCAAACAGTGCATTTGCACAAACCAAATCGCATGGTTAAAAAAAGTACCATGTAATCCAGTTGCCACGCATTTCAAAACATAATACATGTACTACTCTTGGTGTGATGCAATTTCAGCCTATTTAAAATGAATGGGCTGAAATTGTACTGCACAGAACCGCATGTGAATCACACAGGAACCGCACAGCTTTATTGTGCGACTCACGCAACGTTTCTAGTGTGAAAGGGCACTTAAACAAAAGCCGGCATTAGGATTTAATGGGCACAATAACCAGTCAGAAGGTGACCACTATCCGTTTTTGTTCTTATTAGGTGACAAGTGAGGTATCTAAGGGTTTGCACCACAGAGACGCAGTCCAGATGTGTTCCTGATGCATTTTCCAAGCGTTCAAGTGTGTTCCCCCGCCCTCCTTTTTTTTGCTATTCCAGTGCATTTTTTATGTGTTTTGCTGTGCTCCAGTGCACTTCTTTGCAGAAAAAATGCAGCATGTTCTACTTTTGTTGACTGTATTGGAACGCACTGCAATGGTGTGAACTTTGCCAATGGGATCCATGTAACCCACTGTCTGTGCGTATTTGATGCAGGAAAAAAAGAAAGCCACACTGACTGCCTACGGTGTGAACCAGCCAAACAAAAAAAAAAAAGCATATCCAAAACAGGATCTACAGCATCAGTGTTTATCTGCATTAACCCCGCTTAAGTTGATTTTTTATTTAAACATGATGTGCCTTTTCCCACATAAGCCAAAATACTTAGCCACTGCAACAGATGTGTTATGAATGGGTTCACATCTCTACGTTTCCCTGCGGCCACATTTGCACATGCATAGCAACCATTCATTTGAATGGGGTGCCGTACCTGCAGTAAATACAGGGAAAAAAAGTCCGACTTTTTTTAGGCCTCATGCACACTGGATTTTTTTTTTTTTTTAAACACTGTTCTTAGAGACGTCAGGCGGTTTTTTTTCTGCCTCTAAATGCCCTTGTATGCTAACCTATGTTTCCATGCACACTTAGAGGAGTTTAGAGACATAAAATAACTGCCAGTGAGCCCAGGAGAAGCAGCATTTAGCAGAAATTAAAAAAAAACAAACCACTTGATGCATGTAAAAATGTATTAACATGTCTAAATACACATTTATACGCGTTTAGCGCATGAGCATCAATTCATTTCCATAGCCAGAATAAATTATTCTGACCAATGAAAAACGCCCAAATGCAGAGTTACACACATTTACAAGCGTCATTTTTTCTGGCAAAACGCTGCTGCCAGGAGAGTCATCTAGCAAAGACTGCAAAATGTCCTGCATGCAAGAGACCTAAAAAAACCAAAAAAAAAAAAAAATACGAGGCCACAAGAAACCCGTATGGTGCTTTCCGCACACGGGAAACCAAACTGCTTTTTCCAATGTGGGGGCCATCAAAAATGAATGGAGCCCCGGGTCTGCTAAACAGCAGCACATTTCTGCTACGGTTGTGGGATTGCATGCGGTTTACAGGCCTTCCTGCACCCGCAATGGTTTGATTTTAGTGGCAAGCGTACAACTGCAACAAAAAGGAGGGAAGTGGACTGGCCATGGTGCTGTGGGCATGCTTTAAGAACCATGCATTCTCGAGCAACAAGACCATCATTCTGATAAAGAATTCAGGGGTTCATTTTTGCATTATACTCCATGCATCATCTATGTGCAAAAAAAAAAGCTTGATAAATCTGCTTTATGCATTAGATGGAGAGAAGCCCTCCATGAAGGAGGTCTCTTCTCACAAAGCTGAGACTACTGCATGGTGTACTCTGATCCCGGGGTCACTACCTCAGGAAATCAGTGTCCCCAGCACAGGCCTACACTGCAGCAGAGGCCTGGGAGTAGAGCCAGAGGGATGCAGTGAACGGAGCCCCGTCCTAGAGAAGAATGGTCGGCCTGGATAATGCGTAGAAGGGAAGGAGGCTGATGGGGCAGCGCTGAGCCCAGGCCCCCTCCTCCTCAGTACGGCACACATTTTGCACACCAAGGGCAGCGCTCGGCCCTCCGATGTGACACCCACACAGAGAAGAGAGCAGGACACATGAGAAGCGGGATGTGCGGCTACAAACCTCGCTGTTAAACGTTTTGACGGCCTCCATGTTGTCGGGTGATGTAGCGCCGTGTTGTTTGGAGGAGGAGGTGGCGACGGCGCCTGAGAGGGGCAGAGGAGGGGAGGAGGAGGGAGCAGGGGGAGGAGGAGGAAGCGGAAGCTCAGGCCTCGTGACAGGGGATGCGGAGAAGTGCGGAGTGTAGAAAGAGACATTCTCTGACAGACCATAGACGCCTGTGTGTGGGCGCCTCTGTGGAATTACAAGCCCCAGCTATCACCTCCCAGTCCTACACCGGCCCCGGCCATCACCTCCCAGTCCTACACCGGCTGCGGCTACCACCGCCCAGCCCTAGACCGGCCGGGACTTGTGGTCTCCACATTGCCGCTCACTCCTTGGTCACAGACCGCCTACACTGCCTTCTCCTCACACATGACCGGCCAATCACCCGCCAGAAAGGCATAGGGCACAGACTGATATGTTCATGACACCGGTACGCCTGTTATCTCTGGCCAGGGGTGTGTGCTATACAGGGGAACGCCCCCTCACCGTAAGGGTATGAAGGACCCGCGGGTATAGAGGGGAAGTGATGTCAATCAGAAGGAAGTGGGCGGAGTTTGTCCAGCAGACTACTTTCCACAATGCTGGGGGTTGGAAGTTACTAAACCCATAACAGTACAGGAAGTCCCTGACTTACAAACAAGTTTTGTTGCGGGACAATGTTCGTAAATCGGATTTGTTCGCAAGTATGACAAAGTGAGTCTTGTACACCTTTGACACAAATACACAATGTAAAGCATAAAAATGCTGTAAATAAACTATTTTTGCTTTTACAGTTTCCTTAGAATGGTGTTACAGTTCCACAACTGGCTTATAGTGGAAGAGAGTTACTAACTGGAAGTGGGAGATGGTGGAACTGAAGGATCTTCAGCAATAGGAGATAGAGGGCGAGATAGAATTTGGCCCACAACTGATGTCAGGGCTATAGATAATGTTTTTTTTTGGGGGGAGTTCAGCTGAACTGCATTTTTACCGCCCCCTCCCCAACTTCTCCCCCTGGGAGGGGTGGAAGGAAGTGATGGGGGGAGGTTAGGTCAAACTCACGACTCCCTCAGAAGCAGAGCTGTGACTGTTGGCTGCTGTGTTCAGTTTCCCGCCCACACCTCTGAAGCTGCATGGACTGGAGTGTGGGCGGGCACAGCAGATCCAGCCTTACTCCCCTCTTCACCTATTGGTGTGGAGGATGGAGGGAGGGGCTTGGCAGTGAGAAGAACACAGCAGCTGGAATATAGCAGGGGGGAACAAAACCAAAAACATGTGCAGTTGTGGAGATGGCGATTAGCGCCGGGGCTAGGGGTGTGTGGGAGGGGCACTGGTGGTTGTGGTGACAAGCAGCGATCTCCTGTATGGCTTTCAATGAAGCAGCTGGAAGCTGTTTCTCCTCTACCTCCCGCGGCATTCAGCTGCTTCATTGAAAGCCATACAGGAGAGCGCTGCTTGTCACCACAACCATCGCCACCCCTCCCACACACTCCTAGTCCCAGCACTGCTTACCGCCTCCACCGCTGCATAGAATGGTTTCCTTTCTGCACCCCCCCCCTCCCTCCCTTCCACCGCCACTGTGTTCCCGCCGATGTGTTCTTCTCACTGCCCAGCCCAAATTTTGAGGGCTTCAGCTGGGGATGGTTGGCAACTCTCCTCTGGGGGTGGTTCAGATCCCGCTTATCTATGCCCCTGCCTGATGTTGACAGAGCTGAAGGATCATCAGCAATAGGAGATGGAGGGCAAGATGGAATTTGGCCCACACCTGATGCTGATGGAGCTGAAGAATCATCAACTATAGGAGATGGAGGGCAAAATGGAATTTGGCCCATACCTGATGTTGGCGGAGCTGAAGGATCATCAACAATAGGAGATGGACGGCTAGATGGAATTTCACTCACACCTGATGCTGATGACACGTGTTTTGATGGATTCAATTCTGTCTACCCTCTGGAAAATATGATCCAGTGATATCTTAGTATCAGCTCTTTTTTTCTCATCATAGATGACTCTGTAGCACTGGATGGCATTCTGAATAGCTGCTGCAACCTTTGTGCATCGTTCTATGTTGGGGTCCTGTGCCTCAAAAACTAGCAGTGCCTCTTCATGTAAAGAAAATCCCCTTGTCATTTCCTGTGTTTTGAATCTGTTTAGTTCTTCATTTACATCTTCCTCTTGACTCTCTTCTTTTTGCTGGGCCTTTAATTCCATCAGGTCCTCATTAGCAAGCTCCTCATATTGCACAACAAGGAGTTCAGTGAAGTCTTCCTCTTGCAGATCTAGCTCCAGCTTCGTAGTAAGGGTCACTATGTTCTTGAAGACCTCTTTGGACTCCTTACCCATCTTCTCAAGTCCATGAACTTCTTGAACAAGCTGCGGACAAAGATTCCTCCAAACCCCATTCATCGAGACAGCCGAAACCTCACGCCAAGCAAAGTTGATGTTTTTTATGGCCTTGTAGATGTTATAGTCCTTCCAAAATTGTCGCAAGGTTGTTCCTGTTTTATCAATAGCCTTCACTGCCTGACAAAAAGTGTGACATAAATAATATTTCTTGAAAGTCGCAATAACTCCTTGGTCCATAGGTTGGATGAGCGCTATAGTATTTGGTGGCAGATGCACTATTTTGACCTTGAGATGAAAGTTATCCATGAATTGGGGGTGAACTGGTGCATGGTCAAGCAGCAAAAGAATGTTGAATGGGATATCTTTCTCCAAACAATATTTCTCTATAACTGGGATAAAGTGATGGAAAAACCAGTCTTGGAAAATGGCCTGTGTAATCCAGGCTATGGAGTTACTCTTCCACACAACAGGTAGAGAGCCCTCGGCTATGTTTTTGAGGGTTCTTAGATTCTCTGAATGGTAAACTAAGAGAGGCTTTAGTTTCATATCACTGGAAGCATTGCCACCAAACACCAGAGTAAGTCTGTCCTTTGCTGCTTTGAAGCCTGGCATCACCTTTTCCTCTTTACTGATGTAACTTCGTTCTAGCATACTTTTCCAGTACAGTCCTGTTTCATCGACATTAAAAACCTGTAGGGATAAATAAGCACCTTCATCAAAAATTTCTCTAAGTGTTGCTGGAAATTCTTGGGCAGCTATGGTATCTGCACTTGCAGCCTCACCACTTACTTTTACGTTGTGAAGGTTGGCTCTAGCCTTGAATCTGTTAAACCATCCATGGCTGGCAGTAAAAGATGAACACTATTCACCCCGTTTTTTTCTTCAAGTCTTCAAACAGGCTTTTAGCTTTTTCTTAAATTAGTATTAAGCTGAGTGGGACTCGACGCTGATGCTAATCCTGCATCCACACACTGAGAAGTTTCTCCATCTCCTCTATCACTTTACCATGCTTTTTGTATATTATTGTTGACTTCATAGGCACAGCAGACTTTACATGTTCCATGATCTTGGCCTTGTTCTTTAGAATTGTGCCAATGGTTGAACGATTCATGTTATAAGAACGAGCGATGTCTACCATCTTTTCGCCTCAGTCCAATTTCTCAATTATTTTTACTTTTGTTTCTATGGTTATTGCTTTGCGCTTCCTAGCAGTCCCCTCCACATCACCGCTGCTTTTACTCTTGCTTCCAGACATCCTGGGCTCTGTACAGTACACTATCATACTGTACTGTACAGTAAGCACACAGTAGCGCAGCTGTGACAATGTCCGGCAGACACGTGAGCTATTTCCGGTGCTTTGTTCGCATCTACGAATGTTCATAATGCGAGATCCGTGCATATCTGTAAAAGTTTGCAACTCAAATATTCGTAAGTTGGAGACTTATTGTAAAATCAGTCTGTATATGCAGTAAAGCATGATTGTTATACGCAATGTGGAACCTAAGGGGTTAATACTCTGCATTGTGTAAAAAGGCTGATCCTTTCTTCTCTGTTCCTCCCCTTTTTCAAGTGACCACCACTTATCTCCAGACTGAACTGTAGGCATGCACATGCTCAGGTTGGTGTACATTGCTAGAGAGGTTTTTTTTTTTAGGGGGAAGTGCATGTGATCAGCACAGGGCCAATCAGCACTGTCCAGACAGAGGTCAAGGGTTCTGCATCCTTTTAGAGCGGAAATAAAACTCCTCTTACAAGCTTTAGCTAGTGCTGGGCTGGACACAGATAGAATTCACAAGACTGCTCTAACTACTGATGAGAAAAGGTATTTAGCAGTTTATATTTATTAAAATAATTGCACTTCCATGTTCTGTGTACTATGGGAGACCAGATATAGTGAATGCAGGGTCCTGGGTTTAGTAACACTTTAACCACTTACCCTCCAGAGGATTTATCCCCCTTTCTGACCAGACCATTTTTTGCGATACGGTGCGGCATTACTTTAACTGACAATTGTGCGGTCATGCAACGCTGCACCCAAATGAAATTTAGTGACCCGAGTTGTTTTAATTTTAGTTGACTAAAATCTAATGGGTTTTGTTAAAGTATTACTAAACCCAGGACCCTGCATTCACTATATCTGGTCTCACACAGTACACAGAACATAAAAATGCATTTATTTTAGTAAATGTAAACTGCTAAATACCTTTTCTTATCAGCAGTCAGAGTAGACTTCTGACTTCTATCAGTTTCCAGCAGAAGACATGTTAAAACTTGTAGGAGGAGTTTTTATTTTGCTCTAGGAGTATACAGAACCCCTTACCTCTGTCTGGACAGTGTTGATTGACCTTGTGCTGATCGCATGCACTCTTCCAAGGAAAAAAAATATATCTAGCAATACACACCAAACTGAACATGTGCACAGTGTCTCCACACGATATGTCCTATCAAGAGATAAGAGGAGGACACTGGAAGAAGGGGAGGATCAGAGTAGTCAGGATCAAACAGCCATTTTACACAATGCAGAGGTTTAACCACTTAGGTTGAGTATAACAAGCATGCTTTACTGCATATACAGACTGATTTTACTGTTGTGGGTTTAGTAACACTTTAAAACAGCACCTGACCCTCCTCTACCACCACTAGACATGTGCAATTCATTTTGTTATGAATCAAAAGTCAGGCAAAATTTTTATTATTCGAATGAATCTGAATCTCCGAATCACAATAGTAATGAATTTCAATATATCTGAAATAAATTATAACTAAAACAACAAATTCATGCGTATTCATTTTTTTTATTTGGATGACATGATGCGATAGTTTGGGCCTTTTGTTAATGTTTGATGCATCTGAAATAACGTAAAACCATAACAAATGATCAATGAATTGATGTGGATCCTTTCGTTTGATTTGGATGAGAGTTGCATGGTAGTCTATCTCTTGGATAATCAGCTGATTTTGTTTGCATTTACATTTTTCATTATTATGTAGCACCCCATACTGTGCTACTAGAACAGTGTAGGCAAATCTATTGTGTTGACTCATGGTAACTGTGTGAGTCTGTAATTAAGGTCAA
Source organism: Staurois parvus (assembly GCF_062004578.1). NCBI lineage: Eukaryota > Metazoa > Chordata > Amphibia > Anura > Ranidae > Staurois > Staurois parvus. Next base: position 7,551,090 of record NW_028317877.1, read on the forward strand.
GTTACTGCAGGGCAAGCTGGATGGCTTAACAGGGTGGAACGCTATTGCCTCCACCTGGTTCTGGAGGACCATGGGAACCTTCCAGAAGCCGGTAGGCAGAAAAGATGGAGACCTAATCTGCATGTTTATGGGAGTCTAACCAATCTCAGGTTTGGAGGCCCTAGTAGAGTGGTGGACCAGCCCATAAATATGGGATAGTCAGGCTGGCTGAAGCAGTCAGGTGGAAGATGAAGTGCTGAGGAGACTGTTGTGGCCTGGGAGAGGTTCGCTAAGTCTGGGGGGCTGGGCTTGGGCTGGCTCTGGAGGATCCATTCAGCAGTACAGCATGGACAGGATCAAAGCCTGGGAGCAAGGAGGACAGAAAGTACATCAGCACACCCAGGGATTCAGGGGAGACTGCCACATGTAGCAAGCTAAGGACAGCGCTGTGCTTAATCCTTTATCCTTGTCTTGGGAGATCTTTAGAGCAGCCAGGAGAGCTGGTAGTGTCTGCAGGCTGTGGAGCTGGGAGCAGTTCTACAGGGGAGAGGAGACATCTCTGCCTGTTACAAATCAAGTTGATTTTCAGAGGGGGGGGGGGGGCTGTGAGTCCCTCGCTCCTAAGAGTCTGTTAGTACTGATCCACACAGACTGACAGCTTTCAAGGAAAAGAACAGTCCAGGATCTGTTTCTGTAAATAGGAAGGAAGTTGTCCCTGTGCATTGATTCAGTCAAGCTGAGCATTGCATAATCCCTATTACATTATCCAAGTTAAACGAGGTGGTATCAAAAAGTTTAGAGTTTGGCAAGTTTGTAACACGCCAACAGATGGTAGCACAAGGCTACACACGCACAGTCATAGGGAGCACTGACCTTCATAAGTCAGTCTGCTAAAAGACATCGTCCTGTGTACATCAAGAGCTGTGCAACTGGTGCTATTCTGAACATGTGCCTTACCACATTTACCATTTCATCATAGACAGCAAGTTAGAGCAAAGAGCAAACATGAAATTTTGCGTGCAACTGGGTAAATTGCTGTATTTCCACAATATTGTTCAGCAAGTTTACAGCGATGCTGCAATGAGTCCCTCGAGGTGTCTTGAGAGGCACGTGCACTTCAAGAGTGGAAGAACATCACTGGAAGACGACGAGAGATCAGGAAGACCTTTAACGAACTCAACCCCCACTAAATGCCCTCTTCCTGAAGATGAAGATCTAGCTCAAAGGTTGCTGTTTTGACAATATTTAGAGGATCCAGGGATTTTTTTTATTTTTCATGCAGAATTTCACATTTGATCTTTGTTTTAACTTGCTTTCCATGATGAAATAGCAGACATGGTAACGTGGTCAGAATAGCACCAGTTGCACAGCTCCCGATGTACACAGGACAATGTCTTTTGGCACATTAACTTATGAAGGTTGGTGCTCCCCGTGATTGTGCATGCAGCCTTGTGCTGCCATCTGTTAGCGTGTTCCAAAACTAGTCTCGAAACCTTTTGATACCACCTCATATTTCCCTGACAAAAAAAAACAAAAAACATGCTCATGGACTGTTCAATGACTGTAGATGAAAGTGTGGAAATTACATGTTGCCTGGCTGTGCAGAGCTTAGGGGTACCTAAAAATACAGCAGCCCTCAAGAGAGTAGAGCTGCAATTATAAAATATGAACTCCATATGAAATGGAAACATACTGAAATAAATACAGTAAGGTATAAAGGTGAAATAAGATGATTCCTACCTATTGTGTTTGGGTTGGATGGAGGAAGATCCATCAGAATCATAACATAAGGAATGAATCTGAAGTTAATTTAGTTCAACTCGTTACTTTCGGATGCACTTGACTCCAGTCAATATCGTCCAATCAGCTCATTTCATTTCTCTTTGTGGGTTGGACTAGCAAGGATGACTCTGGAGAGCGCATAATTAATCTCCAGAAATAACAAATTAACACATTAAAACAAATATTACAAAATAACTTTCAAAAAATATGTATCACTTCAGAACAAAGAATATATGAAACGAATCTAAATGTACAAAATGAATTTCAAAAACAAATTGTTCTAACACAATGAATATAACAAAACAAAATCATCTACTTAATAAATGAATCCAAAATTAAACTCATTTTTCCATTGTGCACATCCCTACCCACCACCCCCTGCTCTTGATACATCCCTTTTGTACCAAACTGGTTGGGGGCACAACAGTTTCATAGTACAGCTTGTGATCTTCAAAACCACAGCCAGAGACAAAGAAACTTTTATCCTGAAATTAGATTGACATAGTGCCATATTTCAGAGACTACTGCCAGCTATATACTACAGTGGTTGGAGAATATGTAAGTAGCTGGTTTGAGATGTAAAAAAAGAGTTTTACCATTTTTTTAAAGCTGATCTGCAGCTTTTTTTTTTACACTTTACATACTCCCTCACTAACATGTAAGGCCGCTGGATGTGTTGTATACTGTAAACTGTATATAGCTGAGGCCTAGCCTAGTCAGAGATACTATCCCCAGTCTCGGTTGATTCACACCAAATTCTTCCTTTATTACTCTTAGCAACCGCAGCTTCTAAGGACTCCTTGTTTCCTGTATATCAGTACCCTGATCTCAAAAGATGTACTTCCCCTGTATTTCACCCAGTGAAGGTTCCCTCTACCTTTCCATTGCCAACCCCTCAGAAATCTTTCCCTGCTACTGCTACTTTTTCTGCTCCACTTCCCAGTACTTTCACTACTCCCCCACCTGCATTACTATCTGCTCAGAGCTCTGCAGTCACTTGCAGGATTCCAGTGCCTGTTACTCTAGTCCAGACTGGTCTGATACCTGCTGCTCCAGCCCAGCCTGCTTCCGATGGTCTCTAGCCTGCTGCCCACCCTGTCACTTCTGGTCCAGTGCCCGCTATACAGCCAGCCTCTGGTACTAGAGTTAAGTTCTCGCTAGCTGTTGGGTCTGATACCTGTGAATCTCCACGTTTGCTGCATATCTGGAATGAATTATCCATCTGATTCAAGATTCCTACAGCTGCCTTGCCTAAGTTCCTTGTGCAGCCATTTGCTTCTGTTGTGCAAAAGCCTGGTGGCCCTGGCATCCACTCTAAATTCAATACCAGCACTTGCTATTATAGCTCCAGTAGTAGAGGTCTTCTGGGGAACGACAGTTTCATTGGAACTTTGTTCTGACGTAGACGTAATCTCTGTGACTCCAGATGTATTAGGGTACCCAGGTTGGGTAACTAGCACCTTGGAAAGACCTGGGTGGCTGTTAAAATGCACAACAATTTTTAGCAACCAGACTAGTAACTCAGATGTGGAATGTCCAATGGTGAAGGGACATCCTGGTGTCGGGGTACCTACAGTGTACCTAAAGTCTGGACACATAGGAAATATTACTATATGTGTATAATATACTATATAAAGGAGAAGGTGTACTCAATGAAAATCATATCCAAAGACATGCTGGTAGGTTAATTGGCTCCTGTCTAAATTGTCCATAGTATGTGTATGTATGAATGTGAGTTAGGGACCTTAGATTGTATGCCCCTTGAGGGTTAGGGACTGATGTGAATGTACAATATATATGTAAAGCGCTGCGTAAATTGATGGCACTATATAAGTACCTGAAATAAATAAATAGATATGAATCACCTGAAGGAACACATCATGAACGAATGTGCTCAAAGTGACGGAAATAGGGAGTTACTGCATCGGGTTCATGTGACTCTTGCAAAGCGCATGGAAATTTGCATCACAAATGGTGGAAATTACATTTAAGATATTACTGATTAATATTCCGACAAAATAAAATGTTGAAAAAATGTATTGAAAGTATACATTTTGCCTAGGTGTCCAGACTTTAGGGACACCCTGTATATGGGTTAAGGACTCCTGTGTTAAGCTTTCAGATGGCCCGTGGGATCCCAGTGTTGGGATATGTGATGCCTCGGGGTACTGCAGATCCCAAGTGTTGCACCTTCTAAAGGATCTGACCTGCGGGGTACCCAGCCAGCTCCCAGACCATGGTAGCAGGTTACCCAGCCAGTTTCCAGAACCTAGCTGAAGGGCTATAGGCTAAGGAAAACAGGAAAGGCTTCAGACATGGCTGATGGGAGACCTTTTCCTTTCTTGGACTTATCCAGCACAGCAGAGTTCATCATTCTACATGGGTCATGAAGGCCAAATTCAGAAAGCAACCTCCCAAACTGGGTAATACTCTTTGGCCTTACTGTAGGATGGACTGAGGGAATTTCTCTAGAGTAATATTCAGAGCAGAATTGAAGTCTCCTATCCAAATAAATAGAGTAAATGAATATTGGGTGTGGAGTGCTGTTTATCTGCTTCCTGTCCTCCCACTGCCTATAGACAGCAGACGAGAAGCAACACCAATGCGGGCTAGCGTATCTGTATGTCAGCCTGCATCGGAGGCTCCTTCTCGGCTCACAGAGTGTACACCAGGGGGGCGCGGTGAACTATGTATCTCCCGGACACAATGGAACACATTACCGCTATGCCCGGGTGGTCACATGGTATTTTACCATGTGATTGTTGTGTCCAATCAAAGCATTCACATAGTAAACAATAGCAAGTGAAAGTAAAGATTGGTTCTATCTGCTCTGTGTGAGAGCAGATAGCAGTGATGCTGCAGCCTGTGAGAGAACAGCAGCCTATCAGGCTGCTTGTACACTCAAAGACTGCAACGCCAACCACCCCTAGTGTCCCTGATCACTGCTCCAGTGTAGTCCTAATAAAACATGCAGCCAGCACCTGTCACCTGTCCCAGTGCTCACAAAAACACTGCCATACACTATACCAATGTCCTGATCACTGCCATACCAGTGCCCCCATTACTGCCATACCCCATACCAGCGTCGTGATCAACGCTTTACCCCGTACCAGCGTCCTGATCAACGCTTTACCCCATATCAGCGTCCTGATCACCACCATACCTCATGCCGACATCCTAATTAGCTCCGTACCTAATACCAACATTCTGATCACTGCCATATGTCCTACCAGAATCCAGCATTTTAGGGTCTCAACTGATCAATTTTCAGATATATATCCCATAGTTTGTAGACTCTATAACTTTCACACAGACTAAATGTGGTTTATTTCTACCCCAAAAATGAAGCAGAATACTGTAACGGGGTTCGCTCAGCAGCGGGTGTGTGTGACCCCCTGGATGGGTGCACAACACAAACCACAGGCACAGCACAGCAGTGGAGGTGAAAAACAAAAAAGGTGCAGTTTACATCAAATAAAATCCTGGCCAACTTGGCTACTTACTGTACCAACAGCTTTCCCTAGCTACCCACTAGGTACAGCCTGATGCTATACCTAGTTGCTAGTAGTTGGAGGCTAGCCACACAGGCTTTTTTTTCTCCCTGCACACAGATAAGCTGTTTGCTCCCCAGTCAGTTCAGGCATAGATCTGGTTCCAGGATGGAGCAACTCCCTAAGCAAGCTGGGAGGTTTTATAATGGCCTTAATGAGCCCACTACCTTCAGCTGGGCTCATTACCTCAGTGCTGGAGGACTCAGCACTTCCCTCTAGTGGAACAAATCCCCATACAGTCTGAACCTTGGACAAATGTATCGTCCATCCAGGACGCAATCAGGGGTTCGGTATTTTTTTCATTTATATAGCAAAAAATAAAAAATCCAGTGGTGATCAAATGAGGGGGGGGGGGGGACCTGCCTGCTGCTAAAGGAGATGGCAGCACTGTGACTGAGCTCCAGGACAGTGGGACTCTCCAAAGCGATCTGAAGCAACCCTCAGCAATCCTGAGTGCACAAACAGGGAGCTACAGTGGAGGTTTAGCCCCCACAACAACGGGGAAGAGAGAGGACAGAGGGGAACCCTGTAAACTGAGGGAATACATCAGCCCAGCTGGGGCCCCAGAGAAACAAGATGGAGCTCCAGCATGTCCTCACACACAGGCACAGCTGCAACAGGTTGTCTCTGAGGAAGAGGTTGTGTCCTCGAAACGCATTAGCCAGTTGGTCATCCAGGGTTCCATCGTATGGACTCAGATGTTGTTTGGATCATACATCTTGATCAGTTTGCCATGCCTGTGTTAATATGTCCATTGTAAGTATGATACCTATTTTGTTTCTTCAATAAATTATTTTAAACGATAATGCACTAGGTGCGCCCTTTTTCTGTTTCTCCATTTGTATACAGCTGCAACAGGGAGCAGAAGAGAGGAAAAACATAAGATCACTCAAAGAAATGGAAATCAAAGCTCTAAAGCTGATTTTCAGAGCCCAATTAAGCAAAAGGGAGAATTAAGTGTTGTTGACTTGAATATGTCTGAAAGCACCGAGTATGGAGGCAAACTGGATGTTTACCCAACTTCAGGATAGCCTGTTATGGATACTATACAAAAGGAGATGTTAGTAGCGCTTATGGAAGCTTTGCAGCAAGACATGAAGGATTTCTTGAGACTAAAGAAGAAATAGAGCAATTAGAAGACAGAGTTGATTACATTGAGCACAAGATGGGTGATTTTACTAATGCACATAATGATCTTGTAGATTATCATAATGATATGGAAGAGGAGCTTAACCCCATTGACGCCAATATAACAGAAATATGCTGCCTCACAGAACTGGGCTTTTTTTCGTGGGGCCGCATTTTTGTGTACCTGTCTTTCTGCTGGGAGCGCACCGTTTGAGGCCCACAGAACCTTTAAGATTTGAAGACTTTTTGTGTGGAAGAATGGGCCACAATCACACCTAAGCAATGCATGCAACTAGTTTCTCCATACAGGAGACGTCTTGAAGCTGTCAATACCAACAAAAGATTTTGTACAAAGTATTAAATAAATTTCAGTTAGTGTGTTCAATACTTTTTCCCTGTCATTCCATTTTATTAAACATAACTTAATTTCTGAACTTATTTGTTTTGGTTCCTTTGTATGTATGGATTGCATGGGTTGTTACTGACATGTGGTGAAAATTTCATATCAATAGCACCTTTAGAAATATATTTACTGAGGAAAAATGGTGACATGTTCAATACTTATTTTACCCGCTGTATATTAATGAGCACATTTTGCTTATACTAAATTATGTCAATTAAAATATTTTCTCTGAATGCTACAGGGCTCAATAGTCCTTATAAAAGAAAAGCTCTTTGGAATGAGGCCATTAAATCTGGAACTGATATTGTGTGTGTACAAGAAACACTTCTCATTGGATAAAACTCCAAGGTGTTTACAACCAACGTTCCTCATATTTCTATTAACCTCCTTAGCGGTAATCCCGAGTGTAGCTCGGGGTAAAATTTCTATACCAAGAGCGGTAACCCCGAGCTACACTCGGGCTTACCATGCGGCGCTGCTCTGGGGGTCCCTGCAGCACTTACCTTGTCCTTCGCTCCCGCGATGTGTCCCCTGCAGCGTCCCCGGCCATCTCCTCCGGCCGATGCCGGCATCCGGCTTCTGTGGTCCGGTCCCTGTGACGTCGGGACGCATGGGCGCCGGAACTGGCGGGAAATTTGAAATTTTTAAAAAATGTCATTTTTGCTGTCATTGCTGTTTCAATGCATTTCACATATATTTTGTCCCGAGTGCTTTGTCCTGTGCCCTGCCTGCATTTTGAATGTTCTTTCTGCCTGGAAACTTAGAAAAGTCCATGACATCCAAAAAGCGTCCCTTTACATCAAAAGCGGTTTTAGAACAGCGATAGTAAATCAGAACCACTTGCAGAATTGAGTGATGATTCGTGGGGGAATTTGTCAGACACTGAAAACAATTTTGCGACTTTGCTCAGCGATGTGTGAATTTGCCTCTGTATTTCAAATTTCAGTGTTTTTGGTTTGATTATATTATTGAATTAAATTTATTATTATATTATTTTTTATGATTATTTATTAAATTATAATTTAT